>NC_064639.1:99360007-99671919 GCF_023864345.2 Schistocerca serialis cubense
ACCTCTACTTGGAAAATATGATAGACAAATGCTCATTAGATGACAAAGGAGTAGAAATTGGAGAAAGAAGAGTTGGGTGTTTGAGGTTTCTAGCCACAGGGAAAAAAGAATTACAGGATTTAGTGGACACCATTGAAGCTAACGGAAAAAATATGATATGAAAATTGACACAAACAAAACAAAAGTATTGGCACTAGGAGGAATCCTATAGAGTATGTCTGGGATGCACTAGGGGGAAAGCGTGCATCACATCAGCATCCACCAACACCCCTACAAGACTTGCAAGCAGCTCTGCAAGAAGATTGGGTGTTATTGCCTCAACATGAGATAGATGACATCATTCACAGTAAGCCCTGTCGTCATCAGGCCTGTATTGCTGACAAGAGGTGGCCACACCCCATATGAGCATGTTAACCAGATGTCAGATTGTCTGTGCAAATTTATTAAGTTGCAAAAACTGAAGAACATTTTGTTTACCATTATGCATGTTGCAGTTGTTTATGTTCTTTACTTTTTACATTATTTCTGCTTTTATATCACCTATTTAAACTATTTTGTGGCAAAATAAATGCAACATTGCAAAATTTCCATTTGTTGCTTTCATTTTGGACACGAGTGTATTTACCTTATAAGGATTCCAGATCCTACTTTAACAATTATGCTGCCAGGCACTTGCCATTCCCTAGATGTATTACAAACTAACCACTGTCCTCAGGGCACCACACTGTAATCCCATGGCCTCAGTGGTATTGCCCTAACTTTGTGGTAAAGTGGCACCCATCATCTGTTGTCATAAAATGCATTAAGCAAAGGATCCACTGCAATCCTAGACAAGGCAGATAAATTAACTAGGTATGCTCCCTTCAACAGATTGAGTGTTGTCACATACAAGTAGGTGATATGAGGATGAAATAAGAGTTTATCTCCAAGAGTCCATATATATTATAAAAATAAGTGTGTGAGAACCATCAGCCTATCACAGTTCTGGAGAAACTGCGTCATAACTAACGGGATGCATGAAAAACGGAGCCCTAATGCATGGTGTTTAAATTTATTACTTCTGTGCTACTAACTCCATTTGTAATAATTTTCAGAAACAGTATCCAAATATGCTGCTAAATGCACCTGGAAGATGGTATCACGGTACAAGGGTTGTTCAATAAGTAATGCAACACTTTTTTTTCTCGGCCAGTCTGTGTTGAAAAAATGCAGAATTTGATGTGGCTTCAGCCCCTATAGCCTCATGAAGTTTTGACAGCTGGCAGCACTATACATAGTCTTCTACATGGCAAGTTTAACAGAGGTGCGAGAACTGTCATTGAGTTTCTTTTGGCAGAAAACCTGAGTTGCAGAATGTCTACAGAGACCTGGCAGAGAAGAAAGACATGGCAAGTCATCGAGCAAGGAGTCTGTCATCACAAAAAGGTCGCACAAACTTGTCCAATCCTTAGTGTGCTGGCCAGTCGTACACAGCTGTGACTCGTGCAATGTTGGAACATGGGAACACACTCATTCGAAGAGATTGACAGACCACAATCAGACACCTCACTGTTCAACTGGATGTTGCTGACACACTCATCCACCTGTTAGGTTACTCAAAGCTGTGTGCTCATTGGGTTCCTCACCACCCAACATAAGAGCATAAAGAGCAACAAAGGACCACCTGTGGGGAATTATTTACATATTATGAGGTTGATCATGACAGGTGATAAAACCTAGATAAATCACTTTGAACTGGAAATAATATGGCAATCTATGGACTGGCTCCACACCATCTCCCCTACAAAGAAATAGTTCAAAGCCACACCCTCCGCCAGTAAGGTCACGGCATGAATTTTCTGGAAGTCTAAAGAGGTTATTCTGTTTGATGTCCTCTCCTATGGTGCAATGATCAACTCTGAAGTGTACTGTGCTGCTCCCAGGAAACTTCTTGACTTCTTCTCCATGATGTCAGCTCTCACAAGTGTATGTACCCAAGAGGAGCTCACAAACTTTCACTGTACTGTCCTTCCTCATCTATACTATAGCCCGGATCTCGTACCTTCCGACTTCTATCTGTTTGGCCCAATGAAGGATGCACTCCACAAAAAGCAGTACATGGGTAATGGGGAGATTACTGATGTTGACTGGTAGGGTTGTACAATGTGGACATAAAGGCCCTCCCAGTAAGGCAGTGTAAGGCCCTCACATTCAATAGAGATTGAGATGACAAATAGATTATTGTAGCCAAAAGAATGGGGAATAATGTGGTGTATTGGAATCCTGAATAAACTCAACTTGCTTTCAGAAAAAAAAGTGTTGAGTTACTTATTGAATGCCCCTCGTACTACACAGTTCAGGAAATATGACATTACAAAAACTGAGATACATGAAAAACTGCCACATCATGCAAGACATTTAAATTTATTACTGCTTTGCTATTAACTCTATTCATGACATATTTTGCAGACAGTATCTATCTATGCTGCTGAACGTACCTACACAAATATATCATTGGATGACATAATTCAAGAGACATGGCATCAAATAGTGAGATGCAAGAAAAAATGCCCCATAATGCATTATTTTAATACATTTCTTCTTTTCTGCTAAGACACTACAATTGAGTAAACTTCAGGAAATTTCCAACACTTGGTAAAGTTCTTGACAGCTTTCAACAGTGATGCGCAAATGCTTTAGGTGAGAACAACAGCTGTCTATAGAACTATGAAGAGGCATTGCCATACAGAGGTTTCCAAAATCATATTGTAGATACGCAGAGCAGCTGTACTTGTACATTTGTATATTATGCATATTTCTTTCTATAACTGTTTCATAATTTCAAAGGTGTTTTTACTAATATAAGGAAATTAATTTTTTTCAATATTATACTATAAATGTAATTAACATTTTTTTTTCATTTCTAATAAAAAAGTTGCAAAATGAATACCCAGAAAATGCCAGGTTTGTCAGCTAGTCAACATGTAAATACGCACAGTATCTCATTCATCGGGACCACCCCAAATAAATTTTGTCAAGAAGGAAAATGAAAAATGTATCAAGCAAATGTTATTTAGCTACAAGAAGGACATTAGCCAGTATGAGTGCCTTTCTTTTAACTTTGATTGTTATGAACATATGAGCAACAGTACATCTTTTTTAAATAGCATACTACATTTTTTAATTGGTAATCCACTTTCTCTGCTCAAAACTTGCTCAAAAACATGTTCACGCAAATATAAGAATATTAAAAATATAACACGAAATATAATTTTAGAACAGTATCTGAATTATGAGCCAAAGAATTATTAGATTGAAAAATATTTCTTTTCATGATAAGTTCATATTTTACAGTAGGGCAGAATAACAGATTACACAGAACAATATAGAGAACATCTTACTGCACTCATATCTTTACTTTGGTGTTGCTATCACCTGCAATAATAGGTAGATCCATCATGACAATTCTGTGCATTTGATTACAATCATGGGTGCTACAAAGATGGGTACAGCCACCGTATTGCGGTAATAGGGATAGTGATAATTTTTTAAATTATATCCAATGATATTACAGTAATTATTCCAACTAACAATAAAAAAATTTAATTAATTGATTTAGTAAAGCCACTTGTTTATTTTACTTCAGGATTTACTCTAAGAAGACATGACACTATGGATTTTAAGACATCTTGAACATAGCCAACATTAGCTTGTCGATGAATAAAGTTATCCGAAAGTGGTTTTCTTAAGCCTGAAGAATCTGCATCTGGCAGCAAGAAGTAAAGCACTTTATAGGTTCCAGTTTGTGTGAAACCAGCTTTCTGCAAAGCCAAACTCACCTCCAACTGTCAGAATTCTGTTCATAACATATTATGAAAAGGATAGTTGTTACTCATCATATAGCGGAGAAGCTGAGTCGCAGATAGACGCAACAAAAAGACTGTCAGCAAGTAAGCTTTCGGCCAAAAAGGCCTTCATCGGAATCAGACACACACACACACACACACACACAGAAACCAACTCCCATACACATCACCACAATCTCTGGCTGGCCTTGGCAGCCATATACTGTGGTCATGTGCGTACGAGTTGGTGTGTGTGTGTGTGTGTGTGTGTGTGTGTGTGTGTGTGTGTGTGTGATGAAGCCTTCTCTGAGTGAAAGCTTACTTGGACAGTCTGTTTGAAGTGTATCTGTGACTCGGCACCTTTGCTATAAGGTGGGTAGCAACTAACCTTTTCGTAATAGGTCATTATTCTATCCTGGATTTTCCACTGTAAATTCTGTTGCAGGTATTGGCGAATTTGCCACCCTCCAGCACCATGCATTTGACCAGACCCCACTGGAAATTGGATATGAGCAAGCATGGAGTCTAAGATGCAAACATTAACAAAATCTCAATCTTATGAGCCCATTTACACATCTTTGATGATACTAAAGCACTGACTGCCTCATGCTTAGTGATGGATGTTTCACCACCACGCCAGGCCCACTGCGTGGCAGCTCTGTTGTGACCACTGATGGCCATACAGCAGTCAACATGTTAACACAAACATTTGTTTGTTTCAAATTTTTGTGGACTGTGGTACTAGGGTGCAGCCTATACAACCTCTCTGTAAATGTGGCCTTTTGGAGGAACAATATTGGACGAATGAATGCTGGTATTTCTCTAAATGGTACCCCTGCAATCAATAACCTGTGTGTGTTCCTGTTGCCTGTCAGTGCTTCTGCTATTCGGTGAGTGGTCTCATTAACTCCTGAATTTATTTAAATAATCATGTGATGTTTTGTGTGAGAGCAGGGAGGGGAGGGAGGTGTCTTCATTCAAATACCTTCTACATCTCTGAGCAATCCTCCTTGCACACAGCCAAGATAATTATATGAATCGTTAATATCATCATTCTGTCATTCTCAGCAAAATCCTGGACCAGTTCATGCAAAATTTCACTGTCCTTACAAAAATGTGAAGCCAAGTCTTTCATTTCTTTAGGTTCTGAACGAACAGCTGCTGCCTTCCAGCAACTTGTTATCATACAAAACAATGTAATGTACCGGCTGATTTAAAATCTGCATTTCCACTACCTATCCATTGTTTTAGAACCTATATGTTTCTTGCAGCACAATGAAGATTGACTGAGTCTGTCAATCTACCATGATTTGATATTCACAAGCCAGAGAAATCATACCTCATCAAATGACAGGATCAGTAGCCCATAAACTGAAATTTTCGCATCCCGTGTATTGATGGAACTGACAGAGAAAGTATTAAGTCCTGTCATTTGCTTGTCTAAATAATATTGATGGTAGGCATATTAGCATATCCAGTGAGCCAATACTGGAAGTCTGTGGCATGAAAATTGACATGAAGTCTTTGTTTGCCATTTCCTTAATTTTTCCATTCCAACGAGAAAGTTACATCACCTAGCAATCAGGCAAAAATTTTTGCTATTCATAATGCTGTTTATAAAATAAAAGTATTCCAAGTCTATTGTTTGTGTCCTCCCATGCACTCAACATCAAAAGTTTACACTCAAATCAAAATATATATGTGCTTTACAACTTCATAACATATCCTTAGAGGCATGGTCATTTTGTATTCACTTCCAGCTGAAATACTATTCAGTTTACAATAGAAACGAAACACTGACTGTTGTACTTCATGTTTCCTGCAGTTATTACTTTGTGAAACTTTAAAAGAAATACTGATGTCATCTTTTGCTTGATCCCACACACAATTTCAGATTAGGAAAATATTTAATAAATAGAATCAAACTTTTAAAAAATTGATTTTTGATCTTTTATTAAAATCAAAATAAAGTCTCCATATAGAAATATGCATGTACATATTTCACAAACAACTGTGTTTGCAGTAATATCACACTTCAATAACCATAGTTTGCTGTTTGGTATCACCCTAATACATGAACAACAACAATGTGAAAATATACAACACAGACGTGTGTGTTGTATTCAATCACAACTCAGCCTATGAAACATCATTAACATAGTTATTTCTGTATTCTATTGTCCATTAAAAATTGGTCAAATATCACAGTCTCTGAATATCAAATACGCGGCACTGTGTGTCATCGGAAACTGTTACCAGTTCTCGCCCATCCCTGGAACATAAAAAAAAAGGTAAGACAATAAAATCTGCACTTAAATGAAATGATACATTTATGTGCACTTATACTGAGTGTATATGTGCACCTTTGTTTTGGGATACCTACACAGATACACAAATGTCTAAGATAGAGCTTCGATGTCCACTCAACTGGCCAACTTCTTGATTATTCTGAACATCATATATTCGTACAGAACCATCTAAGCTGCCTAAATATGCTACAGGACTATCCTTCCTCCATACAATAGTAGTTATGCCGCAATCTTGTTTTGAGAATGAACGCAGTGCCTAAAATAAAAAAAATGGTCCATAATAAATTTAACTGTTCCAAATTATGCAAAGATGATAAAATTGTAATTAGTATTCATTGTGAATCCTGTAAAAATAAATAAATAATTTAAATATGTGTAACTGTTACTTATAACTGCTACTTGCCTGTCTGCTGACATCCCAAATGAATAGGCAACCATAACAATTTCCTGATATAGCAACTGGAAAAGATGGATTTTTGTAAAATGCAATTGTCTCAACACAAAATTCTGCTGGGTGATCATCATCTGCAGAGTCACCACCTGCACTACCAGAACTGTCCAGCTCCTTGGTGTCAAAAACACTAACTACCTGGAAAGAAAAATCCCATTACTGGGTCCAGTTTAACACAAATTAATGTACATCATTTCTTAGGGTTAGGGAGCGGGGAGGGAGGAGAGAGAGAGAGAGAGAGAGAGAGAGAGAGAGAGAGAGAGAGAGAGAGAGACTAAACATGTTTACATTATTCTGTATTATATCTTCAGGCATTAAAAAATGTTGCACAAATGTTTCTGAGATTTTGAGTTCACACACAGAAATTTACCGACCCAACCTCTGCAGAAATCATTGTTTGTCATTTTTATGCCTCTTATTTCTATAGTGTTTTCTGTCTAACTTTCTTCACTTGTGCTAACTTTACGGATGCGGTGAAAGCAGAGACCAAAAGCACATTGGTAGAGCAGAAGAAGGGTGTATGCATGTTTGTTGACACTTCCCAGTGATGATAGGCATATTGTTAGTGAATTCACCAGCCCTGGGACAATGAGATTTCACTTAATTAGCCAGGTGCATCTGCATACTACCACCGAGCGAGACGGCACAGCGGTTAGCACACTGTACTTACATTCAGGAGGATGACGGTTCAAACTCGAGTCCAGTCATCTGTGGTTTACCTAAATCATTTCAGGCAATTTCTGGGATAGTTCCTTTCAAAGAGCATGGCTGACACCCTTCCCCATCCTTCCCTAATCCAAGCTTGTGCTCTATCTCTAATGACCTTGTTGTCAACTGGACGTTAAACACTAATCTCCTCCTCCTCCGCATACTACCTACCCCACTAAATTGTTATAGATATTTTCAACAAGAAAATCTTATGAATGAGTGTCTTGAAGGGGGGGGGGGGGACATATTTTAGAAGCAAATCAGGAATGTTAGTTTTATTCGTAACAGATGAATAGATTATAAGCATAACAATCCAAGTATTTTCTTTCTGACTTTGTATATTACCACATCACTAAAATCCAAAGATTCAAAACATTAATTAAGACGAAAATGAACACACTCAATTCAACTCACAAAAACAATTTTAGTACAAAATTTCTATCATATCATTCACATGTTTGCCAACATGAGAATCTGCTGTTCAACAACTTAACGACACTTTTTTTAACTTTTTTTACTCTCTCCCGTTACATAGACTTCTTGGTGAAATAAAAGTAGAGTACAGTGTCTGAAAATAGATTATACTGTTTACTTACTCTTCCAGTGGCTGTTGTGATGAAAGCTACAATTCCATCCAAGTCACCAGACATAATAAGGTTGTCATCATGGAATGCATCTAATGCTGTGACACTACTTCTGTGTGCATCACCGGATTTGATATGTTGTATTACCTTGACTGACTTTATATCAAATACTTTTATTGTTCCTGACTCATACCCCACAACAAACCTTTTTCCTGTAATATGACAAACAAAATAAATATAAATTATCAGATTACAATCCTATCAAAATTATCAATAAGGTCAGAATTAAAAAAGAGGGGGGGGGATGAAGAGGGGAGAGAGGAGGGCAGAGGGAGGGAGGGAGGGATGGATTCTCCAGTTATACATGTTGTACTGTTCTATGTTGTATTGTTCTATGGATTGTAAGTACAAAGTGTTCATTCCAAGATTCATAGATTTCATTTTCTTCCTTTTTGTTTGCTGCTCTTGTTTATGTGATCCACTTTTTATAAACTGCAAGCAAAGGTTTTTCATACCTCAAAATCTTTTATTTTTACATTAATCATTAAAAAATAAAAGAGTGAACCTCGCCAGTCAGCAAAAGTTGGTAAACCCTTATTTCTCATCCAGAATAACACACATGAAATCACACGACACACCAATAACTATTTTGAAAGGTGTATGGGAAACTGCAAGATTCTTTTTTGGGAAACTGCAAGATTCTTTTTTAAGCTGCAGTACTCCTATGTGGTAACTTTGAAAAATGCAAGGTAACATACAAACTAGTAGCTGATCCAGCTTCATTACTGGACTAGTGGTCTGTTACTACTCTGTACAACCAAATCTACAAAACTGCTGAGTGATCAGCTCTGTTCCTTTTTCCTCTAAATAATCCCATCTAGCATGTAGTCCACTTTTTAGGACTTCAAAAAAATAAATTTTATTATTTAACTTTCTTACCTGGTGTCTTACCTGACACCACAGTCATCTAAGGGTGTGAAGTTGGGTATGCCATCTGTCAGTAAATCATGTAAATTTTGTTCTGTGTGTTATTGAATTTTAACTGTTTCTGTATCGTATTCTCTGAGGCAGAATTTGGGGACCAGCCCAGAATTTGCCCAAAAAAAGTGTGGGAAATCATCTTAAAACCACACCCAGGCTTGCCAGTGTACATGGCTGTTAATCTACCATGCATATTCAATCCAAGATCAGGCTCACTGCCTTGTCTCACAAACTAGCATACTGCACATTTCACTACACAAGCAGATCATGTACAAGCTACTTCTATATAGCTGTTTATTTGTAACAGAGATAAAAAACACTAAAACATAATATAATCAAGAAATCAAAAGCTAGTACTAATGATTGAGAGCACTCCCCACTTTGTGAATCCAATGTTCATTTGCTGTCAAAAAGTCTTCCATATCACAGGGTTCACTCAAGTTACTGCAAGCCAACAAGTGTTCAGATTCCTTCCATGCTCCAAATTCACAAAGTTCATCATCACTAATACCGCACATCTTCGAATTAATTTGGCACCTTATCACTTGTGTCTTCAATCTGTGGAGGGTTTTCCAAGCCCCAGGTTGAAGATAGCAGCCTGATGACAGTCTTCCTTTTGCTGTCCATAATCCTTCACGAGTCCGAAACAATGGATGCCAGCGATGTGTTTCTTGCTTTTTCTTTTCAATCTCTGCTACTACCTGTCATCTTACATTTGAAGGGGCTGCTTCCATCACTTGAAAGATCTTATCAATGGGTTGGTTTTAGCACCTTGTGACTGAGTGGCCCATCTCAAAGAGCTACAATTTCATTAGCAAGTGCAGAGTTCCTCCAGACTGGAGTGGTGTACTCAGCAGCTGAGAAACACAGAGCAAGGGAGGATGTGCGGAGGATGCTAGGCTGTGCTTCCCAGATGGTGTTTGTCAGTTTGCAGAAAGGGAAATGAGATGGACAGACAGATGGTTGTGAGCATGTGAGCAGGAGATGCACACAAAAATGGGAGGAGGAGGAGATGTGTGGAATATATGTGTCAAACACAACTCAAATCAAATCACAGGAAAAAAGCATAACAGACTGTAAGTACTTATGTCCGGGATCTCCTCCCAAACCCCAGCATTGATTGCAACCAAATTTGGCACACAAACTTCACGAGTATCAGCACTGTGTGGTTTATAACCTCGTTGCCATAATAGGAGTGGAGATATGGGCAAACGCGTGTTTCTTCATCACATACCATATAGGCTGCCCTGCAAGACAGGTGTGTTGTGTGGGAATATCAGTCTGCCTTATTGACCTGCTTTGTAGGGCAGTCACAAGTCAGGGGCAGGAAAATATTTTATAGCCCAACATGTGCGCTGCCCTGAATGATAGGTGTTTAGTGTTGGGGCAGTACAGGCCTGCCTTATCGACCTGCTTTGCAGGGCAGCCAACATGCAAGGGCCAAAAAAACAGTTTTCAAGCACACGATTTGTAGGCTGCCAGGTGCAACAGGCATATTGCCCTGCTTTATCGACATGTTTTTCAGGGGCTATATGTGCGGATGGGCACAGCTGCGGGAGGACAGAGGGGGTGGGAAGGAGGGGAGAGGGTGTAGCGAGATGGGAAGAGGAGAGAGGGGGGAGAGGGGCCAGGAAACAGAGGTGGGGGAGAGGGAATATAGAAGTGGATGTTGAGAGAAGGAGATGGAGAGAGGTGGAGGGGATGGCCAGAGAGGAGGAGAAGCAGATGGACAAAGAGAGGGAAATAAGATGGACAGAGAGAGGGGATGGACAGAGAGATGGGGGAGGAGAGGACGGACAGAGAGATGGGGGAGGAGAGGATGTTGCTCACAGTGTGGCTTCAGCTGCCAGAGGCTGCAGCCATGTGTGTGAGTTGGGTTTACGTGGGTGCGTCACCTGTTTTTGACAAAGGCCTTGTCGGTTGGCACCTTATACTGTGACAGTCTTTTTGTTGTGCCTATCTGCGACTCAGCAACATCTAGTTAGATAAGGCAGGCACGTGCAGAAGTGCCACACCCATTTCAACTCTCTGGCTTCATATCATGCCAAGGCAACCACAGGATATCTACAAATATGTATAAACAAATATAGGGTTATTCTAAATGATGGACTCATTTTCAAAAATTCATATGTAATCAAGTACAAATCCAAAATGAACAAGCTTTATACCAATGAAAAGAATACGTTAGAAAGATTTTGGCGGGCAGCGGTGGTGGGCGGTGATGGTTTCAGAAGCAGCCGGTAGAGATCGCGCGGCATATGGCCGTCATTCTGTTTCAATGTCAGTTGTGGGTGAGATGGCAACTGTGGAGCACAAGGTTTTCTGTGTTCTTGAGTTTGCAAAAAGTGAGTTGCAAATTGTGGTACAGCGGGCATTCCGTACCAAATTTGGTATTCAACCACCAACTCACAAAACCATTAGCTATTGGTTTAAGCAGTATAAACAGACTGGGAGTGAGTGCAAAGGAAAAAGCACAGGCCAACCGCATGTGACAGAGGATGATGTCAGACGGAATCAAGAAAGTTTTGTGCGGAGTCCCAGTAAGTCTACCAATAGGGTCAGTTGAGAACTTGGAATACCCCTACCAACTGTATGGAAAGTTCTGAGATGTCATTTGCTGTACATGCCCTACCGATTACAACTTGTGCAGGCTGTCAACTCCAGTGACAAATAGAAGCATCTCACATTTTGTGGTTATGTGCTAGCAAAGATGTTTGGCATACAGCCAAAGGTGGCCACGTTGAACATTTATCACATTTCTAATTATTAAATAATTGTTAAAAACTAATTAATTAGAAATTATTAAATTTATTAAACTGATATCAAACATCATGAAAAAACTTTGAAACTACTTCTTTTCACAGATATAATGCTTGTTCATTTTGGACTTTAACTTGAATAAATACAAAGTTTTGAAAATGAGTCCATCATTTAGAACAGTCCTGTATATCAGTCAACAGCGTACATTGTATATTATTTTTCTTAAGGTGGATGACGTACCTACAGATGTGCTTTTTCATTTGCATAATTCTCTTGTGTAAACAGTTTGTAACTGCTATGCTGTGGTCTCGAATACTGGGAATGGCATTTTTTGGATAGGGCACTGCAAAGACAGATTATATTACAGTAAAATCCCCCTTTTACACTTTTGAAGCGAATTAAAAAATAAAAAAAAGGTTTAAAAAGCGGGAAAATGTAAAACATGGGAAATAACATTTTAAGCAGGACAAGCTATGTATAGGATACCTCCTTGCATTTTCGCACTTTATGTATGAGATATGCACATAAAAGGCATCAAAAGACTTATCAGGAACTTGTTTATTATCTAATAAAACCTGCTGATGTAATTGGAACTGATAACTGTCTGGGAAGTAGTATGTTATAATCGATGTTTCTGAAAGCCTGCAGCTGTCATTCATTATTTAAATAATGAGATCCTGCACTAGCTACATATTTTTTCATGTTTAGCAAGATGCATTTTGAGAAGTTTTTCAGTATGTCGAGGGCAAATATGTACCTTTTGTGTGGTGTTTGAATATATGTTATTCTGCGCCTGTTGCATTGTATTCAACAGGTTATCAGGAACTGTGCCTCCTCAGTTATGTGGAACACCCCCCCCCTCCCCCCCCCCCCCCCCCCCCCCACCACACACACAAAATTACTCACACTGTGCTGTGTTTAAACTAAAAACATTTGAGAAACACAAAGTGCTACAAGTGGCCAAATGCCAAAATACGTCATATACGGTTCGACAAAGGTGTCACAATGATCAGAACAATCACGAAACTGTGTTTGCACTGTTGAGACAGTTTTTAAGTGGTTGTGATTGATCACGTTATCTTTATTTGAACAACTCTAGTTACTCCCATCAGCCACCACACCAAGTAGAGCGTGGCAGCGGCGGGAGATACAGCACAAATTGTTCCAACTTTTACACATTTACCAGTTGAAATCCACTGAGTAGAGTGCCCTGGTGTCAAGAAACTTCGTAACCACGCAATATTTGTAAACACTACTCGATGGCCAACATTATGCCAGCATCATTTTCTTCTCCACGAACATTTCTTCATGTGTAAACTGCGAGAAAATTATAAATATGCTGACGCAAAATCAGGTGCAAATTAACATTGTGGACATAGGAAATTTGACGGGAACAATAAAAAAATGTCGTAAAAAGTGGGAAAACATTAATTCCTGGAACGTAAAAGTGGGGTTATACTGTATTTCATTTACAATTACAGAATGGAACAATGAACACTCCACATCTGCACAGAGAGCTGAGAGGTAAGAGGTGGATAGAGTGAGGAGGAGGAGATGAAAACAAACACACACACACACACACACACACACACACAAACAGAGAGAGAGAGAGAGAGAGAGAGAGAGAGAGAGAGAGAGAGAGAGAGAGAGAGAGAGAGAGAGAGGGGGGGGGGGGGCAGGGAGGGCAGGGGGGAGGGGGGGCAGGGAGGGCAGGTGGGAGGGGGGCAGGGAGGGCAGGTGGGAGGGGGGCAGGGAGGGCAGGTGGGAGGGGGGCAGGGAGGGCAGGTGGGAGGGGGGCAGGGAGGGCAGGTGGGAGGGGGGAGAGGGGCACGAGGAGATAGTTGGCGAAGGGGAAAGGAGGAGATGAAAGGAAGGAGGGGGGAAACATGCAGGAACCATATGAAGAGTGTAGATAGGTAGAGGGTATATGGACAAGGATGAAGGTGAGGAGGAGATGAACAGAGGGAGTGTGAGAACAATATGGAAAGAGTAGGGGGGTTGAGGATATGGACAGAGACAGGTTGTGGATGACATGGACAAAGAGAGAGGGTAGGAGGTGGTGGACAGAGAGCTTGGGGAGAGGAAGAAGTGGAGGCAGAGAAGGTGGCAGGGGGGGGGGGGGGGGGGGGGGGGTTACAATGTGTGTGTTAAATACGTATGGGGGCAAAACTGCAGGGGAAAAATCAAGACGTCAAAACAAACATTACTTAGTTTGTTAAAAATCACTCATTATTTTTTAATTTATTGCTCAGGATCTTACCTGTTACATTACTGGCTACCTATCTGTCAACATCACTTACATACAAGAAATTAATCCTTCTACTAAGAAACAGTTTACTAAAAATTATTGTCAAAGAAACTTACCATCTGGCATAATAATTCCACTTTCTGTTTTCTCTCCAGATCCGGGAAGGACCTTAATTTCACCACTTGGAATTTTAAAAGCAAAGACATCACCAGTGGCAAATCCACAAAACAAAACATGAGCTGCAGGGTGCCATTTCATCCACTACAGGAAAATGAGAAAAATTATTTCTAATGAATTCCACAAAACAATGGAAAATCCAGGATGGAATGTAACATTAATTTCGTAAAACATAATCTACATGCAAGCCAATATTTCATAAAATTATTACATTCAGTCACAGTTAATCACGGTCTTTTTTTTTTTTTTAGAAACACATTTCAGATCATAATGCCCAACACTATGAAAAAAAGAAAGAAAGAAAGAAAGAAAAAAAGAACACCATATGGAGCCCACTTTAGTTACAATCAAATAATCTTTCATAAAACTCAAAGAAATTCTGGTCATACGTAAAAGCTGTTAGCGTCACCAATGTTAGTGTAGAGTCACTCGTGACAGACAGAAATGAAATCAAGGATAGCAAAGCAAAAGCATAGTGCTTAACGCTGTATTCAAAACTTCCTTTACACAGAAAAACCCACAAGAAGTGCCTCAATCTAATCCTCGTACCACTGAAAAGGTGACTGAAATAAATATCCGAGCCAGTGGTGTTGAGGAACATCTGAAATTGTTAAAATTGAACAAAGCTTCAGAGTCCTGTGGAATCCCCATCAGATTCTATACTGAACTCACAGCCAAGTTAGCTCATCTTCTAACTATAATCTACTGTACAGAATATTGTGCCCAGTGGTTGGAAGAGGGCACGTATCACACCCATTTACAAGAAGGGTAGGAGAAGTGATCCACAAAACCACCACCCAATATCCCTGATATCAATTTGTTGTATAATCTTAGAACATATTGTCAGACCAAATATAATGAGGTGTCTCAAACAGAATGACCTCCTCCATGCCAATGAGCAGGGATTCCAAAAACATTGATCATGTGAAACCCAAATCACCCTTTTCTCACATGAAATAATGATAGCTTTGGATCAAGGTAGTCAGGTAGATGCAGTACTTCTTGATTTTTGAAAAGGATTTGAATCAGTAATATATCTATGCTTCTTGTCAAAAGCAAGATCGTATTGGGTATCAACTGAAATTTGTGACGACTGAGGAGGCATTGGAGAGTGTGTGTGTGTGTGTGTGTGTGTGTGTGTGTGTGTGTGTCAGGTTATGTTGGATGGAGATTCACGGTCAAATGTAGAAGTAACTTCAGGTGTGCCACAGGGAAGTATACTGGGACCCTTGCTGTTCTTGTTTTGTATTAATGCCCTTCTGCACAAAATTAATAACACTGAAAGAAACAGCACAAATATTCAGTCAGACCTTGATAAGATTTCAAAGTGGTGGAAAGATTGGCAGCTTGTTTTAAATGTTCAGAAATGTAAAAATGTACATTTCAAAAAAAGAGAGAAAATGTAGTATCCTACAATATCAACAATCATAGTTGGAATCATCCAACTCGTACAAATAACTGGGTGTAACACTTTAAAAGGATATGAAATGGAACGATCACATAGGTTCAGTCGTGAGTAAATCAGGTGGTAGACTTCAGTCTATAGTACTGGGCAAGTGCAATCAGTCTACAAAGGAGATTGCTTACACATCATTTGTCCAACCCATTCTAGAATATTGCTAAAGTTTGTGGAACCTATACCAAATACGACTAAAAGGGGATTTTGAACTCATGGTGAAGAAGCTGAACTATCAGACTCTTGAAGATAGATGCAGCTTTAACAGGGTGTATACATAAACAAGAAAAAAAATTCCTGGATTTCCAGGTTAAAAATACACTTTCTCCCAGGAAAAAATACACTTTTTCGCGTTAAATGACGGTATACTCTACCTCGGAACTGTAAAACTTATGAATCCTTTGAATGGTTATGGTTTTATACACTTGCATAGAATTTCCCAGCCCTTAAAAAAAGAATTAAAAAAAAAAAACGTTTTGGAAAGATTTTTGACGTGCATCAACATATGTGCTGCATATTTTCGTATTAAGAAAGTATAAATTTGAATTCCACCAAACACCACATGTTAATTTCCGAAGCATTGAAATCGAGATTGAGATGTGCTTTTCCAAGCCAGTCATAGCTCATGTCATGTGATTTCGCCAACCGATGAAAGTGGATATTCAGAGCACATGACAGTGATGTCGTCAGCCAATAGCACTATCACTGTTAAGTAGTGTGTACACACAAATAGGAAAAGTTGCTGGTTTAAATTAATATACATAGTGTTGTTACAAGAAAAGCAAAGTTTTCACATATAATGTTGGTCTCTAAGATTAATAAGCTGCAAGAGATGCTTGCACAACAATGTTGATCTTTATTCTGTGTGTTACACTTTAATATACAGCACACAAATAATCCAGTAAAATTTTTAATAATGGCATAAATGTTTGATCTTCTGGGTTCAAAATTTGTCTAAATAATCATCCTCAAAGAGTTGATTTTTAAACGAGAGTCAAATGCTCTGGGATTTAAGAAATTCATTGTACATTCTTGCAGATAGTTCATCATGCGTTACAGGACATTTACTTTGAAAGTAACACTTTTCAAACAACCATTCAAAATATTTTCCCGCAACCTGTTAGAAATACACTATGTGATCAAAAGTATCCAGACACCTGGCTGAAAATGACTTACAGGTTCATGGCACCCTACATAGGTAATGCTGGAATTCAATATGGCGTTGGCCCACCCTTAGCCTTGATGTCAACTTCCACTCTCAAAGGCATACGTACAATCAGGTGCCGAAAGGTTTCTTGGGGAATGGCAGCCCATTCTTCATGGAGTGCTGCACTGAGGAGAGGTACCAATAACAGTCGGTGAAGCTTGGCACAAAGTCGGTGTTCCAAAACATCCCGAAGGTGTTCTAGAGGACTCAGGAATCTGTGCAGACCAGCCATTACAGGGATGTTATTGACGTGTAACCACTCCGCCACAGGCTGTGCATTATGAACAGGTGCTCAATCATGTTGAAAGATGCAATTAGCATTCCTGAATTGCTCTCAAACAGTGGGAAGGAGAAAGGTGGTTAAAACATCAATGTAGGCCAGTGCTCTGATAGTGCCACGTAAAACAACAAAGGATGCAAGCTGCCTCCATGAAAAACACGAACACACCATAACACATCCACTTCCAAATTTTACTGTTGGCACAGCACACACTGGAAGAGGACATTCACCAGGCATTTGCCACACCCACACCCTGCCATCGGATCGCCATTTTGTGTACCGTGATTCATCACTCCACACAACGTTTTTCCACAGTTCACTCGTCCTCCAATATTTACACTCCTTACACCAAGCGAGAAGTCGTACATTTACTGGCGTGATGTGTGGCTTACAAGTAGCCACTCTGCCATGAAATCCAAGTTTTACCACCTCCCGCCTAACTGTCATAGAACCTGCATGGATCCCTATGCAGTTTGGAATTCCTGTGCGATGGTCTGGATTACAACGCTCTTCAACTGTCGTCAGTCTCTTTCAGTCAACAGATGAGGTCGGTCTATGCTCTTTTGTGCTGTATGTATCCCTTCATGTCTCCACTTCACTATCACATCTGAAACAGTGGAATTAGGGATGTTTAGGAGTGTGGAAATCTCGCGTACAGGTGTATGATACAAGTGACACCCAATCACATGACCACGTTCGAAGTCCGTGAGTTCGGCAAAGTGCCCCATTCTGCTCTCACACGATGTCTAATGACTACTGAGGTTGCTGATATGGAGTACCTGGCAGTAGGTGGCAGCACAACGCATCTAATATACAAAAAGAATGTTTTTGGAGGTGTCTCGATACTTTTGATCACACAGTATAGTTTCGTTTCAGCAGTTGCCAGAGAGCACCAGATAACAGGCGTCACTGCACTTGCGCAGCTACGATGATGCAGGAAGCCAACATGTTCGTAGGTGTAAAACATCAAAAGATCTTACATTATGTCATAAAAGAAACTAGACATCACAGAATACTCCAAGAGCAGTGGAATTTCATGAAGCATACTAAAATGCATAATTCGGCTGTATGTGCAGATTCATATGTCCAGATTCAGATGTAAATTTTCTTGGAATACCAGTACTGTATTCTCATGTTTGTTTCTTTATCATGGCATAATGCCATACACGCTAGAAGATGAAAACACGCACATTAAATACTTCATTTCAAATAAATTGACTTCCTCAGCGGAAAAGATTAATAACAGCCAAATTTTTTCCCCAAACCGACAAAACTAACTTCATTGTTCTGCAAAGAGATTAATGCTTGACTGTCAGAAAGATGGAAATAAAATGAAATCTGAAACTAATAACATATTTTAGTCACCCGTAATTTTGTGAATGTCTTAATTCACTTGATAGCTCCCGGTCACAGAAAATTAACAGCTTGTGCTTGCTTGTGGTAGGCCTAATAGGCATTTGATATTGGTACTTCGTGAATTGTATTCTGTCGTGTTATAAAAATGACTATTTGTGCCAAAACAGTCTCGTTTATTTGGTGTGTGTTACAACTGCTGCAATATTATTAATTTGGTTTTCATTTAACGTGAGAGCAATAAACGAAGAGAAAACAGCAAACTCACTAAACATAAACACGGGGCACGTGGAGACTATCCACCTACCCACTACAACTCAGGCTTCTCCGAGCATCAGCCCCGGATAACGATATTTCTAAACCACAGCAATACTAGATAGTGATGCCCCCCCCACACACACACACCTCCTGCCTCAAGCATTTGAGATAGGACAGGGAGGGGGGGAACTTTTCAAAAATATGTTCATGTTATAGCGCACAACTTTCTCAACAATGTGATACATAAAGGAAAAGGTAATACATGTAAAAGAACATACAAGACATGTTATTTGGTCTTAAATATGCCAAAGTGCAGTGTCACGCCTCTTCACACAACATTCTTCTATTGCACCTCACTGTATTTCGCTCTGTGGAATTCAAACATCTATATTTTGTAATGGATGCCATCAAACTATATTCCAGGGCAGAGGAAATTAAAAATGTCCTGTGAAATTACACTAAAATCCAAACCTTTGTAGCTGCTTACAGGTGTTGATAAATATCAACAGGGACACTTGAAAATGTGTGCCCTGACCACATAAAAATGTCCTGTGGTGCCTCTCCTGCTCCCAGTCGGCCAGTCTTACATCCAGCCCCTCTTTTCTTCTTTTTTTTTTTAAAAAAAAAAAAAAAAACCCTCACAATTAATATTGGATGGGATTATTTGTAACTGGGAGAACAAGAATTCTTCGGAGAATTTGCACTCTTTATTGCCTATTACCTAATAACTGGCTCTTTTGTGTGACAAAACATTAAATATAGGGTACATAAAACCAGTAAAGACAAGAGACAAACAAGACACTACACATTTCTTCAATCCTTAAGTCCTAGCATTTTTTTCTCTCTAACCTTAGTACAGCTTTACATGGCGTGCTTTCCTTTCTGGGAAAGATTGTATTACCTCATCAAAGTTCGTCAAATGTTTTGCTACAAGAAAAAACGAAATGTCGTCGTCTAATACTGAAAAAGCTGTTAATATAAATAGTACCTCAAGACTGGTGTGGTTTCTCGATCTGATTACGTGTATTTTGTCACTGTCTGCTAGATAAAATGAAATAGGCCTGTCTAATATTGCAGCAGTTGTAACACACACCAAATAAACGAGACTGTTTTGGCACAAATAGTCATTTTTATAACACGACAGAATACAATTCACGAAGTACCAATATCAAATGCCTATTAGGCCTACCACAAGCAAAAAGCTTTAGGTCCGGAAATAGTTCTACATTTCATTCATATGCTCCAGCTTCTCAAGCACGAGATTGAAAAGTAGTAGTATGAAATCTTTATAAAAATTCGGAATCGTCATTTTCTTCCATAATTTGTGTGAGGTCCCCGTGTCTTCTCCCTCCTCGTTCTAACAAACAATCATGTCATCATTAATTCTGTAACTATTCCTACGAGTGCCAAACCTTATTCTCCAGTTAACTTCACTAACCCTGCCACACTCAGCGGTTTAGTTATCCCATGTTTATTTTCCAGTTAGGCGTTACTACGAGTTCGAACAACGCGTTTTGCATGCTACTCCCAGAATAGAACTCAGGCGGCTGCTACCAGGGACTGTACAACTGGCCCTTACTGGGGTAGCGGTCTGGCCAAAAATTTACTGTCAAAATTTCATTTTCTTGGATACACCGAGACGATAAGTAATCTTTCTTACCTGTTGTCCCTGTTAGTTCTTTATTTCCACTCTGGTAGCCTGAATCTATGGATTTCACTGATAATTTTAACAATGCTGATCATTTGCAAACCCAGTCAACTACATAAACAAAGAGCGATTGGTATTAACCCATTCAGCTTTATTCTAGTCAGTTCGTATAGCCCCACCCCATTCTATCTGCAGGAAAGTTTATTTCTAGATGCAACGGGGATTCCCCTGGCAGAGAAGTGAAGTAAACTGTGCACGCATTCAAAAATCAACCTACGATTCATTCAGAAATAAAAGAATAAGTTCATAAACCAACAGGGATGCATTTCAAAATCATATGAGTAACCAATACGAACAATGTGCGCACCTGGCTGGCTGCTTGCTGCTACTGCTTATACAGCCAATAGCCGAACTTCTGTAGCCAAAAGCAGGAGAAGGTACTACACATGCGCAACTCAACTGCGCATGAGCCTGCTCACAACTGCTGAAACGAAACTAATGTAAACAGTTGTGATGTCACACTCATCATAGGAAATTTGTTGTTATGGAGCATTGCATAATCTTCATACTCCTTTGACACATTTTGCTGTTGGCAGACGCTTGTATGAGCACTGTGTTTTGTTGTATATGGCGCATTTCCTTGGCTACTTAAGTTTTATTTTCATTTTTTCTCTCTCGTTCATGTTTTATTGCTGCAGTATTATTCTGCAGTACCGGGATATAGTAATATCCTTTGTTAGAGTATTGTTTCTTACCAGTCAAAATTACAAAAAATTAATTGAAAACTAAAAAAATCCCAGAATTCTAAAAAAAATCCCAGGTTTTTCCTTGATCTCCTGGGTCGTATATACCTTGTTTAAGTAATGACTCTAGGAATATATAGCAACCCTCTAAGTATCACTCACACATGGATTGTGCGGACAAGATTAGATTAATAACAGCATGCACAGACGCATTCACACAATCATTCTTCCTGCACTCGTTACGTGAATAGAATGGGAAGAAACTCTAATAACTGGTACAATGTGCTGTACCTTCTGGCGTGAACTTCACAATGGTTTGCAGAGAGCAGATGTAGATGTGGAATCACCCCTATGGTAAAAGTTCAGTTATGGTGTCAGTGGATTTTTTATTACGTGCTGGTGTTGCTAACTGCTGAATGACGGGGAGTGAATGTGATGGTTCGTTAGTTGGATGTGGGTAACCAATCACACTGGTCATAAAATGAAGTTAGCTGGTGTTTCATTTCACTCGCAGCAATGTAAGTTGAGCTATTAGGTCCCACCATAACCAACACTTCAGAAATCATGACATATTATGGAAAAACATGTGTATATCTTGTATACAAGTTGGAATAATTTTGTCGTGGCTGGCTCTGCCAAGGATTTTAATAATTCTGATGGAATGTCTTCTACTCCAGGGCACATGTTTTAACTTGGGCCTTTCAGAGCCCTGTCAAATTTTTTCTTGGAGGATCATATCTCCATCTCATCTTCATTTACTTCCTCTTCTGTTTGCATAATTATGTCTTCAAGTTTGTTACCCTTAAGTAGACCATCTACGTATTCCTCCTACCTTTCGGCCATTTCTTCCCCTTGTACAGTGTTGCAATCTGAGCTTTTAACATTCATACAGCTGCTTCTCTTTTCTCCATATATATTTTTTTTAATTTCCTTTATGCTGCAGGTATCTTTCCCATATTCATGCAAATTTCTTTGTGTTTCTCTTCTAACCATTTCTGCCACGCAAGTTTGCACTTCATGTGAATCTCTTTATTCCCTTTTTCTTGCTTTCTGTATTTTTATTTTCCTTCTTTTATCAATTACACTGAATATCTTATATGTTATCCAAAGATTTCTACTGGGACTTGTCTTTGTGAGTATTTGACCATCTACTGCCTTCATTATTTCGTGACTCAACACCAACAATCACTGTCTGTGTTCCTTTCTCCTGTTTCAGTCAATAACTGCCTAATGCTGTATTTGAAATGTGGAACAATTTTGGGTCTCTTAATTCATCCACATCCCATTTTCTTAATTTCCTACATTGCCGCAATTGATTCAGTTTTAATCTGCAGTTCACAGCCAACAAATTATAGTCAAGAGTCCACATCTGAACCTGAAAATGTTTTGCAGTTTAAAATCTGGATTCAAAAACCTCTGCCTTACTATTAAGTGTCTGTGTCTCCATTTAACTTCTACATGCACACCCTTCCTTCATTATATTTAAACAAGTATTCACAGTAATTAAATTGCGCTACATGCAAAATTCTACTTGGGACTTTCCCCTTTCATTACCCCTCAGTCAGTCCTTGTTCTACTATCTTTCTTTCTTTTTTTCCCAGTACAGATTTCCTGTCCCCCATCACAATTAAATTTTCATCTACCTCAAATCTGATAATATCTTTTATCTAATCATATATTCTTTCAAAATTTACACCATTTGTGGAATTAATAGACCCATACACTTGCACTACTGTCATGAGTGTTGGCTTCGTATCTTTCTTGGCTACTATAATGTGTTCACTATGCTGCTCATAGCAGCTTACCTCCATTCCTATTCTATTATTCACCGAGTACTCTGTGCTGACCGGGTATGTATTTATTTCAATTTTAGTGTCCATCTCTTCCTCCCCCCCCCCCCCCTCACCACCTTTCTGTCCATCACCTTCTCCCCTTCTCTCTATCCACTTTCTTCCCTCCCTAATCTCTGTCCACGCCTCCCACCACTCTCTCTGTTCGTCTACTACTTCCTCCTCTCTTTGTCCATTTCCTCCTCCCCCTCTCCCTGTCCATCTGCTCCTCTTTCATTTCTCTGTCCTCCTCCTCCTCCTCCACCATGTTGTGCAATGATATATAATTTTGTTGGTACATTCAGTGACATGTGGATACTGTCTGCTAAATGTGCTGTGAATATAGTTAGTAGCAAAGAAGTAATAAACTTGAACATCATGACATCATGCCTGATGAACAGCAAAAATGTAGCAAGTGCCAAACTCTTTTCCTCTCATTTTTTTGTGGGGGTTATAAGTGAAAAAGTTTTGTAAAGGTTTGACATTACATGTAAAGTTTGTTGCAAGCCACTAAGTGCTCTCATTCTCAAATACTGGATGCTCTTAGCATGTTTACACTCAGGAAACAAGGAGGTAAGGCACCAACAGGGTACAAACTGGTATTCTTGTAAATGAAGTGCTACCACACAATACACATTTGTATGTCAATGCAATAAATGAAGACTGGCACTTTTGTTCTGACTATACTCTACAGATGATATAAATTTTTCCAGCACATTTTCACGGAATAACAGATATCAAAACCACTGGCCATTTCAACTCTCACAGCTAAAATTTTTGTAATAGTCTAATGCAGTCTGCCTTTTTTGAAATTATGTTGTCTGATTTGACATGATAATTCATATATTGAGATACAATTTCCAAATAAATATCATAGAGAGGAGAATTTTTTTTTTTTTTTTTTTTTTCACAAGTGGACAATGCAGGTCAGTGTGCTGGAGGAGGAGGTTGGTGGAGGGGGCAGAGGTCAAAGAAGGGACTGAATGGCAATGTATGCCACAGTAAAGTCATTCACATTGATGGGCCTTGTGCAGGAACTTCAGCCCCAATAACTGGATGATGTCAAATGACCTGCTATCCACTTACCTATCATACATTACAAAAGCAATCACTTCACAATTGTGAGATGGTAGAGTGCACATAGCATCACATAGAAAGTTACTGTAGTTCTCATAATAATTTTTTTTAAAAAAATTGTTAGTGTTAAAGCGCTTTGTGAAATGATCAAAAATAAGGGTGAAACCCAATGAATTTAAATGGTTGCAAAATTAATATATGAGAAACCAATAATGCAATTTCCCCTACAATAACTGATAATTTATTGGAGCCGTGGCAAGGTGACCTTCATACAATGATCATGGTGCGAGAACAAATTACCAGACTGATGTTTTATTATGAGTATTGATCTAAAAACTATAAATCATAGCATAGTAAATAACTATTATGTACCTATCACATATTTAATATGAAATTAATTGTATTTTCTTTCTTTGTCATCATTTTGTAACTAATTCAATGAAGGTGGTTATCAGCTCTCATCACATGTGAAAGTACAGCAAAAATAGAGACAAAGAGAGAAGAAAAATTTCATACTGAAATAGTATAAAACCCAAAACCTCAATAAACTAGCTTGCAACCTTACACATCACAATGTCATGCTCTCTTGCAGGCTACAATCAATGTCAAATTCATCTCCCAAACAAATGTCCCAGTAGGATGAATGGTTTTAGGGTAAGATACAGGACATTTCAAACCAGATAACCTTTCAGTCAGTTCTCCAACCCCCATCCCAAACCCCCTGCCCTCTTTGTCAGTGTTTATTTGCTAGCTTCGAACTATAGTTCTAGCAAAGTTGTTATTTCCTAACATTAGTCATAATGTCACAGAAATTGTTGGCAAATAACAGATTTATCCACATTGTCAAGGCGTACATACTATGGCCAATTTGCTGACTTTTCTTTGGGGCAAATACTTCAATTCCACTCATATCATCATTGAATCTATCCCGTCCTACTTTGCACACTATCAACTTGCTCTGTTTTAATATTCTGTTTGCATATTCCGTCACTTTTTCCATCTGTCACGCCTTTCTCCTTCTCACCTCTAATGAATTTAATTTTGTCAACAGTCAGCTTCAACAGTGCAATGTGCACTACTTTAATTGGAGCATAACTGTACCATGTCACATGACCTAGTCAGTGCCCAATATTCCTGGCTCTACAGTTCACTTTGCTGAGTAACAGTAAATTAATTGTTAATGTTTATGTTAACATAATGACTGCAGGAGTATTTATGATGCTCACCACACTGCAGATAAGGTTGCTGTTGACAATTAATGGAAATGTAACTATTATGCATTTTACAAAAAAATTTTAAGAGTTGTATGATGAACATACCTGAAGATCACCATAACTGTCATCAGAACTCCAAGCCAGAGTTTTGGTTGGCACTTTCCATACCTGGATAATTCCAGACATATCAGCAGTTGCAGCATACATTCCATCATGGCTGAACCCAACACAAGAAACCGAATCCTACGGAAAAAAAGGATGCATAACATTGCCAAGTTTTAGCACAAGATGATTATGACAAGCCTAACATCCCTTACTACATCATGTTTGTGACTGACAATCTGAATACAAGAAACAACACAATTCCTTGTCCAGATTACGTATTCACGATGTATGGGCATAACATTTAACTGTACACAATTTTCAACAACAGTTCTGCTGGTATCATACACTTCTATGATTTTATCTGCTTATTCAATCTGAAATTTTTATTATTCCTGAGATCCACTGACAGTGGTGATTTAAACCTTTATATTTTCATAATTTTTCAAACTTTTAAATAATTCCTTAACATGAATTACAGGAAAAATTGGATATAAAATGAAAGACTGGTACATACAGCTACTACAAGAAAGGGAGAAGTTCCTCTTGTATGAATGATTCAGTTAGAGTTTGTTTAGGAAGTAGGAGTTCACAGCTACATCGTGTTTATTTTATTTATCTTTCATTCTTGCCAACAGTTACAGGGTTGTAGTATCACTTACAACCATTCATTCTCACAAGCAGCTAATATGTACATTTATTTCTAATGTAAATTTATATGCCTCTAAGTTACATAAAGGAATTATTTAACAGTTTTAAAAATAATGAAAAGTAACAATTTAAAGCAGTCATGGGCAACCTTTGGTGATCCATGGGCAGGATTCACACACTTACTTAAGCTTGCAGGTCCCCTCATCATGTGACACAACAACAGCACTTCTAGTGCACAGAGGCCCATTTACATTGAGTTCAAAACATGTTCTGGAATATTGTTTGCGGTTAGCACTGAACTAGCAATGTTGGCAACTCAAAACTGTTGTTCTAAGGCTGTATCAGTACAGATCAAAGGAACACTGTTGTTGGCCTGCTGTCATTAAATGCTGTTACACAGCACTAGTGTCTGTATTCTGTCTCGAGTCTTGCGTGCATGTTGTCTTTCTGTGTGTTGCATTGTTACAAAATGGAGTGGACAAGGTGCAAAGTTTCGGAACTTTTCTCACTCTATCAGGCAAGGGAGTGCCTCTGGAATGTTAAAAGTCAAAATTATAAAACTATTTAAATCCAACATTACTCATTAGAAAGAAAAAAAAAACTGCTGCAATGTTTGGCATCAGTGTCAGTGACATTGATAACAAAATTAAATGTCTCATCTCAGAGTACAAATCTGAGAAACATAGAACTGAAGAGAGTAAGAGATCTGATATTAGTGCAGATGATGTTTACAAACCGAAGTGAAAGAAACGGTCCCTTGAACAAGTCCACTGAAATGTTATACTACAAACAATGATAACAAGACTCATCATTTGATGGAAAATTAGCTGCCAGGAAATTATCGGAGCTTCCATCCCACGAAAGAGAGGTGGGGGGGGGGGGGGGGGGGGGGGGGGGGAGAAGAAAGATAGATAGATGCATTACCGTATTTACTCCAATCTAAGCCGCTAAGCCGCACTCGAATCTAAGCCGCACCTGAAAAATGAGACTCGAAATCAAGGAAAAAAAATTTCCCGAATCTAAGCCGCACCTGAAATTTGAGACTCGAAATTCAAGGGGGGAGAGAAGTTTTAGGCCGCACCTCCAAATCGAAACAAAGTTGGTCCATTGTAATATGAGACACAATTTAGGTCGAATGAATGACGATTTAGCTACAGTAGTTTGGTTTGAATCGTAAGCTTAGCAGCTAAGCTTTACCAGGTAGCCATTGCTATGTGTCAGGCGCTCCGTCCGTATTTATACGGGTACCCTTCCTTTTTCACGTGCTTCGTCTGGTTTGAATTGATTGCTTATTTTTCTTTGATCTGATACTAAACATTGGCCAGAGACTGCTATTTGTTGTTACTTAACACTGCTGCTTTCTTTGATAATGATCAACAAGAACCAAATAGTAGACTGCGTATGATAGAAGATGTTCTGAACGAGAGTTTAGCGAAAAATTTTCTCCGTTTGTAAATCTTTGCAGACGCCTCTTTAGTACATTACATTCTGCACATAAATTAGAGCCATCTTAGATTTAAAAATCTAGTCAATTGCCTTGCTTCACTTCTGACTGTATCACTAATACGCATAAGAATAATACGAATATAAACATGACATGATATGCATATTCTTCCGCGTTTGCTGTTGTCTCACTCTACTTTTGTAGTTTATTAGGCAGACAGAATTTATGAGATAGCAGCAAACACGACAGAATACATGGCAAAATGTTTATATTCGTATTATTCTTATGGTGAAGAGAATACTGCATGTGATTCACAATTCATAAAAGTTCTTATTAGCAACCATCTCTTCTCACAGGTAGGAAAAAATTCAGAAAGTAGGGTTGGCCATATTGACAAACATCCCAAACAGTCTTGCCAGTCGGATTTTCGTAGTTCATTGAAACGCTGCATACGGAATTTGTATATACTTCGATGGATAATGTATGAAAATGCAGTGGTCGAAACACGGGGCGGAGGAAAAAAAGCTCATCTTCCACCTTTTTTATTTATTTATTTATTTATTTATTTACTGACGCAGAGGTTTTGGCGCCAGTATTTATCTTTGTGCCTGCAAAGCATGCTTGTGTAGCGGTACATATATTCGACAACAAAAGTTAGTTGTGGCGACACCTACCAACATTTTTCAGAACTTCTGCTTACTTTGCACTTGATTCTAAGCCGCAGGCGGTTTTTTGGATTACAAAAACCCGAAAAAAAGTGTGGCTTGGATTTGAGTAAATACGGTATACATGGTAGAATTGAATGTGCTTAGGAGGAGGCAGACAACAGTGAATGTGTATGTGGCAGGGGGATCACTTTATTGGAAGTGTTACAGACTTCGAGGCTGTAGCTGAAGAAATTATCTTCACTGAAAATGCTAATTTAATTCCAGTATGAAAATAAAAATATATATTCAAATAGGTGTTTCAGTGCCATAACTGAATTACCTTACAAAACCTTCCAACCAAAGCTTCACAAACTGCAGAAATTATCTGAGATATGGCTGGCTTTGAAACATGAAATAAATATGCAAGGGTTTGATAAGAATCTCCTGCTGCCAAAAAATGAAGAGTAATAGCAAGTCTTTCCTTCACAAAAATTGCTTTTCTGAAATTTGTATCTGTCTTTGAAACAATTGGCCTCATAGCATTCATCAAAATTTCAAAATCTTACAGCAACACCCTAGTGAAGTTACAAAAACCAGAACCATCTTTCAATTTCAGTTTACACAGCATGTCATTCCCACCACATCCTCTAAAAGACATTTTGGTCCGCCAATGATGAGTATGTTGCTTTCTTTGCTACTTATTTCATTGAGTATGATTAATGTAGACTTGTATGTCACTCATTCTTCCTTTTCACTTGTCATAGTGCAGTTCTTGCTGCAAATACACAATGTGAAATATTTCCTGCCAAGTCCCCGTAGCAGATGATGCGAATACATACATATAAATATTTGTCAATAGTGTAGACAGGGATGCAAACAATGAACAATGTTGCTAACATGTTGTGGAGCAAGTTGCAAACAGAAACATGCTCTTAACTCAGTGTAACTCTGGCTTAAAGTCAGGACTATAGCATCCGTGACTTGCAATGCATCAATCAATATAATGGCATGCATTTCATGACACGACAAGCCAACGGACTGTTCCTGTAAACACATACTTTTGAGAGTACATTCATTTTATGTTCACACTATCTTGGGATGTGTACACTTATATATATTCTGGATTCGAGGCAACTTGAAATTACACCACAGAAAAGTAAACGCCTATAAAAAAAACTGGTTGCTGTTAATTTTTTATATATTACCTTTAGTTTAAGAAGTTGCTGTGTTCTACGAACAGACAAGAAGTATTTACTAATATTAATACAAGAAAGAACAAGAAAACAAAACACAACAATAAGTACGCAATCCCTGTCGACAAGCAATTCGGTGTAATTTTGTGACAGGTCATTCAAGTGTTTGAGATCTACTGTATATATATCAACAAACACTATTAGCAAGCATTTTTTAAAAAATATTTGTACAAAAATACTTTTCGTGACTGACTGCACAGGCACAGTTTGTTTCTGTAACACAAAATAAATTAAGCACTCTGACTAGAGACTCGTGTTTCACTTGCTCAAATTCAGCAGCGGTAAAATGGCATCATGCATGCACAGAGTAAGCAAAACTTTCACGGGTCTGCAACATGAGCCAAAACCCAAGCAAACCAAGTGTCAGTGGAAATATCCGAAAAATGCATCCTAGATGGAATACATGCAAGTGCCTCACATTCATTCATTCATTCATTCATTCATTCTCTCTCTCTCTCTCTCTCTCTCTCTCTCTCTCTCTCTCTCTCTCTCTCTCTCCCCCCCCCCCCCCCCCCCTTCCCTCCCACAAATTTCTTCTTTCTTCCGTGGACTGCGTTGAAACCAGTTGCAGCAGTTTAAAGTCTCACTAATGATGATGGAGCAAAAATTCAAATTGGATACAAATACTTATGCCTTTTCAAATGAACCACCCCAGTATTTACCATAGTAATTTGTGGAAACCAAAATCTGAATGGCTGGAAAAATATTTTAAGTCCACTTCTCCCGAAAGAGAGTTCAACATTACTGAGCCATCTTGTTTGATCGAAAAACTACACATTCAGCTGTGGGTCTTCTTTAGTAATTTGTTTTCTTGTCTATTCTTCTTTAAAAATTAATGCTGTTTCAGCAGCTGATAAGCAGATGCTCTCTTCCAAAATAATATTCAAATCATATAAAACTTCCTTTCTATAAGTGATTTTATTTAAATACAGAAGGTTTTGAGATGCACCAGTTTTGTCAACACTAGCCCCAACAAATTAATCTGAGGTAAGACTCACAACACCAACTATAGATTATTTATTGGAATCAGGGTTATGGGTTTACTGACATATGGGCATTTCTGAAAGGAACAGCAAAAATTTGGGATGTTGCCAGTTGCACAAAATGGACATTAAATATTGCTGAATATTTAAAAAAGCCTACAATGAGACACTGATAACTGTGGAACTTACCTTGTGATTTGTACATTCAAACAAAATTTCTCCTGAGCTTGTGTTCCACACATATGCTTTTTCATCTTGTCCACCTGTTATCACGAGCTTGGATTCTTTTGGTTCAATGTCACAACAGAATACAGAACCTGAAAGAAAAATATATTACTCGAAGGAACAGGTGCCCAATCCAAAAAGAAGACTTGGATGATAAATAATTACAAACTCAGTAACAAAATTATTTGTAACCCATAATTTTGGGTATTCCTCAACTTTGAAATGTAAAGCTGATGCCAAATTAAAGGAAATTCTACTGTATGGATTTCTGAATGCGAGAAGCAAAAACAGCTAAACACAGGGTGTCCCAAAACATATCAACCAAAAAGTCACTCTTCCCTTTACATTGTTCCATTAGCCTACCAACCTGTTGGAGAAGTTTCTCTATATATGGCTTACCCTCCTAATATTGATATTAAGAAAGAATTTTAAATAACTCTTTCAATGATGTTTCCAGCACTCATGAGTACATAACCATTGGCTTGTTTTGAATGTTAATTTGAAACCAGTAATTTATGTTCTTAAAGTTCCAGAAGTAGTTTTTCCTCATATTATATACACTTTCATTTCTTGTATTTTCTATAGATATTTTCCTCTTCTCTTCACAAAGAATTATACTTGCTTCTCTGAGCTGACAATGCTATTCTGATCCTTTGGGTATATTCTGACGGAGGTCTTAGCATGCAGTTTTTTATCCTTCATGGCTTCTTGACTTCTGACATCAACCAGGCTTTATTTTTGTGCTTCTCATAACCTAATTACTGCAGTGCCAAGATTTTATTTAAAAGATTCCATTCTTGAATTGCTGATGATTATTTGTACTAGCCCAGGATGTGACATTCTCATTTCTTCACATGCTCCTTGTTTTCATGCAATGCACAATAAGTCTTTGCCACACAGAATATAAAAACAGGGGTGGAACGTGTTGCTGTCTACTTTATTGAAGCTACAAAACCAAGCATTTAGTCAAAAATCAAGGAAGGACAATAAAGGTTTAATGTTCTCTCAATGATGAAGTCATTAGAGGTGGACCACAAGCTCAATTGGGAAAGACGGGAAGGGAAATGGCTCAAGCCTTTTCAAAGGAATCATTTAGGGAAATCACAGAAAATCTAAATCTGGATGACTGGATGAGTATTTGAACGTATATCCTCCCAAATACGAATCCACTGTTTTCCCACATCGCTCAGAAACACAGAGTCAGTTTTATTGAGGAGCTCTCATAGTCTCGTTCTAGACAAACCATTTCTGTCCTTGTTATTACTATGGTGATAGGGATGAGGAGGTAATAGTGTAGCGGTCGGAGTGGTCACCACTACATGATGCAGCAAGTACATTGTTACTGATATTGTGTGCTTTTAAATGGGACAGTAAATCAAGTGAAGTATAAAGAAATATCTTAATCGAAACAGCATACTGTTATAAACATGAATTTTGTTTCACTCCTTATACATACTTTGAGATCGCAAACCATGCTATGTAATCACATTAACATACTTAGTCCTGGACTTGAACTTGTTGAAAAGAAGGCTTTCAAGCTGGAAAGTGTGATATCGGCTGCTATCTGTTCCACACTTTCAAATACGCACACCGCCAGCTTGTGCCACTGCATTTCCTACAGCCAGCACCATGGCACGAGGGCTCTGCCACAAACGACACAAATGATTATGCCACAAACGACACAAACGATTATGCCACAACCAATGAGAAGCAAGCATTTGTTCTCCAGAGCTCCAGCTGCAGAAGTACTTATATTTGAACATTCACGCACTGAGCTCATTTTGCGTGTTTGCTTGTTGAATAATATTTACAGACTTTCATAGTGGCTAAGGACATGATCTACTGAAAATTTATTGTACTGAAGACTGAATAATTTGTAAATTTGCAGTATCTGTATATGTTTCAACATTCAAGGCTACTGTTTGCAATTGCGACAGCAATCTCACGAATCTTTTTACTATTTGATATTAGATGTAGAATAAATTAATATCTGAGTTTTCTGCTCACGAACAGCAACTGTTCCTCACTCCTGTAGTCACTCTAGAACCACATGACATGCAACGAATGTCTAACAGAAAAGTACGCGTACAGTGCCCAAAAAAAGAAAATAAATGCATAACCTGCCTTCTCGGATAAATTATCATGCTTGCCTCCACCAAAAAGAGCTTTAGCTGAGGTCCACAACTGTCAAAGAATGGTTACATAACTCTTGTGTACCTGTATAGCAGCATCTCAATTTGCTGATTTTTACTGCTTCAAGCATTGTATTGCATGCATATGAACACTTGTTTTGGGATATTGTTCATTTTTAAGCATGTGATTACTGTGTAGATGTACACATGACAATTACTATTGGCATCTCTGCTCTTCCTCCACTATGTATACTGCTCCAAACAATCCAATCGCAACACATTATTATCCAATGATAAATTTGACAAGCTCCAAGTATTCCCTGTTTTGCTTCCAGTGTGACACAAGTAAGTATATGCTTTGCTGCAGGCCAGCTGGCGGGTATGATAACACATTCTTTGAGTTGCTGATGAGCTACATGGAAATGAACTGAAGTTTGATAAAATGTTAAATTACTCATTGTTTTAACTCCAACACTCAACAAAGCATCTAGTCTCCATGAAGGTATATGCTTCACTCTGCTAACAAAAAACTGCTGATACACTAATCCTGTAACTGATAATCTACAAATCTTCATTTAGCCTATGGTTAAACAGCTTCATTTGGAATGTGAGTCACAGGTAAAATTTTGGAATGGGTTGATCCCAATCAATGTCATTTTGCATGTAGAGAATATAATCCATGTTTGCAATTGTATCTACAATGAATTCTCAAATAATTATCAATTTTCAAGACACACTGCCCACTGCAAAATTCTATAGCATCAAACAACTACTTTCCAGCCCCACTGGGCAACACAAACTTAATCAATGCAGTAAGGTAGAGACTGCAATGAAGAATCTTTACCTATGTGGTTTGTGAAAACAAGTTTTGAATCATCACTTGTTGGTACCATGGCCTCTGCACCTTCTTCTGCCTGCCCAGTATCATCGTCGTCGTCATCGTCATCATCATCATCCTGCTCCAAGCCTTCGTCAAGTTCTTCAACTGAAACTTCTTCATACCACTGTATTTCTTCATCAATATTTTCTTCTTCTATGAAACCTGGATCATCATCCATTATTATTTGTGGTGATTCTGGAGGAGTATCCAGAAATACCATTTATCCCACCACCAACTTCTGTAAGGAATCATAAACATTAAAATGATGAACATAAAAGTAAAATGTACTACAAACATGGAAAAATCCTCTATGGAATATAAATATGACATGTTGAAAAACATCAACAATAGAGAAGAGAGGTGTGTGTGTGTGTGTGTGTGTGTGTGTGTGTGTGTGTGTGTGTGTGTGTGTTTTACACTGGTGGAGTTTTGTTTCCAGTCTTGACAGCAACGCTGAAAGTCTTCCACTGGTAGGGCCATTAGACTGTCAGTTACATTCTTTTGAATTATTATGTAAATTGAAGATGGAGGGGGGAGAAATGAAAGGAAAGAAAAGGAAAGGAATGGTACTAGTGATGTCAGTTGCAAAGAGACTTTATGCAGACTCAGCAGCAATGAGTGAAAATGTGCGCCAGACCAGGATTCGAACTCAGGATCTCCTGCTTACTGCACAGTTATGTTAACCACTGTTCAATCTAGATGCAGTGTTTATCACAACTGTGCGGACTATCTCAGCATGCCTCTCAGCCGACCCACATTCTCATCTAGCACCACCAATCCCAGGCCCAGCCCCAGGCTCCATCCACCATGCTCACTTGTTTGAGATTATCGCAGGATGTTGAATCAATTATATGTATGTCTGATGTCTGTTCTTTCATATGGGAATCTCAAAGTAGCAAGCATAAAGGACATGGATGGAACTGCGGATAGATGGCGCTAAGTGGGGACGTGGGTTGGCCGAGATAGTCCACGCAACTGCGATAAACACTGTGCCCGGATGACACAGTGGTTAATGCAACTGCCTAGTACGGAGGAGGTCCCAGGTTCGAATCCCGGTCCAGCATATATTTTACCTTGTCGTCACTGATTCCGCATAAAGTACTAATGCAGCTGACATCAATAGTTCCTTTCCCTCCCCCCCTCCTCCTCCTCCTCCACTTTTAGTTTACACAATAATAGTTCCTTTCCCCCCCCCCCCCTCCACTTTTAGTTTACACAACTGCAGATTCTGTGCGGTGTCTGTTTTCTCGGACATGTCTGAAAGCAGACATCAAGCATTTATACAATTATTTGGAATGATCTACAGAGTCCCAAAACGAAATGCTTTCCAGACAATCTTCTGTTTCAGGAAAAGAAAAAAAGAGTCACAAGGATCAGGTGAATAGGGGTGTTGTGGAACAACAAGAATCTCTTCTGAGGTCAAAAATTCCATGACAGAAGTGGCCATGTGACAAGGGTCATTGTCATGATGCAGCATCCACTTGGCTGCAATGTCCAGTGTCATTTTATTCACCAGCTTTTCCTGAGGCCTTTCAAGGACATGTTTGTAAAACACCTGGATGATACTTTCTCATGGATGAACAAATTCTATATGCAAGATACCCCTAGTGTCAAAAAAGCAAATCAGCATTATTTTGATCTTTGATTTGTTCATTCAAGCTTCTTTCAGTCAAGGAGATGACTCAGTGTGACACTCATCACTTTGCCACTTTGTCTCAGGATCGTACTCAGAAATACAGGATTCATCACCTGTGGTCATACGACTGAACGATTTGTGGTCATTGGCAACTCTCTCAAGAAGATAAATGCACACGTTTCTTTGATTGTCCTCCTCCTCCTCCTCCTCCCCAGTTGTGAGGTTTTTCAGCACCATTTTGGCACAAACCCTTCACATGCGATAAAACTTCAGTCAAAATTTAACGTGCAGTGAAACTGTTTAACACAGGCCACCCATCATCCTTACTGTACAACATCGATCTGATCTCACAAGAGCATGCACACATTGAAGTTTTTGTCAGTTTTTTAAGTTGAAGGTCTCCCTGAGAGAGGTTCATCTTCAAAATGTTTTTAGCCTTCCAAAAATGATTTGTGCCAGCAAAAAACTTATCATCTTGATAGGGAATGTTCCCCACTGGCCTGTTTCAACTTTTCGAAGGTCATATTCACGTAGTTCTAAATTCCCCCCATTTCATTCTCATAACAAATCACGTGATGGCCGCACTCAGCAGAAACTCAGATCGAGCATCTGGAAGGGATGAACACACTAGCGTACACAAGTAGAGCAACACAGCATTGCCATATTGCTCACATTGTTGTCAGTCTCTTTACTTTCTTCACACACACACTGCAATTCAAACACAGTCAGAGCACTTCTCCCCCATGCTGGGAGAAAGGTCAACATACACAATACCTAGTCTACCACTGTTCCACTGTTTTCAACTGGTACTGTCCCCCTGTGAACCACTCACATACACCACCTGTCCCATAAAACGCATCTTCCACTTCCTATTGTAACCTATCAAAGGCATTTCCTATTCTGTTAGACTTGATCATAAGCAGTGGCGTAGCAAAAAATCAACCATACAATTGCTTAAATATGTTGCACGCCAAAAACTTAATGACTTCAGCAGTTATTTTACTAGCCTTGCAATTTGTATCCTTTACTCCAGCACCACCAGCTCTGAACTGTGCAGTGGGATCTTTCCCTCCAGCACATCCTCCATATCCAAAGTTCCTGTGGCCTAAACCAACAAACATCCTCAACCTCCAGTCATCCCCAACCCTCCAATCACTACTGCCACTACTTATTCTTGTCTCCAGCCCTTTCCTGATCTGACCTTCTATTCCACTTTCTTTCTCACTTTCACAGTGATCAGTTAACTACGAGAGTCATTCAATAATTAGAGAGACAAACTGGTCTGGGGAAAAAAATATTGGTAGGGCAAGTTTGGTACTTTTATGGCTTTAAGTTGGCATCACTGGGATGAACCCTGATCAGCTGATGTATCAGCATTATTTTGTTTATAACCTCAAAAACACATTTCAAGATGGTGAATCCACTTGAAATGTCCACATTAGCTTAACAACTTTCTGTTATTCATTTTTTACATTTTTTACTTGCTGAAGGTGAAAAACCAGTGAATATATATGTAGAACATCTAAAGATTTTGATGAATATTCTATGAATTGTGCCAATTTTTACAAGTAGATAGAGCAATTCAAAAATGGTTGCAACTCAGTAACTGATGAACACCGTTCTGGCTGACCAGTTGCAGTTTTAACTCCCTCACTTGAAAGTCGAATTATGACATTATTCGTGCCGGCCGCAGTGTGACTGTGGAAACAATAGTTGATAAGGTTCATGTTAGTACTGGTACAGGTCATAACATCATCTGTAATAAGCTGATGTACCACAAAACATATGCAAAGGAGTTGGCATAGCTACACAAGGAAACAAGGTTGAGAGTGTGAACAGAGCTAAAGGAATATTATGAAAGAGAAGGTGAGCACTTCCTCAAAAAATTTTAACTTGTGATGAAGCTTGGGTTCACTATTATGAGCCAGAATATAGACAAAGCATGAAGTGGTAGTGTTGTGACTTGGCAAGACAGCCAAGTCACTATGAGAGGAAGCCGAAAGGCACACGCTTAAGCTCACGCAGGCTGGCGCGAGGTCTGGAACAGTTAAGGGAATTAATAGTAGCAAATAAAGTACGTAGTTGATATAATACTTAACTTTAATCCATAATTGGAGAACATCGCTCTTGACGGTACATGTTTTATAATTTCAATATTAACTGGTAATGGCGCCTTGCTAGGTTGTAGCAAATGACGTAGCTGAAGGCTATGCTAACTATTGTCTCGGCAAATGAGAGCGTATTTGTCAGTGAACCATTGCTATTAACGTCGGCTGTACAACTGGGGCGAGTGCTAGTAAGTCTCTCTAGACCTGCCGTGTGGCGGCGCTCGGTCTGCAATCACTGACAGTGGCGACACGCGGGTCCGACGTATACTAATGGACCGCGGCCGATTTAAATGCTACCACCTAGCAAGTGTGGTGTCTGGCGGTGACACCACAGGCAGCACACGAACTCACTTGTCCAGAAAAAATTCAAAACTCAAGCATCAGCAGGAAGAGTCATGGTGGCCGTGTTTTGGGATGCTGAAGGTCCATTGTTTTGTGATTATCTCAAACAGCCACTACTGCTCGGATTTTCCTATAAGCAAGGTGAAGCCAGCCATGAGATCGAGATGGCATGGATCTCAGAGGAGAGGTGTGATTCTCCAGCAAGACAACATACGTCCTCATATTGCTCAACTATCGTCCCCCATACAGTCCTGATTTACCACCTCATGATTTCCATTTGTGTTGGTGTCCTGAAGGAGGCATTATGTGGGAAGAGGTTCCTGGACAATGAGGACGTGAAAAAGTTTTTGGGAAATTGAACATCAAGATAGAGAGTTCTTTGCAGCCAGAATAAAAATGCTTGCAGCCTGTTGGAACAAGTGCATAAATGTTCAAGGGAATTATGCTGAAAAGTAGAAAAAGTATTGTTTTGTAAAAATAAATGCTTTTTCTCGAGACCAATTTGTCTCTCTAATTATTGAATGACCTTCGTATATTAATGCTACAAAATAACCCACAGTTTCTCGGAGGTGAGAGCATACATCCTCATCCTTTATCCTCACGTGTTTAGCAGGAAAAAGAGGGGGGGGATTCTTCTGATGAATCACATTGCAGAATCTGCTATCTCATAGTTAGAATTATAAAATTGCTGTTCCTCAAATCTATCTGGACAGATACTCCTAGCTACTTGACAATTGTGACTGATTGCCTGCAGTCTTAAACTATTGGATGTTTACATTCATGGATGTATATTACGCTTATTTATGTTGTGCACTAGCTGCCAGTCTTTATAAAAAGTGTCTATTACTGCATGTACTCAAGCATTTCATAATAATTTTATTGTTATGAGTAGACTTCAGACACAGCTGTGTCTGAACAGCACAAGAACTTCTGATAAAACCTCTTCATTAAAAACAATATACTGAGTTCCGTGTACTAGGATAGCTCCAGTTCAATTGTGTACCTGTTATATTCCCTAATTGGGTATTTTACTAGCTGAAGGAGTGGAAGTGCATTGAGAACTTTGCAGAAGGCAGTGAACCCTGGGGTTCACTGTTTATAACTGGATCTCGTGAACAAGCTGAGTTCCACACAATTTGTAATTGTGGAAACCACGTCACATCCTACAGAGGAGTTGTTCAGTCAAAAAAAGCCACAACCTGTGCGACCACAAAATATGGTCCATAATTCTGCAAGAAAGTGAGACAATTCTATGTTGCTGTGTAAGTTCTACAACCCACCTTAATGGAACAACATGCAACTTCTTCCAAACATACAGGATGTTACACTGTCAGTTATCTATAACACACCATTGTTAATAGAATGGCCATTCCCACCATACACAATACAGAATCTACAGCCTAACTAATCAGATTCAGTTGCCCCCCTCCTGTAAAGCATATATAATTGTTTTTCAATTCTGTAGACTTATTTCTACATTCGACATTTATGTATCAAAATTAAAACTATGTTGTGAACTTTCTTCACAAATATGCCACAGAAAACTGGGCTATACCTCAAATAAGAGTCACTTGGTAGGGGTCAGCTACTAGCTAATCATAGTTATTTTTCAAGCACCATATTCCTATTGTGTCATCTCTTGAATAGTTGTAGGCAAAACACTGTCAAGTTTGGCTGGCTGTATTCTGGCAACATAGCTTTTCACTTTTCACCACTGCAATGCGTGCATCAAAAAGTTATATTAGTCGTACCATAAAACTAAACTAAAATTTAATTACACACTGAAAATTACACCTTGTTCAAGTTTCTCGTGACAGAATATATTCCTTTCCTGCTTTCTCTTGCACTTTCTGAGATATGTACTGAAACTGTTAGCACCAGTACATTAACGACAAAGGAGTGTGGATGAATGTTTATATTAAACTGCAGCACACATACGAAATATAATAAATGGCTGATACACCTGGTAGCAAGCAACAGAAACAATACACAAAGGCTGTTCAAAATGCATCTGACTTTTATTTATAACACTAATCTTTATTCAGATACAATTGTTTGACACTAGTCAGCTTCAGTGTCTACACACCTCTCCGAACGCTGCTAACATTTCTGGAAGTGTCACTAGAAAGCCTCTTTTGGTATGGTCTACAGCTGCTCGTCAAATACTGCATAATGTCTTCCCTGTTCTGAAATCTGGTCCAATTCAGAGTCTTTTTCAGTTCAGGGATAAGTCAGAAGCCACTATGGCTTGGTTAATGGGAAAAAACAACAGCTGTGTTGTGTTTGGTCAAAAAACTCTGAATTCATTGATAAAGATGAGTTGGTGTGTTGCTGTGGTGAAGTGCCAACAGCCCACTGTCCTCAAGTCTGACCATTTGCATATTATTGCTTCACAAAGGTGACACGGAACATCTTGGTTGTACTCCTTATTGACATAAGTAGCTTGTGCTGTGTACTTGTAATGGACCACGACAATGGAGTCAAATAAGGTAACATGACTTTCACATTGCTGCAAACCTGCCTCACTTTTCTGGGTCTCGGGGACGATGGATACTTGCGTTCTGATGACTGGAATTTTGATTCTGACTTGTACCCATAAACAGTGCACACATCATCAGTGATCGCTATGCTACGAAATTTGGGATTGCTGTTCAAATATCCAGCATGGCCTGTGCAGTATCCGAACAGAGTTGATTCTGCTCAGTTGTAAGCAACTTTGACACATGTCTTGCTGAGATCTCCTGAGGTCGAAACATTTCATTAAAATGGAATGAAGGCCCCAAAACTAATTTTAACCTTGTCTGCAAGTTCTTTAATCGTCATTTGTCTACTCTGCATCACCAGTGTTCTTTGTGATCAATAACTACCACGTTTGTGGGTGGTGCTTCACTCTTCGCTGACGAGTGGCCATCTTTGAAGCGATTGTACCAGTCCATCTGTGTGGTACCCGCTGCTTCGTCCTCAAACACTTGTCGAGTCTTGGGATTGCTTCAACTAGAAAATCACCACCAAGCTTAAAACAATATTTGACACAATGTTGTTCCACTTTTTCTGTCATTTTGTCCACAATTCAAAATCTGATGACTAACACTTACACATGATCACTTTTCAATGTCCAGCCAGCGCCTGGTTATTTCTACAGTGGTGAAAAGACTCGGGCATGCACACTAAGACAATAAAAAGTAAGGTCTAATATTTTGTGAATGGTCTTCATATAAGAGTCTCTTACCTCTACAAGGTAGAGCAAACAGCACAGAAAAATTTTAAATGTTTCACATTCACGGACATCACAAGATATAGAGGTTAGTTCATCAAATAACCCCCTCTTGTCATAAAGCACAAAAAAATTGAGATCAAATGTAGAACATCACAAAAATGGCTGTATCTTCTCATCACAAACGGAAACCACATGTGACAAAGCTTACGTGGAGACAGGTCAATTCCATGTTTTAGGTGGGAAGCATACTGAGACTTTGCATCTGCACTCACTCAGCAAACACATTTAAAAAAAAGTACACCGAAGGAATTATCCAAATTGGTCAGAAATTGATATTCATACAGGTATCTACATAAAAAGCAAAATTGTTAACTTTGACAGGTGAATGATGAAGGTGTACTCAGTTGGACAGTAACTGTGCCTCGCAGACTGGTGTGTGAACATTATACACAGATGTCATCATTCAACAGAGGAAGTGCAGTTGGCCTCAAAGAAGTGGGTTGGAGTAATGGGTGAATCGCTTGGCATTTGAATAGGAGCGATACCACTATTCGACAATGTCGGCAGAAATGCAAGAATCATGGCCGAACACAGCACATCAAGAAGAAAGTGGTCGACCTAGAGAGACAACAGAACACGAGGCCCAAGCAATTGTGAGAGGCACTCAGAACTGCAGACTCATCATTATCATAATCTGACTTTCAACCGGTGCTTTCGTGAACACAAGGACCATTAATACGCAGTTCACACAAAGGGATCAAAGCTCATGATGTCCTTTGTGCCAACTACCACTGACTTCTTATGCCAACAAGCCCATTTGCAGTATGTCTGGAATCTCACTGACTGGAATAGAATTGTCTTCAGCAATGATTTGCAGTTCAAACTGAGCCCTGGTAACCAGCAAAGACTTGCTTGGTATTATCAGTTTCTTTACGTTTTGTAAATTTTAATTATAACATTGAAATTGAACCAAATTAGTAATGGGTTATTTGGAAATCCAATGTTGAAATTCTACAAAAAGAAATGCAGTGCAGCCCCCTGCCCTCAGTTTTTTATGTTAGGCTCAGTCTTTTGTCTTTTTGTTTTGTCTTGTGGTGCCAAGGACAGTCAGTCTTTTGGTAATGCTATTTGTATCATGTGGAGAACAAATAAACGATGATAAAATTGAAAATACACCTGAGTCTTTTATTTACACAGTTTCCACATGCAAATACAGAACCAGGCAAATTTCAAAAAAAGAATTCGACAAGGTGGAGGCAGCTACAAAAACAACAGCTTATGTATCATTTTAGTGTAACTTCCACTCATCTCGATACTGCTCAGTGTGTTAAAAACTGTGTTTACTACAGTAGAAACACCGCTTAGACTGTATCAGTGTGGCTTTTGGATATTTATTATTAAAGAGAGGGTGGTAGAGTTACACCACCTTTCGTTTTTTGTCTTATATAGGACAAAAAAGACAAGACCTAGCAGAAATCCTCGGGTAACACAGTTGATATGGAATTTAACTGAGGAAAGTAGAAAATATAAAAGTACAGCAAATGCAGCAAATTACAGATTCCACAAAAACAAACTAATCCACACCAGCAATGAAATCCTTTACCAAACTATCGAAAAACTTGCAGACACATGAGGAAAAGAAGAATTGATTTTAATGGACACATCCCCAGACTAAACCTACATAAATTTAAAAATGTATACTACTTCCACAACGAAAAAAAGCAAACCAAACTGGTTCAAGGAAATGTAGGAAGACTTAAGAGAATCCCAAAGTATAGAAAATATGCTCATAGATAATGATGCAAAAGAGAGGTTCCACGTCAAAATCAAAACCAAATGAGCAATCCAAATCTCTGAAGAAGAAAGGACAGCAGGATTAAAAAGAATGAAACAATACTATGCAAACAGACAGAAAGCAAAGAACTTATAAAATTGATTAATTTAACTTATGCCAAAGTCAGGCAAACTGAAAGACGAAGGAGAAGAAGAAGAAGAAGAAGAAGAAGAAGAAGAAGCAGTTGTAAGGGAATACACATGTCTAGAAAATGAGATTGACAGAACTTGTGAAAATTGGTGAAAAGAAAACCAGCTGTGTGAATATCAGGATCTCTGATGGCAAGCCAGTACTAATAATAAATGGAAAGCTAAGAGATGGCAGGAATAGAGGGTCTATAAAATGGAAAAAAAAACAAACATGAAGACAATATGACAGAAAGAGGGGAGGAAGTAGGTGAAGATGAGACATGATATTGTGAGAAGAATTCAACAGACCACTGAAAGACCTAGGTCGTAACATGGTCCCCGGAGCAGACGGCATGTCCTCAGACTTGTTGAGATCCTTAGGAGAGCCAGCCATGACACAACTTTTCTAGGTAGTGTGCAAGATATATGAGACAGGGGATATATCCTCAGACTTCAAGAAGAATGTAAGCATTCCAATGCCGAAAAGTAAGGTGCTGACTGGTGTAAATATAACCAAACCATCAGTTTAATGAGTCATGGTCGCAAATACTGACATGAACTGTTTACAGAAGAATGGGAAAGCTGGTGGAGGTCTTTCTTGGGAAACATTAGTTTGAGTTCTGGAGAAACGTTGGAACTCATAAGTCAATACTGACTGTATGTCTCATTCTGTAAGAAAGAAATCTAAGTTTATACTATTTGTAGGTCTAGAAATTTCTGACTATGTTGAGTGGAAAACACTCTTTGAAATTTTGAAGGTAGCAGAGATAAAATACAGGGAACAAAAGTTTGGTTGCAGCTTGTGAAGAAACCAGACTGCAGTTATGAAGTTGAAAGACACAAAAGGGAAGCAGTAGGTGAGAGGGAGTGGCCCCACTACAGCACATTTTTTATTCTTGAACTTGATGATGACAATGCCTTGTATGACACCAAGAAATTCTTTTCTCACTCTGCTTTTGACACAGTTTATTAACCTTTTCTTTCCTCACATGTTACTGATAAAGATTCTGTTACCATTTTATAAAAATTTTACAACAGATAACAAATGAAAAATACTGTGTCATACAACACACAATTCACATGTCACAATGGCCAGGTGCAAGTGTTTTCAACTGGCCACCACTGCAGCAACTACTGCGCCCCTAGGATAGAGGCAGACCAAGATTTGATCCTGCAACCCCAAACACCTTACCACTAATTCACTCAAAAACTGGCATTGGCACCTGAATGGTCACAACATCTCACAATTCATTTATGCATTCTGCTGTTGACTTTGCCACTAGGTCACCATGCCCAACATATCAATGATAGGCAATGAAAACATTGTAACTCCATCTGTTTGTGAAAAGCCTCGCAATTCCAGTAACCCGTAACACTATTATCAGACAGATTTGAAAGGGCATGGATTTTCCTATTCTGTCAATAACTAGGCTTCTACAATATTGTTATGCATGTAGTAACTTTATCTGCGTAACTTTATACTATTTGTTAAGAAACCATTCTTGCTTCTCCCCTAAAGTTTAACAAAATGGAGTTACGAGGTCTTCATTGCCTACCGTGGATATATGAAAAGAGTGTCACTTTTAATATTGTCTGTACTGAAATGTTTAACAATGTGTGCTCAATTTATTTTTTCTACATTTTGAATGGAGACACCAAACCAAAATGAAACAAAGAATAAGACGCCACAGACTGCACTGGCCCAAGTCGGTGGTGTCTTGTGGTATACCAGATGTACAATCTACAAGAGGCTGAGACAGATACAACCAGCAAACAGCATCCACCACTAACTTAAACTGAAGTGGAATAACATTGACACTGGCCTTTTTCAATGTTTTGTTTCATTTTACTGTATGCTGTATTGAGGACTAATAATAAATCTGATAAGCAGATGAATGTGCCTCCAACCCTGCTTGTTACATTTAACATCAGTGTATGTCAATACCAAGCAAAAGATATAGTTTGGCTACACTCTGTACAATGAGTGGAGCAAGGACTCTTTTTCTCTGCTTGTCACACAATGCAATCAATGTGAAGCTGTTTCACACTTCCTTTCCTGAAATGGCGCAAAACAAACTGCATTAATAGCATTCAACTTCAGGCTCCTCCCGGTCAGAGAGTTATTGTGAGGCAATGCTCATAAGGTGTAAATGTAGGTCCACTACTTTGTCGGCAGTGTGCTGCCTAAAAAGGATGGCAGTTATCACTGGAACAACCAATTTTTGGTTACACCATTTCTTTTTATCTCCAGTTTAACCTGACTATTAAACCACTCAAAATGACCGAGATCATTGATCAATATGGGTTTGAAGCAAAAAGTTTTCAGTTATTTCTACTGAAACAAAGTACATCACTCCATTTGCATTAAAAGATTAAAAGCTGGGGCAATACGACAAACTTTCATCATCATATAAGGAGAAAACATCCACAGATTCCTTGGAAGAAAGGGTAAATTTGATGGATATACTTATAATTTTATTGACCTGTTATAAACTCAGGATAATAACTCAACACATAATTTAGTGGATACTTCTGGGTGGAATACTGAATCATCCGAAACTGACCATGGAAGAAGTCATTAACTCGTGATCTCTCGTTTTTACCATTCTCCTTCACCTTCGCAATTCTTCCTGTAGACAATGAGACCAATTTCCGCTACAGCTTCAACCCAATATTGATCGTGATCTCGCTCATTTTGAATGGTTTAACACTCCCAAACTAAGAATGGTACCAATCTGCAATATAACTGAAATCCGATGAAGACAGGGACAAACTATCCAATAGACAAGGTTGGTGGCAAGTCTTGCACACTGTACATACATGTGTACTGTCTAATAGGCTATGCCACATAGCAGTGGGTACATTATTGTCTCTGCAATGCTGTACCAATTCTTATGCCATGTGTTCGTTATTACTTTCTAACTGTAGATGTTGTTATTAAAATAATAACAATAATAATAATCCCATATTTCAAAGCAATGGAATTTGGTGAACAGACATATATTTTGCTAGAATACTTACATATAACAACTTCTAGAAAACTCAAAAATAACTGTAGCAGTTTTGGGCATAACAAATAGTCTCTCTGCAAAACTATTTGGTTGGTGCATAAATTCATTGCATTTTTTATTTGAATGTTGGTATTCCGGTTGCTATAAGTTTATCATTTTTATTTGTAGTTCACAGATGCTATTTGAGTTTACACATTGCCATTTTATCATTTGGATATAGTGAGTGCAAGTGTGGACATTCACCCACTCCAGTTCAATAGGGGAGCGACAGAAAAGTAGGCAGTCAGAAACATTTGTGCCTTGTATGGGGATAATGATATTGGTCAGAGCACAGCAAGAAAACGGTTTTCTCATTTTAAGGAGGATTGTTTTGCTGCACATTCAGCTAGGCTTTTGGTTTTTGATGGAGAGTGTTTAAACACATTAATCCACAGTTATTCATTTAAGTGTACTCAAGAATTGGCAAATGTTATGAACTGTGATCATTCCACCACTATGCAACATTTGCAGACAATGGGAAAGGTTCAAATAATGGGTATATGGGTACCACATGCTCCAAGCCAAACCACAAAAATCAGTGGGTGGCCACATGTGCATCTCTGCTTGCTCATCACTAACTGGCTCCTGAACAAAATCAACCATTCCTATCTTGCATGGTTACCGGTCACAAGAAACAGTGTCTTTATTGCTCTCCCAAGGTGTAGCCATTACTACTGACATTTATTGGCAACAACGGAGACATCTTTGAGATGCAATCCAAGAACAATGACTGAGAAGACTGCATCAAGTGATGATGCACCAAAATATCGCCCACCCACATTCTGCTAGACCAACAAAAACCACTGTTTGGTTCAGAAAGTCATTCTGTACCTACCTTATTCACCTGGTCTTGTGCCCTCAGATTTTCACTTTTTATTATCTCTTATCAAACAACCTTCAAGGAACTTCTTTTCTGGATGAAAATGCACTCTGAACATGGCTCAGCGAGTTCACCGCAAAACCACTTTATTTCTACAGTTGCGGAATCAAAAAGTTACCCCAGAGTTGGCAAAATGTCAAATAGTGAAGCAGAATATATTATTGATGACTAAACACTCTGTTATGTGTATCTGTGTGTTTATTGAACTTATGGAAAAATGCTATGAACTTGTGCACCGACCCAAGATAACATTCCGTGCCAGTTTTTATTGGCACATTTAACAAGACATGCTTGCCATCCATGACACCTAAGCACTGATGGGAATTCCACAATTCTTAAAATTTATTTGAGCAGTGTAGCCACTATTATGAATTTCTGGCCTCTGCAGGTAAGGAACAAAATGCCCTATCTTACAATATATATAATTATGACACTCAGTTTTAGTCCACAAGAAGGGGGGAAATATCTGTATTGTCTTTCCCTCAATGAGGTGGTTGGTGGTGGTTTAGTGGTTATTTAGGTGACAAATGGTTATAACTACCATGTTACACAGACAGCCCAAAAAACCAATGACATGTAATAAAATGATCAGGAAGCAGTTATGTTATTAAATAACCTGATTTATTTAACAGAAGTATTTTTATAAAAGTGGTTGCTGTATGTATTTTTTTACACTACAACTTCTGTTCACTGAAGTTTATTCTGTCAAATTTTCATTTCATTTCAGCTTTCCAGTGACCAAGTCTCAAGAGATGCCCATCACCGTTCTACAGGCGACATCATTATTGACACCAAATGTACTGAGCCTGCAGCACCAGGTTACAACGATCTGCCTGCTCGAAGGAAGTGAATCGTCTCCACAATAAAAATTTTTCCTCCTAAACCACTAACAAGAAGAAGAGACTTCATTAACTAAGGCTTATGGCATATTGGAGAGAGTCACAAATGGACCTCACAATGAGTGTAACACATTTGGAGAGCATATTGTCACAAACCTTAGGAAATTTCCTAACCAACAAAGATGCATAATAACGCACAGAATAAATAGCCTGACTTTTGAACCTGAGAGGGAACTGTACAAGCAACAGCATTACACATGAAACAATAATGCGAATGGCACACTATCTTCAAAGGGGGGGATTGCACTCCTGAGTACAATCATGTTCAATGTAGTTTTGAACCACAGGGTGGTCAATCGCCTCAGTCCCCTTCAATTCTATGTTCTCCAATTCAGGTAGCTCAGTCATCATATCAAGAAGGGCATCATGCACTTCCATCACAGTATTGCCTCTCTTTGTGGGAATTTGTTAGCAATTACACCTCCTAAGTTGTATTGTATTACAGGAAATTTGAAATGAAGACTGTAATTTACTTACTTGTATATCATATTTTTTCAATGCATCATTACGAGTCCTGCGCACTTCAGAATAAATCAATGAGCTACTTTGGAAAGTAGGTACCAGTACATCAAACTTGAAACAAATACGCAGCAGCCAACAAACGCAGTGTTATCGACTCTCTCTTTAGAACTTATCACATTTTGATAATTAGTGTCCTGTTTTTGTTTTTGTTTTATCACTGGTTCAATCAAACTGACCAAATGTTCAAAATATTCCAACAACATGCGACAAAAATTTCCAAAACTTTCCATCAGTGCCAATAACTATTTAAAAGATTATTTCCTCTATATGTATGAGGTCTGTTCAAAAAATTTTGAAACATTCGTAATTTCCCGCCAATCGTGTGTTGGAGCAAAATGTGATTGGCACCCTTGCACACACATGTGTTGATGTGTAACTGCTGGAAGTTCCATTGTTACACGTCACACAGTTATTGTTCAGTGCTGTATTGAATTGAACATTGTGTCGTAGAGTTTGCGAATTTCAATATGGCAGAGTTAGAGCAGCAACGTGTTGGCGTTAAATTTTGCTTAACACTCAAGAAAACCTTTACAGAGACATACTAAACGATGCAAGAAGCCTACGGTGATGAGTGCTTATGCTGCACTCATTGTTACGAATGGTTCACATGGTTTACAAATGACCGAATGGAAGTTAAAGACGATCCTCATTCAGGACGCTATTTGACGTATACCAACAATGCTCACGTCAGGAAGATAGAGATTGCAGAAGAATGTGAAATCCTGACACAATGCAAAGTGTTGCCACCAAGTTCGTCCCAAGGCTCATGAGTCAAGACCAAAAAGATCTTTGTCTCACAATCTGTGAAGAGCTTTTGATCTCACAAATGAGAAAGCAATGTTCCTAAAGAGAATCATAACTGGTGATGAGATGTGGGTCTACTGTTATGATGTTGAGACCAAGGTTCAACTTTCACAATGGGTCGGGAAAGGTTCTCCAAGACCAAAAGCTCATCAGGTCTGGTTGGATGTCACAGCCATACTGGCAGTTTTCTTTGACTTTGAAGGATTAGTTCATCATGAATTCATGCCACAGGGACAAACTGTTAATCAGTGGTGCTAATGGGACATGTTGTGACACCTGCAAGAAAATGTGAGGAGACAAACTGAAATGCGGCAAGACAACTCATGACTCTTGCATCACTAAAACACACCCACACCTTCATCCCTGTTGGTTTGTCACTACTGCACAAAAAACGAAATTGCTGTGCTGCTTCATCCTCTGTACTCTCCAGACCTGGCCCCTGAGGACCTTTTTTTCTTATTTCCAATGATGAAAACCCCATTGAAAGGACAATGATTTGCAATGATAGACAAGATAAAAGAAAATTAGCAGACAGCACTTTGCGCGATCCAGCAAGGGGCATACCAAGACTGCTTCCAAAAGCAGAAAAGGCATTTGGAGGGGTGTATCAATCGTAGTGGACAGTATTTCGGATGAGACCACGCGCAGTAGGTAATAGGTAAACATAGAAAAATTTTGTGGACAAAGTTCTGGATTTTTTTTAACAGATCTTGTATTTCTACTTTTTTATACTGGTGTCACACACTGATGAAGTTTTCTGTTTTCCCCACTTCAGCTAATGATAAATAGCTACGTGCCAGTAGCTGCACATCACCCTTCACAGGACATAGGTGTCCTTAAGACCTTAGTGCATAGGGCACACTGTATATCCAATAAAGATACTTCGCAATAAGAGCTCACATACATCAATCGCATTTTTAAAGCGAATGGATTTTCTCCGCAACAAATTCATAGAGCATTCAACGTGGAACCTAGAATGCAGGTATGTGATGGGGGAAGATCCACATCAAGTGCATTTTTGCCCTATGTGGGTGCACTTTCCTTGAAGATAGGCCATATTCTGGAGAAACACTGTGCAAAGGTGATCTTCTGGCCTGCCATGAAGATTGCAGATTTACTTGGCTCTGTAAAGGATGATTTATTGCTTTGTAATGGGGATGTGTATCAGATTCCTTGTGGAAATTGTGAGAAGTCATACATACATTCAAACAACGTGCACCATTCATGAGAGATGTGTGGAATACTGAAGATACACATTCTTCTCACAGCCAGACAAGTCAGCTGTGGCTGACATTCCATGAACTACAGTGATGTGAAGATTCTAACATCCACCTCTTCCTTTTGGGATTCTGTCTTCAAGGAAGCTACAGTGATTAGATTAACTAATATTTAATAATTAGAGGTAATGGTTTTAATTTGGACAATTTGGGATAAGTAAACTGCAGAGAAGTCACCATGGTGTCATCCCTGCTGAACATACATCAATAAGCGGATTGAATGACTGTACGCCTTCACCACAGGTGGTGCGTGTATAAGCGTGTCTCTTTGCTGTCAACCAGCGTCTGCAACTCGCAGGTGCGTACCACCGTGGCAGAGCATATAAGGCTGCACTTGACACCTTGTTGTCAGACTTATGACCAAATAATGGAATTAATCAATGTAAGAAGGAAAGACTATAGAATTTGATAAAGCTATAAAAAATTGATTTTCCCATAAATCAAACCTAAACTGGTTATGCCAGTACCACCAACAATTCAGTAAGTCAGTAGTCTGTGACTGGAGTACCGACTCATAAAACCAGCACATAAACAATTGGGACAGCTGCTTCTAACAGACGAAGCATACTGCTCAGCAGATGATGACAAACTAAGGCAGCTGCCTCTTCTGCACAAAGGGGTAGACTCGCCCTACGCTCACAACAAGAACGCACTTCTGAGCAGGTGCAAACTTATTCTGCAGTAGCTCTGTTCACTATTTATGGAATTAATTTTCCAATTTATATTATCATAAGCTTGTATAGTGAACATGGAGTCTCTGTACTTTAGCTTGCCAGATGCTGCATTGCAATTTTACCAATGTTCTGCATTCATAACCATAAAAATTGGATGAATAATTTTAAGAGTTGTTTCAGAACAGGACAGCGATAATTTTAAGCCCTTATCTGACAACATAATTATCATAGTTTATTACGAAAAACTGTAAAATACCCATGCAGTTTCTGGAACAAAGTGTCATTACTTTTGGAATTTACAAGTTCGGTCATTCAAGTATCCAGTGCATCCGCAAAGAATGCCAAATTACACACTCTGCAAGATACTTCATTTCACTTATCGCATTTCCTGTTATGCTCTTAAGATCTGCGATCCCGAGTCAAATGCACCTACCAGAAATGGATGTCAGCCTGGCCTGTCTTGTAATGAATCATGCAAACAAAAAGACACTGGAATACTGAAAAAATGTTTGTTTTGTACCTGCATTATTTTTTGGAATGCTGGTTGTGATGGCAGATTTATATGTAATACAATCCAAAGTCTAGGATAGGATGAAAGACGACAGTCTGGTTACAAGCTGAAGCGAACAAATGTGACACCACGAGAATAACTGTAATTCTTGCTATAGGGCACATGTTGTGCATGTTGAGTCCAATGAGTTGTTTATGTTTACCATTTTGATGAACTCATTCGTCAATGGTAACAGTATTGAAGGCGTCAATTAACTCGTAGTTTACCTCTCTGATCATGAAACCACTGAAGTATTTTACTTTAACCACCCCACTTTCCGATAACAAGGAACAATTATATTATTTGGAAATAATTATGTCTAAAGACTTTATATGCAAGGTAAGTCAGGAGGAAATGTATATGCTTTGTGGGGTGATACCATTAGTGATTCTGAACAAAAAACTTCACGTGGGCGTATGTCCTTTGCCCAATTGTTTCTGCGATATAACATACTTAAAGTATATTGTTCTTTATTTTCTGTATTATTCAAGCATTGTCAGTGTTTACAGGGTACCACAGTAGTGTGGACGAAGTTGAGATGAACAATTTGATACAGGACATTTGAGATTAATCAAGCCAGAAACTGCCTCAAAATTGGTCTACAAAAACTACCTAAGCTACAAAATGTGCATCATGCGAGATTTTCAATATTCTCAGACTCTCTTCGCACAAACTATTAGACCCACACAATGAATAGGACCTTTTTTGTAGGGAAAGTGATGTGGATTAATTTTGTACTGCAATAAGTCTTCACTGGAGGTTCTGGTTTCTGCAAAAATGATATTAAATTTGTACTATCTTGGAAACCATTCAGAACAGAGTACATGTCCATACGAAGTTTTTATTATTCAGAATCAGTAACACTGCCACTCCTCGGCACATAACTTGCCTCCTGACTCATCCTGTATTGTCAGACACTGGGAGCATTTGAAAACACAAACAATTACAACTGCTCTAACATATTGCAGATTTCACTAATCTTTGAAATTTTGCTTGTGCATAATGAAGTGGAAACCTGTGGATCTTTCAGCAGGGTCTATAGCTGCACTGCTTTTTCAGGACCTATTCCATAACACTCACGTATAGCCGCTGAAACGATATCCTCACTTCACACTACAGATAATAAAATCCTTAAAGCTCACATATTTCAAACCCTGTGTTGAATTTCATACGTTTATTCAGTAATAATTGTTACATTTAGTAGCATAATCATCAGAGTTATTTACGCCATACTGAAATCTACGTTATCACTTCAAATAAAAATTAAATGTTGAGCTGTTATGGAAGCATTGCATCTCTTCCAAACCTATTTAATATTCTGCCAACAGAGAAATCTTTCGTATAAACCCTTTTTTTCTTTTCTTATTAACCATAATTTGTACCTGTCAGGCCATAGTATAACATGACAAATGAACATTCTCAATATTTACTTTTCAAAACTTTTTATATCTGGAGCACCCCATTAACACATTTAGGTACATGCTCCTTCAACAATAAATGACATACAACATTTAACAATGTTGTTGTCTAACATTACGCTGGCCACTGAGTATGTCGTGGCACTGAATTATTTGCTGCTGGGTACACAAGATTTTATTGAACTTTTGCACTGTGTAGTTGGGTCAACTGAAGGTTCCGATTCCACCAACATGTTTTGACCCATGACATAACTACGTTGTACTGTGTGACAATATTATGAAATGGAAAGTTGCCACTCATCATATAATGGAGATGCTGAGTCGCAGATGGATGCATCAAAAAGACTGTCACAAATAAATAAAGCTTTCGGCCAGTTAGGCCTCCGTCAAAAGCAGACACAGACACACACACACACACACACACACACACACACACACACACACACACACAGGCGTGCCAGTGTGGTTTCAGATGTCTGAAACTGCAGTTGTGTGTGTGAGTTACATTTGCGTGAGTGAGTTTGTGGTCTATTTTTGACGAAGACCTTACTGGCTGAAAGCTTTATTTATTTGTGACAGTCTTTTTGCTGTGCCTATCTGTGACAGACTCCACATCTCTGTTGTATGGTGAGTGGCAACCCTCCTTTTCATAATACTGTTACATTCAATCCTGGAGGAAAATGGTGGTTTTAATTTAAGCTGTATACGACAAACGAAATATTCGATTTCAGTTGTGTGTTTTTCATATTTTTGTTCAGTTTATTCTCCAGAATTTCGCGTATGTTATTTTTTGTTTCTGTTTGCTTTGTTATACATTCAGCTTGGCGGACGTCCCGTTAGTTTCCTTTTATTCCTGTACTTTACATCTTTGTCCGCGGGTGTATTTAGTAAAGTTATGGTCGGCAGATTGTACATGCTGGAAACAAGACTGTCCACCATTTTGATGACATCATCAATTAAAGAGTACAATTAGAACCATACTCTGCAAACCACCATGAGGTGCCTGGCAGAAAGTATCTCCCACTGTACCAATTATTAGTGTTTCTTCCCACTCCATTTGCATATGGAGTGCAGGAAGAATGGCTGTCTGAATGCCTCTGTGCATACAGTGATAATTCTAATCTTATCCTCATGATTACTATGTGAGCGATACATAGGGTGTTTTAGTATATTCCTAGCCGGTTCCTGTAACTTTATTAATGGACTTTCTCAGGGAAGCTTACATTTATCTTCCCCGAGTCTTCCAGTTCAGTTCCTTCAGTATCTCTGTGACAATCCCATGGATCAAACAAACCTGTGATCATTCGTGCTGCCCTTCTCTGAATACGAAACTTCCTGGTGGATTATCAGTGCACACTCCGCTCTCTTCTTTGTATACATTCAAAATCCCCTGTTAGTCCTGTCTGGTACAGGGCTCACACTTAAGCAGTATTCTAAAACTGGTTGGATGAGTGATTTGTACACAATCTCCTTTGTAGATTGATTGTCCTTCCCCAGTATTCTACCAATAAACTGATGTCTACATCCGCTTTACCTAGAACTGAGCCTATGTGATCATTCTATTTCACACACTCACAAAGTGTTACACCCAGGTATTTGTATGACTTGGCAGATTCCAAATGTGACTCAGTGATATAATAGTTATAGTACACATTTTTTTTTTTTTCAGTGGTACAAGGATTAAATTAGAGCAATTTTTCTGGGTTTCGCTTTGTAAAGGGAGATTCCAAAATGGAGACAAGCATTCAAGTTTCTGCTTTGCTACATTCCGTTTCAGTTCCTGTCTCATTTGTCAGAGATTGGACACTAACTTTGGTTACACTGACAGACCAGAATTTCTTTGGGTTTTGTGAAGTATCACTTGACAATATTCTGCTGCAGTAGCCACTGAATGCATCACCCACTGCTATCTTGACAGTCAAACATGTTTCAGCATCCATCCATCTATATCCCTACACTTAATTTTACACCTATTATGCAGTAATCTCTGTTTCTTTAGAAGTTTCTTTACAGTGGCCATAGAAGGTCCCTCCCATCATAAACCATGCTACTGGGTACATTTCTATCCAGCCCACTACAACTGTTCTTCTAATCTTGGGCCATAGTTCCGCTACGTGCTCCTGCCCTGTACTGAAAATTTCATGTTCCACACTGAGGTATGACAGTATACATTACACTAAATACAAAGCAAACACACTGTTACTGGTCAATGTTAGCAAACAAGATAAATGAACATAGCTTGGGGGAAAACGGATTAACAAGTTTTCAACCATGAAGGTAATTCCTATTTGTTTATAAATTCTGAACTGTATTAGGTGACTCAGTGTTCGGCATATTGCAGGTATACACAACGTAATAGGTACAAATTGCACACTGTGTAACAATATGCTTGGATACAGTGCCAGACTTAAATTGTTCATGCGTGGCATTGCAGTGTCGGACATAATAACCTTGCAGCAATTTAAGGAAAATCTGTTTCAAGCAAACAATCTGTCAAACATAAAAGATATGCAAATATGAGTCTACGCAATATTTAAGAACCTGCTGACCACATGTCACAATTATAGACAGACAGCATTGCACCACACCTACGAACCCACAAGACAATTTCCCCACTTGTTGTCAACGTATGACTATTTGTATACTAAAATACAACTCCTTATTGACATTTGGAAGCGTGTCACACTTATCAGTTTGAAATATTTCATAGTTACCGTAAAGGGTGGTACAAAACGTAACATTTGGTAAGCCTACATCATTACACAAATTTTAAAAAAATATTAAGCGCATTCAATCTTTGTCACACATATTCACAAGCACACAAATTACTCCAGTGAATATACTCACAGTTTCTCTCCTTGCTGTTAACTTTGATGAGTGTTGTTTCGCGCTTATGTTCAAAGAATGTGGGACCTTAAGATATCACTCCGTTGATTAGACTTGCGCCATTGCAAAAAAAGTTGCGGCACTCTAGTGACACCACCAGAATGGCCACTCGACTAGTGTCATTTTAGTTGCATTTGGAAACATGGAATGGGACATTCCATTAATTTTTGCCGCCAGACACATACGTCTTCCCATTTCCGTTTGCTAAGGTCACATCTCTGCTGACGCTCCTTCAGTTGTGCAGCAAGAGATTTTTTTTTTTTTTCCAGGGGACAAATAACAGATAAGATTTTGCAGGTGAGGAATTTCATTTCACATATTTATGTCTTTTACATCCATTATGCACATAAGATCAATAAGACAGAGACAAGTGAATCTGAAATTATTTTGAAAACGTGGTTCAAATGCAATACAGAAAACAATGTAGATAGTTCTCTAAATTCTATACATTCGTCAAACCCTTTTTGTGGAGACGTTTCCATATATAATCGCTTACGCAGCAGCAGAAGCTAAGTGAAATATATTGATAACAGCAATTATTAGGGAGGTTTCAGAGACACTGGAGTTTCTCAGTTCTTTACAAATACACTCCAGTAGTCCAGAGTTCATAAAGTATAGCTGCAGTTACAAAAGGTATCTGAGAGGTACCGCTTACTCTACAAATAAAATAAATACTACGAAATCAAAAGCATAATATCAACTACTACACCATCAGTAAGCATTGCGAGACCGGTTTAAATTTTCTGCCCCAGTGGCCTTCACGTTAAAGTTTGGCACCAGTCCGCTGGCGTTCTGTGTGGAATGTGACGCTCTGTTCCACTACATCAAGAGTGAATCGACAGAAAATAAAATTTAGTATGGAACTTCATAAACATGAAACCAATACTGTAAAGAGATGAGATAGAACCATATTAATGGAAAATACAAAGGGAATAGCAAATTTTTTATCGGCATTTTTCCAGGACTGCAGAGAAACTGCAACAACATTTCTCTAAAGCTGTTGTAGCACCCAAAATGAATTGTATAGTGAGCACAATGATGTTATATCCCACAGCAGAGCATGAAGTCAGGAAAATGGTACAAATATTTTTTTTAAATAAGATGTCAGCAGGCCCAGAAGAGATGTCGATCTCTATTCCGTAGGTTTGGATAGAAAACATAAAATTTAGAGTAACAAATTTGTCAGGTAAGTCTTTCAGTTCATGAATTTTGCTGGAATATCTAAAAGCCTGCATCATTTCTGCTCGACCAAAGAAAGGTAGCATGAAAAATATTAAAACTGCAGGCCAGTTTCTCTACTCTCATCATTCTCAAAAATAATATCGTAAACTCAGAATAATTAGTTACCTAGAGAAATAAAGCCATCATAATGAAGCACACTTTGCTTCTGAAGTAGCAGAAGTGCAGTATTGTCCATAACACAGTTAGCAAAAGTGGTACTTTAACGTCTCTACTGTAATGATTGAGTTAATAGCATAAAATTTCCCCTGATGTGCCATACTCCCACACTCTGCAATACTTTGTTAATAGGTCTTTAAGATTACTTATACACATCTAACCCAGGTAATGATGAATTGTTCCATGAACTCACTAACCATACATTCAACTAAAGCTGCGGAAATTATGAGAAATTCAATAATGAAATTACCTAGGAGATTAAAACTGTGTGCCTGACTGAGATTCGAACTAGGGACCTTTGACTTTCGCAGGCAAGTACTCTACCAACTAAGCTACTGAAGCACGTCTCAGGTCCTGTCCCCACAGCTTCAAATCCAACACTATTTCATCTCCTACCCTCCAAACTTGAAACGTGCTCAGTTGGAAGAGCATTTGCCCAAGAAAGGCGAAGGTCCCAAATTCGAGTTTCGGTCTGGAACACAGATTTCATCTGCCAGGAAGTTTCATATCACCGCACACTCCACTGCAAAGTGAAAATTTCATTCTGGAAACACCCCAGGCTGCGGCTAAGCCATGTCTCAGCAGTATCCCTTCTTCCAGGAGTGTTAGTTCTTTAAGGGCCGCAGGTGCGTTTCTGTGAAGTTTGGAAGGTAGGAGAAGAGGTACTGGCGGAAGTGAAGTGGCAGGGACGGGTCGTGAGTCGGACTTGGGTAGCTCAGTTGGTAGAGCACTTGCCCCCAAAAGGCAAAGGTCCCGATTTCGACTCTCGGTCAGACACACAGTTTTAATCTGCTGGGAAATTTCATATCAGTGCACACTCTGCTGCACAGTGAAAATTTCATTCTGAAACTTTAGTAATAATTATTCTGCCTCCAGAGCTATATCAAGTTCATCCTGTACCCCCTTCAGAAAAAAGCTCCGTTTCTTCAATTTTTACCACATAGAATTAGTAAATTTTATAATTTTGTTAATAGGTTTATAATGGGTTTAGAAAAAATGGAGCAATGTTGCATAATATTAGTTAAATAGGTATATTTATATAAAAGATAGCACACAAGCAATGGAAGTATAATAATAACAATAATAATAATAATAATAATAATAATAATAATTTTATTGTCATTCGGCCATTACAGCAATAGACAACGTCATATACAGACTAAAATACAATTAATAGTTTGAAAGAAACAACAGGTTTCTTGTTAACATTATAGTATTATATTACAGTTGATAAATTCTCTTATGTCATAGAATGGGTGGAGGACTAGCCAGTCATGAATTGTTTGTTTGAATAATTGTTCAGGTAATTCTTGAACAGATTGAGGAAGTTTATTAAATAATTTGTACCCCATGATTTCGTAGCTGTTGAGTGACTTTGACAACCTGTGGTAAGGAATATAGAGGCACCTATTCCTTCTTGTATTGTGGCTGTGTACATTTTCTCTGGTTTTTGTTTCTGGTAATTTCTTCTTCGTATAAATTAGAACATAGTATATGTACAAGTTTATAACAGTCATGATTTTCTGTTCACAGAACAATGGTTTACAGTGTGCCTTATATGCAGAACCAGTAATTATCCTAATAGCTTTTTTTTGCAGTATTAATATGTCATGTACACAGCTAGAGTTCCCCCACAAAATAATTCCATATGTTATTGTACTCTGAAAGAATGAAAAATAGGATGTTCTAACATATGTTTCAGGAACACAATCCTTAAGTCGCCTTAACAGGTAAATAACTCTAGACAATTTACCACTAATATATTGTACATGTTGACCCCAAGATAAGATGATTGTAGTATATAGATTAAAGTTGCATAAACATTCTAAAAAAATGAAAATAGAACAAAGTCTACTTCTGGTTGTTTAGGGCAGTAACTGTACATTTATTTTGATTTGATGTGTAATAAATAACAGATTTTATGAGTTTCTTACAGATTATTAATAGTCCATAAATTACTAACTAGAAATAAAAGAAAAAGGATTGAAAAGCTGGGAAAATATCGCTTTCCAGGACGTGTTCTTTATTACAATTTTACTCTTCATTTTCTGGCTTTGAGCGAAGCAAACTCGTTGATTATGTCATGGAAGTCAAATTTAGCAGCTGCGTTATATTCTAAACGCAACATCTGTTTTCACCCACACTCAACCTCAAGAGCATTCACATCATCTTTAGGCCAGGTTTGCACAAGAAACTAATATGACGTCATAGCTTGTGGCTTTTTGTAGTGACACCGTGAGCTACCATTTACAAAGGACGCCACAAATTCTATACAGTTGCACAGCTTTCGACATAGCAAGTATCAGTGTTATAGGACAGGTTATTACACTAAAGGAGTGACAAGAGTTAAATACAAGGAAAACGAAACCGAAATGTTGCATCCAAAAATAGATTTCGAAGATGGATAAATCACTGGCCACATACACATTTATAAAAAAATATAGCAGTCATAGACGAAAATGCTGTCTGCTATGGCAAACTAACCAACAGCTGACATGTAAATATCATATGCATACATGTCACACTTCCAAGAGATTAGAATCTTATTCTGTTCTTTGATGTAGGCAATTCGAATAACAGCTGGCACAGCACACTCGTGGGATACTTCCCGCATTTATAATCCATAATTGATATAGTGCATACAGAGTCTTGTCTCGCAAATCCCGAACTTTATACGACTCCCTTTTTTGTTACATATTAAGTTTTTTTCTCTATTCATCCAAAAATCTTTTAAGGTTGTTAGGTACTTCATTGGTTTGCAAACATTACGTGCAGGCGCGCACACATGCTCACCCTCCCCCCCTCCCCCCCTCCCCCATCCCCTCCCAGAAACACACAAACACTGCTACAGAAGATCAGACATAGGTTATTGCTTCTGTAGTTTCAGAGGCTGCGAAAATGTACTTGCTGATCCCAGTTTTCAATTTTTACAGCTATAAACTGTGAACATACTAAAATCGAATGGAGTACACCAGCACTTACTCCGCTATAACTGCAACAGAATGCTCGTGTTTCAAAATACAGCTAACAGGGAGCAGTGACGGAAGGAAAGTGGAGCAACAAAGAACAAACAAGCTGAACATTTTGTCGCTTGATAAAAGTTAAGTCCCTTACGTTGTGTCAAAAAAAGTGAGAGTTCACATACGCAGCAATAGTATGCCACTAGCTGTGGCGAAACTTTTGCTGAATGTGTGAATGTGGCTTTAATTTTTTGAAACTGCGTTCAAAGTATGCTACAATTAATGGTTTTGTCATAAATATATTCATAGCTTGTTTGATGTTTGGACAATCGTCTCTTAACTGATACTCTAAAAAAAAACTTTAAAATATCCAGATAGGAAGCTTTGCCAATGTTCCACAACAGCTCTTTTATCTGTATTTGAAAACTATTGGATTAACTAGCACCATAATATCAATACCTCCGCTATGTTTGGCAGCAAAATCATTTGGCGATTATTGCAGATACGATAAGGAGTTTTAATTTAGGGCGTTTCTTGACAGGAAATTATCATCAGATTAAACTGTGTGATGTACATGAGATCTGTTTTCTCTTCCATCTATTATTCTGTGAAATACTTTGAAGCACTCTTGTTCAAACAATCGAACTCCAGTCCACAATCTGCAGAAATCGAAAAAAATTGACAATACTGGGGCAAAAAGTATATTTGCTTCAACACCTTTTAGCTGACCTTTCAGATCCTATAAAACAGCAAGAATTCTGATCTTGAACTTCTGCTATTTGTGTAGAAAGTAACTGTGTTAACAAAATGCACTGTTGCTACATAAATTATGGAGAGATATGCGTCTGTTAGGCAGCAGTCATTTCTGTACAAGGGGGTCCATACAATACTTATTAGGATGGCCTAGATCTGGTGGTACTATATTTTTGGTATTTTGGAAGACAAATGGCGACTTGTAAGTATACTACTGGCCATTAAAATTGCTACACCAATAAGAAATGCTGATGATGAACGGGTATTCATTGGACAAATATATTATACTAGAACTGACATGTGATTACGTTTTCACGCAATTTGGGTGCATAGATCCTGAGAAATCAGTACCCAGAACAACCACCTCTGGCCATAATAACGGCCTTGATACGCCTGGGCATTGAGTCAAACACAGCTTGGATGGCGTGTACAGGTACAGCTGCCCATGCAGCTTCAGCACGATACCACAGTTCATCAAGAGTAGTGACCAGCGTATAGTGACAAGCCAGGTGCTTGGCCACCATTGACCAGACGTTCTCAATTGGTGAGAGATCTGGAGAATGTGCTGGCCAGGGCAGCAGTCGAAAATTTTCTATATCCAGAAAGGCCCGTACACGACCTGCAACATGCGGTCGTGTATTATCCTGCTGATAAGTAGGGTTTCGCAGGGATCGAATGAAGGGTAGAGCCACGAGTCGTAACACATCTGAAAAGTAACGTCCACTGTTCAAAGTGCCGTCAGTGCGAACAAGAGGTGACTGAGACGTGTAACCAATGGCACCCCATACCATCACGCCTGGTGATACGCCAGTATGGCGATGACGAAAACACACTTCCAATGTGCGTTCACCGCGATGTCGCCAAGCACGGATGCACCATCATGATGCTGTAAACAGAACTTGGATTCATCCGAAAAAAATGACGTTTTACCATTCGTGCACCCAGGTTCGTCGTTGAGTACACCATCGCAGATGTTCCTGTCTGTGATGCAGCGTCAAGGGTAACCGCAGCCATGGTCTCCAAGCTGATAGTCCATGCTGCTGCAAACGTCGTCGAACTGTTCGTGCAGATGGTTGTTGTCTTGCAAACGTATCCATCTGTTGACTCAGGGATCGAGACGTTGCTGCACGATCCGTTACAGCCATGAGGATAAGATGCCTGTCATCTCGGCTGCTAGTGATATTAGGCCGTTGGGATCCAGCACGGCGTTCTGTATTACCCCCTGAACCCACCGATTCCATATTCTGCTAACAGTCATTGGATCTCGACCAACGCCAGCAGAAATGTCGCGATACGATTAACCGCAATCGCAATAGGCTACAATCCGAACTTTATCAAAGTCGGAAACGTGATGGTACCCATTTCTCCTCATTACACGAGGCATCACAACAACGTTTCACCAGGTAACGCCGGTCAACTGCTGTTTGTGTATGAGAAATCAGTTGGAAACTTTCCTCATGTCAGCATGTTGTAGGTGTCGCCACCGGCGCCAACGTTGTGTGAATGCTCTGAAAAGCTAATCATTTGCATATCACAGCATCTTATTCCTGTCGGTTAAATTTCGCGTCTGTAGTACGTCACCTTCGTGGTGTAGAAATTTTAATGGCCAGTAGTGTAGTTATAAAAAGTTTTCATAATTGACTGTGTTAAAAACCAGTGTAACACTGACTTCTAAATCGTTTTCTTGAAAGAAAAAGGCCTGAATAAACTTAATTTTTTTCCTTCCCCCAAGAGGTAGAGGTGGGGATGGCCACCCATTGCCAGTGGGTATGGGTGCCCTCGTCTTTTTATGATAGTACTTGGACGAAACGGAATTATAGATATGAGTCTGTGACAACAGAATACATTCTAGCTGCAGGGCAAGGTAAAGTACTGGATTCTTGTCATAGGCCTGAAGGCAGGAACACAATGGTTAGGAGAAGTCATGCACTTCTAAAAGGTTAATTGTTGAGTTACCTTTCTTTCTGGTCAGTTTTTCCGCCCTCTCTGTACCTGGACCCTTGGTGGGGGCATATCTCACCAAGCCCTTGGCGCAATCATATCTGTTTCAGAAGAAATTAATATACACTACTGGCCATTAAAATTGCTACACCAAGAAGAAATGCAGATGATAAACGGGTATTCATTGGACAAATATATTATACTAGAACTGACATGTAATTACATTTTCACGCAATTTGGGAGCATACATCCTGAGAAATCAGTATTCAGAACAACGGCCTTGATACCCCTGGGCATTGAATCAAACAGAGCTTAGCTGGCATGTAGAGGTATAGCTGCCCATGCAGCTTCAACACGATACCACAGTTCATCAAGAGTAGTGACTGGCGTATTGCGACGAGCCAGGTGCTTGGCCACCATTGACCAGACGTTCTCAATTGGTGAGAGATCTGGAGAATGTGCTGGCCAGGGCAGCAGTCGAAAATTTTCTATATCCAGAAAGGCCCGTACACGACCTGCAACATGCGGTCGTGTATTATCCTGCTGATAAGTAGGGTTTCGCAGGGATCGAATGAAGGGTAGAGCCACGAGTCGTAACACATCTGAAAAGTAACGTCCACTGTTCAAAGTGCCGTCAATGCGAACAAGAGGTGACTGAGACGTGTAAACAATGGCACACAATACCATCACGCCTGGTAATACGCCAGTATGGCGATGACAAATACCCGCTTCCAATGTGCTTTCACCGCGATGTCGCCAAGCACGGATGCGACCATCATGATGCTGTAAACAGAACCTGGATTCATCCAAAAAATGCCGTTTTGCCATTCGTGCACCCAGGTTCGTCGTTGAGTACACCATCGCAGGCGCTCCTGTCTGTGATGCAGCGTCGAGAGTAACCGCCGCCATGGTCTCCGAGCTGATAGTCCATGCTGCTGCAAACGTCGTCGAACTGTTCGTGCAGATGGTTGCTGTTTTGCAAACGTCCCCATCTGTTGACTCAGGGATCAAGACGTGGCTGCACGATCCGTTACAGCCATGAGGATAAGATGCCTGTCATCTCGACTGCTAGTGCTACGAGGTCGTTGGGAAGCAGCACGGCGTTCCTTATTACCCTCCTGAACCCACCGATTCCATATTCTGCTAACAGTCATTAGATCTCGACCAACGAGAGCAGCAATGTCGCGGTACGATAAACCGCAATCGCGATAGACTCCAATCCGACCTTTACCAAAGTCGGAAACGTGATTGTACCCATTTCTCCTCCTTACACGAGGCATCACAACGTTTCACCAGGCAACGCCGGTCAACTGCTGTTTGTGTATGAGAAATCGGTTGGAAACTTTCCTCATGTCTGCACATTGTAGGTGTCGCCACCGGCGCCAATGTTGTGTGAATGCTCTGAAAAGCTAATCATTTGCATATCACAACATCTTATTCCTGTCGGTTAAATATCGCGTCTGTAGCACGCCATCTTCGTAGTGTAGCAATTTTAATGGCCAGTAGTGTAGTTTGAAAACATACTTTATAAAATTCTATCTCATGGCTGCTAAAATTGCAATATCCACCCATTATTTCACAATCATGATCCACCATTACTTCAGTTCTCTGACATAACACATGTAATATGTGTGAACATTGTATGTATGTAGATAAGACAAAAAGAAAATAGCAAACAAACAAACAAACATTGTATAGGTATGATTTAAGGAACAAATAAAATAAAATAAAAAGTGGATTGCATAATCTCATGAAGGATGCATTTCTGTATCCTTCTAAGTCGAATTTGGACTATAAAGCAACTTCTGATATCAGAGTTTCCCCAGTAATAGTTCATTAGTTGTACAGTGTAAATTTTTATTAGCGATTTTATTGTACATTTGTTAAGAAATTTCATTCAGCAGCGTATGCCACTTATTTTTTGTTTATGAAGCTTATAAGTTTGGCCCACTTCAGACTTTTCTCTGTTTACAATCAATAATTATAGTTTATAATTGTTTACTACTTACGATTATGACAGGGTTTAAAGGGTGCTTCTGTCGTGCAGCTTAAGGGGACTGGTATAACTTTCTAAATAGTGTAGCTCAAATAATAAGAGCTGGAAGCCCATACAATGTGTACCATCTTTTAACAGATCCTTTGGGGATACTTTTGGGTATGAAGCACAGGTTTGGCCTCATGGCTATTTTCTGAATTTTATTTTGTGTTGCAAGTAAAATAAAGGATGTTAATTATTTATATTCAAAGTAGGTTCACAGATTTGGAAATGAAAACGAACTATAAGCTTGATTTTTTCTGGAAGCTCTTCGCACTATTATCTTTAAAGCAGAACTTTAAAAAAATGTGTAACTTTCATAAATTATGGTTAAAAAATTTAAATAATGACTATTAAAAGTTTCAGTAATTATTTCATAATTTTTCTTTAAAACGTCTTTAATTTTCCAATTTAAGTCATAAGAATAGACTACATTTTAGTTATGTATGTCTTAAGCCAGTATACGAAATTTCAGACCTTCATCTTTAACAGATTTTAGCCACTGCATACCATAGCTTAAAAAAGTGAACTTTAAGGAAATTCAAGTTAAAGTTAAAACCTGTGTCGCTATCTAACCTGCATAACATTGGTGCATCCCAGATCCATATTCACTTTGTTTCTGGCTCTGGTTCAAATAGCTTTGAGCACTATGGGACTTAACATCTGAGATCATCAGTCCCTTAGAACCTAGAGCTACTTAAACCTAAGTAAACTAAGGACATCACACACATCCATGCCCGAGGTAGGATATGAACCTGCGACCGTAACGGTCATGCAATTCCAGACTGAAGTGCCTAGAACTGCTCAGCGACACCAACCAGTGCTTTGTTTCTAGTGATATTCTTTCTCCCTTTTCTTTGTCAGACTTATCCTTCATATTCATATTTCTTTGGTGAGTTCAAACACTGATTTTTCTATTTTGAACAGTCGCCAGCAGTCTGTATAATTAAACCTCTTTGCATATTTAGTGCATCAGACAATATCATTAATTCCATAATCTTAAACCTTGATACTGCACCATCAATAAAACATGGTAGAGCGTCCAGCACACTTATTTTAAGAGTATTGAGTACTACCAGAACAGCTTTTTGAATCTGTTCTCATGCACAGATGTTAAAACTCTTATTTGAGTTATAGGATTCTATTTCGCTAATAATCTTGTGTCATTAAGACCCCTTTATATAGGTTTTACAACTTCCATTATAGTTCATGACAAAGAACGCTTGTGGTTGAAAGATAGCTCTCTGGTAGCCACTCTACAGCTCACTACCAGATGGGCAGACTACATGACGTAGGTTATTGCCTGTGAATGTTTTATGAAAGATGCTACTATGTACCACTTTTTTCAAAAGACATAATTTGATGGATTTTAAGAGATTTCCTCCACTACTAAAATACACATAAATTTTTCTAGAGTTTTTGATGAAGCCACACACAGAACTATTACAACTAATTCCATAAATATTAGTGGCAAAATACTGATCAAATTTTTTGTGCATACAAAAGTGAAGCAACCAGTATCGTCATGCGTGCAGTTTTAAATTCCTTTACAGTGACAACTGTAAAATTAGTATTCCATACTGCAGTTAGCGAACCCTGCTTAAAAATCTTCCATATTCATAGAAATAGATAAATCCATACCCACAAACAAAAATCTAAAAGTAAAAATTGTCCAGAATGGAAAGCAATTCTTCAAAAATATCTCAAACTCACTAAGAATGAAAACAAGTACCAAATGAACTAAAACAAACAAACGATTTAAATTAATACAAGGAACAAAAATCGTACACAATGTACCCTGTCACATAAAAATACGTTCATATATTTCGATTTACAATGATGACGCCTCGCTACAGAAGATAATCGACTTTTTATCTATGGCCTAAAATAAAGACATTAATATCTATGAGTAAACTATGATATCACTGGTCAAAGCCAATGGGTTGTATCCCATTCTTTAGTTGACCCCCATAAGCAGTCGTCCTCTCTATATACCCCATCATGCTACAGATATAGACCTGCTCGTACCACCGATATCGCACTTTAGCAGAAACTCGTTGTGCATGTTCTGTTTCTGTAACCACTTCAGGGTCATTGTTGGGTGTGAGCAGTGGCTAGCAGAGGGCAGTCCTCTCAGAGGACGCAAGGGAGGCTGGGCCTCCTCACATTTCTGAGGTAGAAGTGGTAGTAACAGCAGCATAGTACTAGTATTAACAGCAATAATTTTTAAAATAAACCTTTATGAACTTTTGTCATTGATCACGAACACTAGAGAGCAAGTCACAGCAAGAAAGCTAACAGTAACCTATGGTGGGGAGGTTCGAAGCATATCGTGAGGAAGCTAGACACATGCTAGGCCGTCTGTAAACTTTCGGTTGTCACTGTGGCATCCTGCCCAATCGTCTCTTATAGGGTGCCTAGGAAGCTGTTTTCTTGGATAACTAGACAACGCACTAGCAAATCATTTTAATGGAGTTTATTAAAGTAATTGAACAGACAATACTTAACTTTCATGTCTGCATGATGGGTCGCAATTAATTGGTGATATGCAAATAATCAATGTCCTTTGATATATACAATTACAATGCAAGCTAACCACACAAGTTCATAAGTCACTGCTATCGTTAATATCACTGTAGCTTTTCTAGTGCACCTCCTCTAGTGTGACTCTTCTAGTCCCCTATACTAGTACCGCCGCGGCTAGGTGGCGCATCGCTTTTATTTTCTTCGAGTAGATGCCGCTCCAGCCGTGGTGACGTCCTAGTCAGCGTGCTGCTGCTTGACGTCGTCTCACAGCCCTCCCTGCTGTATCGTCCTTGATCTTCGTGCTGGCGCTGGTCGTTACGCCGGAACATTCCTCCCCCCTTCCTCCCCCCCCCCCCCCCCCCGCCTCCACCCCCGGAAAGCGACGGACCGTCGTCGTGCAGGGAGTGCGACAACGACGGGGGAGGCAAGAGTGTGGGCGCACTGCTGGCTGCAGGGGACGTCAATCTTCCAGTTGTAACCCGTTATCCGGCTTTCGTTCTGACGGAAACGTTCGCCGGAAAACGACCAGAAGGGTACGTGTCCACTTCCTGATGCCCTGATGCCATGAACCAGATGAAGAAGGTGGCGACTGCTGCGGTGTGGGCGGGTCCAGCTCCATCGGGAGGAAGAGAGGAGGCGGAGGAGGCGAAGGCTCCGTCTCCATGGGGTCGTCCCGCGGTGTCGTGATGACACCCTCTGGCGGCTGCTGTGGCCGCGCTGTCCTCGGGATCCGTGAATTTGGGGGAAGAGACACTGAAAGATCATCGAGCACATGACAGAGGCGACGTTGATTTTGATGTCGGCGCTGCAGGCCATCTGGACCTGAAATAAGATACATGTTAGCGCCAAGTCGACGGAGATCTCGCCTCGCGCACACAGTCTGCTGCCGCTACAAACCCTGTAAAAGACAATATCATGCGATTTGAAGCGATACTTGCGGCCTTCCTTCGGCGCCGGATGCTCAGGAGGGTGGAGCAGTGTGCGATGGCGGCGGCTGTGAAGCAATTCCCCCGGCGATAGTCCATCCCATGAGTGTGAACGATAGAAGGCGAGAAAGAATTGCAATGCTTGATTCCTGGTGTGTGCGGAGCGAAGCTTGGCCATCTGCTGCCTGAAAGTTTCGGACAAAACGTTCCGCTTCGCCATTTGACAGTGGATGGAACGGTGCATTAGTTAGATGCTGCATGTCATTGCGTTCACAGAATGTTTCAAATTCATTTGACGTGAACTGAGGGTAAACCTTTGAGGCAAAAAATAGAGGATAACACCTGAATTGTGCTACCTGACGCTGTCGAGTTCATTGGCAAAGCAAAAGGAAAGTTGCTATATGAGTCAACCACAATCAACCAGCGAGTGTTTCAAAAAGGTCCTGCAAAGTCTATGCGCACACGTTGCCACAGTGCCTGCGACTGATGCCAAGCAGGGAATTTTTGTGACGGAGAGGACAGACTTTCCGCACATGCGTGAACGAGGCCTACGAGAAACACAGGCCGCGGCGCGTACGTCACGAAGATAGTCCTGCGCTCGCCCGCACGCTCAAATCAGGAGACAAACTACTTTTCTACACCTGTTAACTCGTAACTAGGTGTGTCCGTACGAACGAAAACGGAATCTTCTACTGGAATCCACTATTATGGAATCTTACTGTTATTAGTCCTTTAATGATGGGAAGTCCATGGGCCTACTTATAAGTTGTTGCGGCTGTACTGGCGTACAATAAAATAAAATCATGCTAAAATGATTATGAGTTGCATAGGGCACCATTTCCAACATGTAATGAGTACTGTTGAGCAGAAGAGACTAAATGCTATAAACAAGCCGTTATACCATTTGTATCGAGTATTGATCTTAAATTAAATTTTGCTGTAGTACTGTTAATCAGTAAGACTTCATAATAGCAGATTCAAGTGGAAGATGCAATTCTCGTTAGTACATACTGCGAGTTAACAGGAAGTACAGTGTCGACGCGCTAACTGTTTCGTACGAACGATCCCCCAGTGTCCTTAAAAAAAAAATGGTTCAAATGGCTCTGAGCACTATGGGACTCAACTGCTGAGGTTATTAGTCCCCTAGAACTTAGAACTAGTTAAACCTAACTAACCTAAGGACATCACAAACATCCATGCCCGAGGCAGGATTCGAACCTGCGACCGTAGCGGTCTTGCGGTTCCAGACTGCAGCGCCTTTAACCGCACGGCCACTTCGGCCGGCCCCAGTGTCCTTCGTGAAGTAACTGCAACACTACATTTTGCAAAGCTTTAGGGATCAACACACGTGACTGTCCACCGTCATTTTGAACAAGAATCACTCCTTTCTGTATTGCGAGGCTATGGCGACGCGCAAAGTATCGGCGCACAACAGAGTTGTTTATGCTATGCAAAGAACGAGGCCAAGATATGCGAATGTATGTTAGCAAAATGTTCAAATCTGAGTCAGCTGCCTTGGCCTGTGCAATTTCCTTATAGTTCAGCGGAAAAGACTGAAGCAGTTCAGAATCCTGAGCATCGATGTGACAACAGGATGCAGCAGAAGTGTCAACGTCTGTGTCAGGACCAGTTGGAAGACGTGAAAGAGCGACCGCATTACCACGTTGAGCCGTCGGACGATACAAAATCTAGTACTGGTATTGAGACAGCAGCAAAGCCCATCTTTGCCATTTTTGGGCAGTTCGTACAGGAACCGGTTTCATCGGATGAAATAATGACTGCAGTGGCTTGTGATTCGTTACTAAGTAGAATTTTCTGCCATACAAATAGTGATGGAATTCGGTGACACAATACACAATAGCAAAATCCTCTTTCTCAGTTTGTGAGTAATTACACTGAACTTTGGACAACACTTTTTACGTGAAATAATGAGCTTGTCTTCATCACCAGTTCAGTGCAAAAGCAGTGCATCTATTCCGGAAGAGGAAGCGTCAACTTGCAATGCAGCTGGTTTGTCAGGATCAAAGCGAACTAAGCATCGACCACTGAGCAATGCATCTTCAAGTTTTTGAAAAGCTGCTTGGCACTCATCTGTCCAAGCGATGCAATGGAGCCGCAATTTGTACAGCATTCGGTATGAACCGAATATAATAGTTTATTTTCCCTGAGACTGACTGCAATTCTGTGACATTGCGAGGAACTGGCAAATCTCTCACGGCTAACAAATGCAACTGAAGAAGATGTACACCCTTATCATTTATTACATGACCAAGACACTGCAACTCAGGTTTTACAAAAATCAAACTTGTCCAGTCTGCACTGCATCAGACAACACACGAAACAAAGCACGCAAATTTTCAATGTGTTCTTCAGCTGTACGACCTGCTACGACAACATTGTCCAAATAGTTTGAACAGTTTGGTACTTGCGCAGTCGGTTGTTCTAAATACTGTTGGAAAATGGCGGGTGCGGAGGCACTGCCAAAAGCAAACGTAATTATTTAAAGAAGCCCAAAAGAGTATTCAGTACACTCACTTTTTGAGATTCTTCATCTAGTGGTATTTGAAGATATGCGTCGCGCAAATCAATTTTTGAAAAGTAGAGTCCAGCGCCTAATGTGTTCATGAGATCCTCAGAGCGTGGCAATGGATAAGGGTCAAAGGCAGTTTGTGGGTTGACTGTAGACTTATAGTCAACACACCGGCAAATGCTAGTCAGTGGACTTGCTCACTGACTAGCTGACAGAGGCGCAATAACTCTGCTATCTTGCAATTCTGTAAGTTCAAATGCGACTTTGTCCCGTAATGCAATGGGAACAGTTCTGGCCCGGGAATATTTCGGCTGAGCAATTTCTTTCAGAGTAATATGTGTAACAATATTATTAGCCTTTCCTAAACCTTCAGAAAAGAGACCCAGGAATTCTTTTACCAAGCTAGCTACATCGTCTTTTGTATGGAATGCAGACACTGGCAACACATTGTCCTGAATGTTAAAGCCAAACAGATCAAAAGAATCAAGACCAAATATGTTCTTACAATCGTGTGATTTCAGCATTGTAAAAGTCTCTCTTCACGTATGCGAGCGATACATGGCAGACAATGTACATGTTCCGAGAACAGGAATGTCTTGTCCGTTATGCAGTATGTGATCAAAAGTATCCGGACACCTGGCTGAAAATGACTTACAAGTTCGTGGCGCCTCCCACTCTAATGTTGGAATTCAGTATGGTGTTGACCAACCCTTAGCCTTGATGACAGCTTCCACTCTCGCATGCATACGTTCAATCAAGCGCTAGAATGTTTCTTGGAGAATGGCAACCCATTCTACACGGAGTGCTGCACTGAGGAGAGATATCGATGTCGGTCGGTGAGACCCACCACGAAGTCGGCGTTCCAAAACATCCCAAAGTTGTTCTATAGGATTCAGGTCAGGGCTCTGTGCAGGCCAGTCTATTACAGGGATGTTATTGTCGTGTAACCACTCCGCCACAGGCCGTGCATTATGAACAGGTGCTCGATCGTGTTGAAAGATGTAGTCGCCATCCCCAAATTGTGGGAAGCAAGAAGGTGCTTAAAACCTCAATGTAGGCCTGTGCTGTGACAGTGCCACACAAACAACAAGGGGTGCAATTACCCCTCCATGAAAAACACGACCACACCATAACACCATTGTCTCCGAATTTTACTGTCGGCACCACACACGCTGGCAGGTGATGTTCACCGGGAGTTCGCCAAACCCACACCCTGCCATCGGATCGTCACATTGTGTACCGTGATTCGTCACTCCACACAACGTTTTGCCACTGTTCAGTCGTCCAATGTTTACAGTCCTTACACCAAGCGAGGCGTCGTTTGGCATTTACAGATGTGATGTGTGGCATATGAGCCGCTGCTCGATTATGAAACCCAAGTTTTCTTATCTCCCTCCTAACCGTCATAGTACTTGCAGTCGATCCTGATGCAGTTTGGAATTCCTGTGTGATGGTGTGGGTATATGGATTCCTATTACACATTACAACTGTCGGCAGTCTCTGGTACTCAACAGACGAGGTCGTCCTGTACGCTTTTGTGCTGTACGTGTCCCTTCACGTTTCAACTTCACTATCATATCGGAAGCAGTTGACCAAGGCATGTTTAGGAGTGTGGAAATCTCGTGGACAGACGTATGAAACAAGTGACACCCAATCACGTGACCACGTTCGGAGTCCGTGAGTTCCACAGAGCGCCCCATTCTGCTCTCTCACGATGTCTAATGACTAATGAGGTCGCTGAAATGGAGTGCCTGGCTGTAGGTGGCAGCACGATGCACCTAATATGAAAAACTTATGTTTTGGGAGTGTCTGGATACTTTTGATCACATAATGTAAGCCGTCAGTTGCGTGCTAGTTTGAGAAAGGCATGGGGCGCGTAACAGTTCATGTGTGTGACGATTTAGTAATGTGACAGAGACATCTGTGTCCAACTAAAATTTCCAATATTTCCCACAATGGAGTAAATGAACAAAACGTTTATTTGACTGGTGTATCACTGAAGAAACTGCTCATGTGCCAGTTTGCGAATGCCTGTTGCAGACTTGGAATGTACTGCATTAATGACATGGGCCTTCTGACTAGATTTTTGTGGGTGGGCTGAATTCTTATGTTTGTTCCATTGCAAACATACGGATTGTGCACGTCCTTTCCTACCACAAGCGTAACACTGAGCTTGTCAAGAGGGGCAGTCTTGGCATTTGTGCCGTGAATAACACTGAGGGCAAGACTTAATTCTGTTCACCTGTGTAGCCGCCTGTTTAGCGAACTGTTTACGCGGCGTGAAGCGTTATTTACTCGGCGTGGCTAGTGCAAGCTACCGTTGAGTGGGTCGATCACAAACAAGGGCCTCAACCTGACACATCGCTGGCAGCTCAAATTTATCACCTAACAGGGCATCTGAATGGTACTGGTCTAGTATTTTCGCTACTTGCTGAAATGATGGAACGGACTGTTTCAAGATCTGTACTCTAAGTTTGACATCAGTTACATTATACACAATCGCACCATTCAACATAACATCTGCTTATATAGTGCTTAGGAAGCTGTTTTCTCAGATAACAACACACAAAATCATATTAATAGAGTTTATTACAGTAATTGAACTGAGAATACTTAACTTTCGTTTCTACATGATGGGTCACAAGTAATTGGCAACATGCAAATAATCAGTGTCCTTTGATATATACAATTACCATGCAAGCTAATCACACAATTTCATAAGTTGCGTCTATTGTTAATATCACTGCAGCTCTTCTAGTGCTCTCTTCTCTTCTAGTGTGGCTAGATGCCGCGTCGCTTTAATTCTCTTCGTGTAGATGCCGCTCCAGTCGTGGTGGCGTCCTAGTCCGCGTGCTTTTGGCTGACATCGTCTCAGAGCCCTCTCTGCTACATCGTTCTCGATCTTCGTGCCGGCGCTTGACGGTACGCCGAAACAGCCATGGTAACTATGACGTCACTACTAGGAACAGAAGAAGTTATACAGGCTGTCATGGTCGTGTTGGCATGCGTTTTGGCGCCACGTGTGCCCGTTCCTCTAGGGTTCTTTTAAGTTAGTTTTCTCGTTTTCAGCAGTTGTCCCGTGTATGCAGTAAATATTAATGAAGCAGAACCTTGTATAAGTACTGATGTATAGCTTTAGAGTGAGGACATCATCACTTTCTTGCAGGAGCTTTCGTTTTCAAGTTAATTTTAAACTGAACGACATGAGATTTTGAAGAAAGGACGTCCAATAGTGGCGCTACATGTTCTTCAGAAAGCTCAAAACATGTACATTCTAAAGCTCATGGCATGAGCAGTCCTAGTGGTTATATCCTAGCCCTACAAAAGGAAAATTATTCTGTCAGCCATATTAGATCTTAAGCAAACAAAAATTAAATAAAATGAAGCTGTGTGGTCCACTGAGGGTTTCAATAATCTGATGAATCTGTCTAGAGGTTTAGCATGGCATGCTTCTTTATGTAAAGTACTATCCAACAAGTTTAGCTACCTAATGAACATCACAAACTGATGAAAATCAAACACAACAGACTGTGAGAATGCTCTGTGCCTCCCATCCGCACAGAGATATATCGTAAATTATGCACTATGCTCGAGGTGCTGGAAATATGTAGAGTGCTGTCTGGTATACTTTGATGATGTATGTTATCGAGAATTAACAATTAATGGACATACTGCACAGTCATCTGTCTACATTCGCAATGATACAAAATAGAGAGGGGGTGGTTTAGCTATGATACTGAAATTGAGAAACATGCTGTCACGTCATTGCTCGGTGTTGAAATTACTGTAAAATTGGTAAAATGGTTCGCACTATCAACTGTGATGCTTATTATTAGAGTACTTTGATTGTGTCTTTTCCGCCCTATCCATCCACTGGTACGCTGTTGGTTACCACATAATGATTGACTGACATCGCTTGTTTGAGTTGGAGAAAGTGTTTTGGTGGAGGGACAATACCTTCTGGGGATTGATAGCACCGAAACAGTGATCGTGTACGTGACTGTCATATGAGGAATCAGTCGAAATGGAATGCAGAGCCATCAGCTATCCTGTCACTGTGACAGATGAGTTTAAATGTAGCGGGCGTCAATCACTTTCAGACAGCAGTTTGGAAACTCTCCACAACGCTGACTAACTCTTCCAGTGTGTGTAGCGTGTTATGGTAACCACAGTAACAACATGATTTACACTGTGCGATGTCTAGTTTTCTGCGTGAGGTAATGTCAGTTTAGAACCTGACACAGACCTCGAAGTCGTCGCGGAAAAGCAGAATATATGGCAGTGTACAAAGGGTGCTACAGCAGAAAAAAACAATGTTTCAAACAACGACACAGGGTCACAGAGAGCGTCTCTTGCGACTTACAGCATAGTCTGTGGGGTATGGTCCTCCTCCTACAATACAGGTGATGAAACTTTTGTGCGGTGGATCAATGCCTGTATATTTAATAGCATCGCCACATATGCTATATGCATTTGCACAGAAAAATTTTCTGTTTAAGTAAATGCGGTATTTGTTTTAGATATATGGGAGGAGAGAGATGCGATAAAAATCTTATCGAGTTCTCTACCAGATGAAATTAGTGGAGCTTTTATAGTTCGTAATTTTTCTCTGGTGGATGGTACCGAATAACAATGATAGAATGTTGGGGCGATAGACATGAATGGGCCCTGAGGGACGTGGATCTGTAGTACCTGCTTGTAGTTTGGAGAAGCACCACAATGCAGTAGCAAAATCCGTATCCTTCCCCCAGTTCCCGTACTGTCCTTTATAGTAACTCATGTTACAGGAGCAGGCTTCGTTTCCGCCGAATGCTCAAAACACAGTTCTGTCGCAGTAACTCAGCTTCGCCTGCTTCTACACGGTTGCAGAAGGTGGCAGATATAGCTTTCTCCGACTTCTACTCAGTTCCGACTTACATTAGAACGATCACACGCGCAAAGCTGCAGGGACGGTAGTGCAGAGTCTGAGGGGAAGTTGCAAGATGCATAGGGGCTACCTAAAGCCATGTTGGAATTTTACTGTAGCAGATAGGTTCGAGAAAGGTGGCTCGTTTCGAGATATGAGAATGCCAGAAAAATGATTCAATAGTGGCTGTAATCATTAAAGGACTTCTCCATAGGATCCAGCGCAGCTATGTGGTCGAATGGAAAGACTTGATTCCAAATCACAGACATCATTTTTACCGAGAGCGTAGCACTAGAGATCTGAAAAGCTTTCTCACAACTTCAGTCATCACACCATCTACTACTGTTTGTGATCCTTCTCAGTCAATCATCGCCTATAAAAAATGGTTCAAATGGCTCTGAGCACTATGGGACTTAACTTCTAAGGTCATCAGTCCCCTAGAACTTAGAACTACTTAAACCTAACCAACCTAAGGACATCACACACATCCATGCCCGAGGCAGGATTCGAACCTGCGACCGTAGCGGTCGCGCGGATCCAGACTGTAGCGTCTTTAACCACTTTTTTCTATTCACCAAAAACAGTAACAAAAATGGCTACAATGAAATGACATAAATAAGGTGACAGATAATTGCAGTCATAAATTACAGCATTCAAAGGATGAGTCTTTAGCAGCAGCACCTTCACTGTCACCTTCAACTGGTGGCAGTTCAGCACGCACATTTTCTCCTTCTGGAGCCTGAGGTTCCTCATCATCATTTCCCAGACCAAAATTAATCATTCAGTAAATCCTTGATGTGTGTTCCTTCCACGGTAAATTACATGGACAGAAGAGAAGTCCCGAACAGCGACATCGCAAAATTTTCACTGCCTTGTTATTTTTGTCAGTTCCAGCCTTCTAAACGCATCTATAGGGAGTTCAAGATCTTCCTTTATATCAGACACCAGATGTTTCTCGCCATATTCTTGTATCTGCTGTATTGCTGATTTATTTTTGATGTGTGACTTGCAGGTGAGGTTTGGGTCGGGAACGTGACCCAATCCATTCCCTCTCTACTAGGAATTCAGTTCCTAACCTATACCCATTCGGTTGAAGACAATTCGGAGCATGTTACCATATTTCTTATTGTGATTCTGATATTTGAGTATTTTCTCGAATTCATTTTCCATATACATCTTGTATTCAATATGTTCATCGCTCCCAATATTGTTAAAAACATAACTTGTATATTTGCCCATTAACCAAATCACTGCGTTATTTTTTGCCTGAGGGTAGTAACTTTCCTCTGGTCTGAAGAAAATGTTAGTCGGTACATTGTTTGCTGAAGTTCTTGTTATTTGAGCAATTTTCTCCCTGGTCCTCCTCCAGTTGATAATCCGATCTCCACAAGTGTAACGATGAGGCACACTATCAACGAGGTTGCATTTGCTGCAGAGGTTTGTGTCACTTAAACCGATGGCAAAGAGACGCTCATTAGTGCTGATGATGTCATTGACTACCTTGTACCACGCTGTTCTCACGTCAGACGAAAGAACATCACTACTGATGTTTTTCCAGACCACATTCCATGCTATTCCAGCGTATTTGGTTTCTATGTTATTTTTCCTTTCATGTTTCCGTCTTTCAGCTAAAATCGCCTTTGCTGTAACGTTTTTGGAGTTTAAAATCTTTTTGCTGAGATAACTTAGTTCAAGATAATACTCCCTAATGTGTTTCAGCTTAAAACTTATTTTTTGTATATTTATCGGCGGCTCTACACTTTCTGGCCTGACAATATCGTATAGTTTTGCTGTAATACACCCTGGATCATTACACATTATGCTCCATGTTCGTTTGACATACAATGCCATCGCTTTAGACTTGATGTCGATTAGACCCATTCCGCCATTGCTTGGATCCAAAACTGCTGTCTTCACCGGCACTCGAAACAATTCCCCTTTCCACAAGAACTTTGCTAAGGTGGACATGATCGTCTTCGCCACCATTGATGGAATGGGGAGAACCTGTGCTATGTAGTAGGCCTTGGATAAAATATACGTGTTGATAAACAGTATTCTCTGGAACTGGTCTATGCTACGTTGACAGTTTTCAATCAAAGCTCCTTTGATTTTTCTTGCCACCTCCCGCCAATTTATTGCTATCATTTTTAAAAGGGACGTTGTCAATGCCATTCCAAGAGCTTTGTGTTCATTAACATGGTTCGCCCACTCAATGCGTAAGTTAGCAAGCCGCTTTATATTTAGAAATTTACTTTTATTTTCATTTACCCTCGCACCTGATGCGGAACAGTATTTTGCGAGTATCATCTCTAGCCGTGTCACATCTGTTTGTTCTCTGATGATTACGCCTACATCGTCCGCGTAAGCACCAACCACGGTCTTTGTTCCTTGAATGGTAATGCCTGTCGGCCTGTGCTGTAGCTGTCTCAAGAAAGGTTCCAGCGATATAACGAACAGGAGCATGGATAAGGGACTTCCTTGGGTAACACCCCTTTTTATTTCAATTTTTTTTTTGTCAGTTGACAGTTAACGGAGATTTGTGCAGTAACACCCATAGCCATGTTCTTGATGATGTCGATGGTTTTTGGCAGGAAGTCCATTCGGCGCATTATCTCTATCAGGTATTTGTGATTAATTTGATCAAATGCCTTATGGAAGTCTATGAAAAGCAGTCCACATTTTATGTTACTAGCCTGCGCTAGCGCAATGACATCGCGATACAAAGCCGCAGTTTGTAAAATCGTTCCTCTAAAAGCACAAGTCTGCTGTTGGCCTATGATGTCAGCAGTGCATGGTGTAAAGCGCTTGTTAATTACTCGAGCTATAATTTTATAATCTGAATTTAAAAGCGAAATCTGCCGTAGGTTGTTTATTTTTTTGCAGCCTCTGTTCTTCGGGATCAACACGATTTTGCATTGTTTGATATCTGCAGGCACTGGCTTTCCTTGTAAGACTTCATTGACAATTTCGGTGAACTTTTCTCCTATTAGGGTCCAAAATCGTTTATAGAATTCAATGGGCAATCCGTCAGGTCCTGGATATTTTCTAGCAGGGGAGCTGCACACGATTTCTAATACATCTTCCTTGGTGATGTCCGAAGAAATGTTCTCATCATCATCTCGCGATATTCGTGGAAGATATGTACCAAAGAGCTCATCGTATTCTTCTTCATTTGTTTCCCCTGACGCATACATACTTTCAGAGTACGCTGAGATCTCTTTAATTATTTCCATCTGGGTGGTGATTATGGTACCATCATCTATTTGAAGTTCATCCATGAAACTTCTTCTGCTATTCTTGGCGTGTCTGACAAGGTGGTACAATGCAGCAGTCTCATCTTCAGTGACTGACTTTGCTTTGGATTTTATTTTAAGTCCCTCCAGTTCCTTACGTTTCAGACTTATTAACTTTGCTTTTATTTTCTTGATGTCTTTTAATCTTGTAGGAATTGCATCTGTCTGATCGTAGAGGTCCCTGAGCACGCTGTAGTAGAATTCTACAGTCTGTTTCCTTTCTCTGGCCATATCTATACTAAAAGATATTAAAACTTTCCTTAGCTTCGGTTTCGCTCGTTGTGTCCACCGTTCTATCACACTTGGAAAGTCGTTCAGTGAACGGAGACACATTTCCCAAGTTCTGGTTAGGGCATCTTGTAAGTCTTCTTCTGATAATAACGATATATTTAGATTCTACTGGCTTCTTACTCTTCGGGTGGGTTGTGGTGATAAATTTGCGCAGATCAACAACGCACTGTGATCGGAAAAACTAACAGTTTATTTTTTCAGTACTTTATCTGCTAAATTTTCCGATACGTAAATTCTGTCAATTCTACTACAGGAATTCGCAACAATATGAGTGAAGTTGACCAGTGTTGGGTATTTTATTTCCCACGCATCTTTTAATTTTAAATCAACAACAAGACGTCTCAAGTCAGTTGAGTAATTGAAGTTGGGGATTTGATCCTTTCGACTCAATACACAATTAAAATCTCCCCCTATTATAAGTTGGAGGGGGTTTTTCCTCAGTAAATAAATTACGTTTTCATTAAAGAATGTGGCTCTTGCAGCTCTATTACTGCTGCCAGAAGGAGCATATAAATTGACTATAGTAACTCCTGCTACATTTATTCCAATACTTCGCCCCTATTCTAATTTATCAACGTCATGTACGGGGATGCCTTCTCTAACTAAAATGGCCGTGCCAACATTCGTTTCAGTGGAAATATTGTAAAAATCAACGTAATTGGAAAAATTTAATTGTGGGAATACCACTTCCTGTAGGAGAGCAATATCCGTCGCTGACTCATACAGAAACTGTTTCAGAGCAGCTATTTTAACATCCGACTGTATCCTATTAATGTTTAACGTGGTAATCGTATATGACTGTAACATAGGGGAGTGACCTTTTTCCCGCTGGTCTATCATTTCATGCCACTCCATGCCGGATACTTCCTGAGAATCTGACTGGATACCACCGTCACGGTTTGCATTAGAACCTTTCTTTTTACTTTTCTTGCGGTTTGCATTGACACTAGCCTTCACCGAATGTCTGCTCCGCCCACCCCCTGAGCAGTTTTCCACCGAGAGCGGTGTCGGCGGATCTGAGGGGCAGTCGTGTGCCACCATCTCGTCTGCCAAAGGCGGCGCAGAAGCAGTTTGCAAACATTCTTCCAGTGCCCCATCACTTCTATGAACACTTTCGTTTACTGTTTGTGTATTATTGCTGTAAAACGCCGCTTCTTCGTCTTGGGATTTGGGCTGTGACGTCGCCTGTTGTTGACAATCACTCGCTACCTCGTCATGTTTGCTTTCAGTTGCATCCGCGAGTGAATCTGTCTGCTTTGATTGACGTACGGGTACTTCAGCGCGGGGTTGTGGCGTCACCAAGACCAGCGCATTGCCATCTACTGGCGCGTCCAGCGCTACAGAATGGGACTCTGATGTCACTTCGACCTGTTCGGGTGATGGTAGCGTATTCGATTTGTCTACTGATGTACTTGACTCAGAGTTCGAATCTATCCTGACAATATTGTCTGGAACAGTTTCCAGTACTGTTTTCTGAATGTCACCTACAGCTTTCAGCGACAGGTTGATATCTTCTTCATCTGTGCTACTGCCGTCACAAGTTCGACGTCTCTTGTTAGTGGCTATACTACTTTTTCCAGCCGGATTGTCTACAGTGTCTTTCCTGAGTAACGGTGGAAATGCTTCAAGAGTATTTTGTGGCCTGTCGTCTACATTCCCCGAAATGCTGGAAACTTCACCACCCGTCATCTGATTTTCAGTCACAAGATCAGCCAATGTTAACATTTTACGCTGTTGTAAATTATTCTGGAATATAAACACCTTTTTTGGACAGTTTTGCCGGAGATGCCCACTTTCATTACATATATGACAAGTCAAAGTCTGTCCATTGTATATAACGTGCTCTTTGTAGCCACAAACCAAAATATGAGATGGAATGTTTTGTTTGACTTGCATATCGACAGAACGAACACCACTAAAGCATTGCAATCTATGCTGGCTTGACCATCGTTCATTACGAATTTGCCTGATGTCACCGTATTTAGATAATGCGTCTTTTAAGTAGCAGTTTTCTACCTCAGGGGGCAAATTAAATACTCTGACTTGTTTATAATCAACATCAGCATTTGAAATGGTAACTGTACTCACCGAATTATCGCGATGGCGGAATTCAGCTTTTCCTTCAAATTTCTGCAAAATCCGTTCCAGCACCAACGCGGAAAGCAGCTTCACAAAAAAGCAGTATTGCTCCAAGTCATAATAAGCAGTGTGCGTCTCATCCGAAGTAATGCCAATAACGTCAACGATCCAGTCATGAATTTCTAGTGAACTTGGCTGAACATTACGGGTTGCTTTGTCAAATCCAAATCTTAGGGTAAGCTTTCAGGGAAACATTGTTGCCATATCAGCAGTTAACAGCTCGCGAAAACAAGGAAACTAAAATGCTGCATCACCACAATCACAATTTTACACAACACTGTTACGCAGAGTCATGAAATCCAAACAGAAGCGTCACAGCGCGTCCGCTCAGGACGGCCGGAAAAGCCGATATTCTGGTCCCAGATAAACGAAACTTTTGTGTAATTGCTTGTCAGAAGGGTATGAACGATAATGGACACCGCTCAAAGTATAACTGTCTGTAATACAACTATATTTTTAAATTATTTCACAATGCGAACCAAACTGCGATCTCTGTTTACGTTGCTAAGCAGAGATATTTTCCAGACTGTAGCGCCTTTAACGGCTTGGCCACCCCGGCAAGCCATCGCCTATAACTCAGTGGATGTATCGCAGAACCTCTGACATGGCATCAAAACAGAATGCGTTACAAATACTGGTGGTGGCGTGAGGGAGTTGAAAATATCGGTTTCATACCACGCTCCTTAGCTGAATAACTTTCAAAATTCGGTAATTTTATTACGAGCGTGCACCGTTGGCGATGTGTAACCGCATTGCTGGTCTGATAATATACACTCCAGGGATCACCATCTATATTCAGTGTCACGGTATTTGTCTGGAAAAACCACGTCATTCATAGGTAATGCCATATGTGGATTAATAAAGCAGGTATAGCTTTTAACATGGATACTTGTGTGCACCTGTGCAACAAAGACCGCTTCTGATCGTAATATGGTTGTGCTTTTTTCTAACATATAGCGGTTATTCCCTCCCATGTAAATTGTTCAGTTGACTGCTTCTGCACATTTCGCGCCTTTATTTAGTTGAGGGAACATCGATTGTGGTGTGTGCATGTAGCAGGTAAAAGACTGGTTGAAGGCACGTTTGCTGCTTCTCTAGACATGAGAAACATCTTAGTTGAGTTTGTAAATTGTAGGGATGATTTGGAATCTGTTACATCACCGACATCGGTATTCGCGAGTGAAAATAACCAGTTTCCTCTATTTGTTTCGAGTTCTCACGTAAAGGTCTTCACATATGGGATAAGTTTCTAGTTACTCAGTGCTCTACAGCACGCCCCACCTCGCTAAAGTTTTGCGTTTGTAGAGAAGTAATTTCCAGTCTATATCTTCGGAATTATGTTGAGCGAGCGATTGGTAGGATAGTGCTGTGTGCTTGATATCGAGAAATATCGCGAAAATGGTACAATACAGGGTTATTACAAATGATTGAAGCGATTTCACAGCTCTACAATAACTATTATTTGAGATATTTTCACAATGCTTTGCACACACATACAAAAACTCAAAAAGTTTTTTTAGGCATTCACAAATGTTCGATATGTGCCCCTTTAGTGATTCGGCAGACATCAAGCCGATAATCAAGTTCCTCCCACACTCGGCGCAGCATGTCCCCATCAATGAGTTCGAAAGCATTGTTGATGCGAGCTCGCAGTTCTGGCACGTTTCTAGGCAGAGGAGGTTTAAACACTGAATCTTTCACATAACCCCGCAGAAAGAAATCGCATGGGATTAAGTCGGGAGAGCGTGGAGGCCATGACATGAATTGCTGATCGTGATCTCCACCACGACCGATCCATCGGTTTTCCAATCTCCTGTTTAAGAAATGCCGAACATCATGATGGAAGTGCGGTGGAGCACCATCCTGTTGAAAGATGAAGTCGGCGCTGTCGGTCTCCAGTTGTGGCATGAGCCAATTTTCCAGCATGTCCAGATACACGTGTCCTGTAACGTTTTTTTTTGCAGAAGAAAAAGGGGCTGTAAACTTTAAACCGTGAGATTGCACAAAACACGTTAACTTTTGGTGAATTGCGAATTTGCTGCACAAATGCGTGAGGATTCTCTACCGCCTACATTCGCACATTGTGTCTGTTCACTTCACCATTAAGAAAAAATGTTGCTTCATCACTGAAAACAAGTTTCGCACTGAACGCATCCTCTTCCATGAGCTGCTGCAACCGCGCCGAAAATTCAAAGCGTTTGACTTTGTCATCGGGTGTCAGGGCTTGTAGCAATTGTAAACGGTAAGGCTTCTGCTTTAGCCTTTTCCGTAAGATTTTCCAAACCGTCGGCTGTGGTATGTTTAGCTCCCTGCTTGCTTTATTCGTCGACTTCCGCGGGCTACGCGTGAAACTTGCCCGCACGCGTTCAACCATTTCTTCGCTCACTGCAGGCCGACCCGTTGATTTTCCCTTACAGAGGCATCCAGAAGCTTTAAACTGCGCATACCATCGCCGAATGGAGTTAGCAGTTGGTGGATCTTTGTTGAACTTCGTCCTGAAGTGTCGTTGCACTGTTATGACTGACTGATGTGAGTGCATTTCAAGCACGACATACGCTTTCTCGGCTCCTGTCGCCATTTTGTCTCACTGCGCTCTCGAGCGCTCTGGCGGCAGAAACCTGAAGTGCGGCTTCAGCCGAACAAAACTTTATGAGTTTTTCTACGTATCTGTAGTGTGTCGTGATCATATGTCAATGAATTGAGCTACAGTGAATTTATGAAATCGCTTCAATCATTTGTAATAGCCCCGTATAATGGCAAACCATACATGCGTTCTTGTAATCCCAGAGTCTGGAGATGGGTGTAGAAAAGCAAGCAAGTAGGTCCGGAACAGAAACAGTAATGCGTATGTGCCGAGGGGAAACGAGCCCTAATTTGTAGAACAGTTCTCAGAGTGACTTCGGTCCACTGAGGGCACTCTGGTCACCCATCGGGAGTGGATGACCGGCGACCTCGCAGGGAAATATCTAATGCTGCGAGGAGTATATACGGTGCTCTCTGTCTTCGCGGTAAATGTACAAGTGATGTAAAAGGGGTGATGTATGGCGCAGGATACGAGTTGTATGTTTACTACATCGACACGGTACGCAGTGACATATTGTTGGGTGGGAGATCTCTCTCACACTCCAATATTCAAACTCCTGTCCTCAGTGGGAGAGCAATGTAATTGAGTAAGAGTCTTTCCGTATTTGACAGTATGTAGGGAACTTTGAAAGGTTTAATTGTCGGTGCAATATGGCGATCTGTGTAACATAGTTTTTTTTGCCGCTGAAAGTGTTGTCTGCAGAAAAAAAAAAGGCAGACGGTGCTTCCATACCGGCGGCATCAGTATTTCAGCAGGTAAATTCGATAAGAGTTAATCATAATGCCACATTGATTCACAAGACATCCTTTTTGCTGGGATATAGCGATGAGAATGTTTGTATATGTTGAAAGCAGGACCGCGAGAAAGAATGCATTCGACGTTATTCTGCGCTATTTTCGTAAACAGGTTCTTTTAGGGCAAGAATTTCCATGCATACAAGCTGTGACATCACGAAATCTCCTACAAAAGCGAGCGTTAACTATTTCTGGGACACTATACAATTTCCGAGAGGCCGACTTGGTTCTTATTTTACACAGCCATGTGACATCAGTATAAGATTGAGAACATTTTTAGATGCACTTGTGATGGTGTGTAGCTATGCGTGCGCATTTCACGGCGATGTGTCAATCACGCTGGGCAGGTATGAACTTGTGCATGGCTAGACGCAGCTCGAATGTCCAATTAGAATCGCGAGGAAGAGAAAGCAGCCTGTGCTATTCTGGGAAGCAATGGAATAGATTTCTGCAGCGTCTGCGAGGTTGAGTCGCTCTGCAAATAGGTCTTCACTCCCATCCAGTCTTCGCTCCCATCCTCAGTGGCAGAGCAGTGTAATTGGGTAAGAGTCTTTCCGTATTTGACGATATATAGGGCTCTTTTGCAGGATTTAACTGTCAGTGCAATATAGCGATTTGTAAAAAAAATGTAGTTTTTTGCCGATGAAAGTCTCGTCGGCAGAAAACAATGGCGGACAGTGCTCCCACACCGGCAGCAGTTTGACGGTAAATTGAGTGGCGAATGGGCTGGCCCATGAGGATGGCAGTCGAACATATTTCTATAGCATGACCTGTCACGTCAGTATGACATTGCGAACCTTTTAGCTGCTATGCAAACATCTTTCTTGGCGCTGGACCCGCACCACAGGTATGTGTCATCGCGTCAGCAATGGTGCCTAGGTGAACACGTATTTTCTACAGGGATTTCTCAGGTGTCAAATGTGAAAGGGATGCCGCCGCCTCATGCTTGTGGGACCAGAACAGACACCTGAGCATGGCTTGGCAGCAGTGGTGACTCGCGGTGGCGTTGATGCGTGTGCACTTTGGAGCCTCTCATATGTCATGATTGACTATAGTTCGACAGCGTTTTTTATGTGCTCTGAGCGTTTGTGTAGTGCATTATTTTCGGTTGTTTAAGCGTTGTGAGGTTGTTTGCAGAGCGTTATATATGCATTATTTCGGTAATTTACGAGTTGATTTCGTGCCAGTACATCAGTGTACTGCGTTATTTTGATAGTTTAAGAGAAGTTTGCACTTCTGTGTGTTGTGTAGTGCATTATTTGGACAGTTCAGAATTAATGAGCGTGTCTGAAGGGCGTTTAACATACGTTATTTCGGTAATTTACGAATAATTAGTGGATCTGTAGGCTGTGAATTGCGACTCCAGGCACGTCAGAGCGTGTGTCTTGCATCAGTGTAATAAATAAACTAGGTGAAACCCGTCCCTAAATGATTAGTTCCAAAAATTAATAAAATACACTCCTTCCTCTCTTCAGCAGCCCACCCCAGGCTGAGTCATTTTCCCGCCATTTTCCCTCTCCAGACCGCCATCTTGGATTACGTCATGAAAGGGGTGGCAGCACCCTCTGCTGCCAGTACTGTGTACTGGGTCAGTTGGACTCCAGATCTCATGTTGAACACACTTGATGGTGGTACTGCCTTTAATTGTTTAAATGCATGCAAAATAAAGACTTATGTCCAGCACAGGCTGAGTTCATTTCCCACCAATTCCTAGGAAGAGATGGCGGTCGCAAGACAGGTTAGTGGCGGTAGCGCAAGTGACCTATTTTCCCGCCATTTTCTTAGGGTAACAGAAGTAGCCATGGTGTGTTTCATAGCGGCGTTGATCTAGATGCACTCGCACAAACTGGTGATCGCATAGCGGAAATGTATCCATCTGTATGCGTCGCAACTGTTTGTCCACACCCTCATGCAGATAGCGTCTTCACTGCGCTACAAGCACAGGTTGCCAAGCACACTGTGCAAGTTATTGCAATGTGGACCTAGACTACCAGTCGCCGACCCTGTCGCCACTGCTCATTGTAAAAGTGCAGCTGCTCACCTTTGTCAGCAAGACTTTACTGGCACCACCAACGGCATGGTTCTGAGGCACAGAACCATAGCTCACCAGGCCAACAGAGAAAGTCAGCAGGAAGTCAGTGATGGCGGCGACTGGCTCTCTAGACGACAGTCGTCGACTATTTGCAGTGGAACATTGGTGAAAGTTATAATTTTTGGATAAATTTCAGTGTCTGATTCCATATGTCGGCTTGGAGCAATGACGTCATACCTGCGGTAAAACCGCTACATAGAGGCATTCTGTGAAAGGAGCGGATCATACTCACAAACAAACAAATGTAGCATGCAATAAAATTACCTCACATTTAAAGCAATTACTTATTTATGCGCGACTCATATGTAAATGTATTTAAGAAAACAAAAATAAATAAGAGCAAGAATGACAAAAGAACTTCATGTCTGATAGGAATTATTATTGAAATTTAAGCGAGTAGAGGAGCACAAGATACCACTCAACTGCATTACAACATAGCACATGGTGAAGTCATACTATTATAAAACTCTATTAATTTTAATATTAATTATTCATTCAAATGGGACAAGCGCAGGAAGTTTGGGGTCTTGGGTGGGAGAAACTAAATTACAACAGGGCAATAGAAAAATAAAGTGAATGGTAAATACGAAATAGTAACATTAAATATGCACAGACTGACAAACTACATCCTACAAAAGGAAGTAACAAAAATCCATAACAAGTAACAAATACTGGAATCCATAACTGGAATTCACCTATATTGGTAAACTCCAGTTGCCGATTCCAACCGTTTTATGATTGACATGTAAATGGTTTATGGAGGAGTTACATGCACTGAAATATAATAACGTTTCTGCATTTGTAATTGCTCTCCAAATAACTATGGTGAAATGACAAAAATATGGAAAAGTTACAAATCTTGCATGTAACTCACAGCAGCTACAGTAGCTCGAAAATGACAAACCATAGAATCTGAACCTCAGGAGTGTAAGTAAAATTGATAGAAATATAGCAAAAACATCAAAATGGAAAAATGGCTACATATAGAGAAGCTTACAATACAGGGTGGTCCATTGATCGTGACCAGGTCAAATATCTCACGAAATAAGCGTCAAACGAAAAAACTACAAAGAACGATACTTGTCTAGCTTGAAGGGGAGAACCACATGGCGCTATGGTTGGCCCGTTAGTTGGCGCTGCCATAGGTCAAACGGATATCAATTGCGTTTTTTAAGTAGGAACCCCCATTTTTTATCACATATTCGTGTAGTACGTAAAGAAATATGAATGTTTTAGTTGGAACACTTTTTTCGCTTTGCGATAGAGAGCGCTGTAATAGTCACAAACGTATAAGTACGTGGTGTCACGTAAAATTCCACCAGTGCGGACGGTATTTGCTTCGTGATACATTACCTGTGTTAAAATGGACTGTTTACCAATTGCGGAAAAGGTCGATATCGTGTTGATGTATGGCTATTGTGACCAAAATGCCCAATGGGCGTGTGCTATGTATGCTGCTCGGTATCCTGGACGACATCATCCAAGTGTCCAGACCGATCGCCGGATAGTTACGTTATTTAAGGAAACAGGAAGTGTACAGCCACATGTGAAACGACAACCACGACCTGCAACAAATGACGATGCCCAAGTAGGTGTTTTAGCTGCTGTCGCGGCTAATCCGCAGATCAGTAGCAGACAAACTGCGCGAGAATCGGGAATCTCAAAAACGTCGATGTTGAGAACGCTACATCAACATCGATTGCACCCATACCATATTTCAGTGCACCAGGAATTTCATGACGACGACTTTGAACGTTGTGGACAGTTCTGCCACTGGGCACAAGATCAATTACGGGACGGTGACAGATTTTTTGCACGCGTTCTATTTAGTGACGAAGCGTCATTCACCAACAGCGGTAACGTAAACCAGCATAATATGCACTTTTGGGCAACGAAAAATCCACGATGGCTGCGACAAGTGGAACATCAGCGACCTTGGCGGGTTAATGTATGGTGCGGCATTGTGGGAGGAAGGATAATTGGCCCCCATTTTATCGATGGCAATCTAAATGGTGCAATGTATGCTGATTTCCTACGTAATGTTCTACTGATGTTACTACAAGATGTTTCACTGCATGACAGAATTACGACGTACTTCCAACATGATGGATGCCCAAGTAGATGTTTTAGCTGCTGTCGCGACTAATCCGCAGATCAGTAGCAGACAAACTGCGCGAGAATCGGGAATCTCAAAAACGTCGATGTTGAGAACGCTACATCAACATCGATTGCACCCGTACCATATTTCAGTGCACCAGGAATTGCATGACGACGACTTTGAACGTTGTGGACAGTTCTGCCACTGGGCACAAGATCAATTACGGGACGGTGACAGATTTTTTGCACGCGTTCTATTTAGTGACGAAGCGTCATTCACCAACAGCGGTAACGTAAACCAGCATAATATGCACTTTTGGGCAACGAAAAATCCACGATGGCTGCGACAAGTGGAACATCAGCGACCTTGGCGGGTTAATGTATGGTGCGGCATTGTGGGAGGAAGGATAATTGGCCCCCATTTTATCGATGGCAATCTAAATGGTGCAATGTATGCTGATTTCCTACGTAATGTTCTACTGATGTTACTACAAGATGTTTCACTGCATGACAGAATTACGACGTACTTCCAACATGATGGATGTCCGGCACATAGCTCGCATGCAGTTGAAGCGGTATTGAATAGCATATTTCATGACAGGTGGATTGGTCGTGATGCACCATACCATGGCCCGCACGTTCACCGGATCTGACATCCCCGGATTTCATTCTGTGGGGCAAGTTGAAGGATATTTGCTATCGTGATCCACCGACAACACCTGATAACATGCGTCAGCACATTGTCAATGCATGTGCGAACATTACAGAAGGCGACCTACTCGCTGTTGAGAGGAATGTTGTTACACCTATTGCCAAATGCATTGTGGTTGACGGACATCATTTTGAGCATTTCTCGAATTAATGTGGTATTTACAGGTAATTACGCTATAACAGCATGCGTTCTCAGAAATGATAAGTTCACAAAGGTACATGTATCACATTGGAACTACCAAAATAAAATGTTCAAACATACCTATGTTCTGTGTTTTAATTTAAAAAATCTACCTGTTAACAACTGTTCATCTAAAATTGTGAGCCATGTTTGTGACTATTACAGCGACATCTATCACAAAGCCAAAAAAGTGGTCCAACTAAAACATTAATATTTTGTTATGAACTACACGAATATGTAATAAAAATGGGGGTTCCTCTTTTAAAAAATGCAGTTGATATCCGTTTGACCTATGGCAGCGCCACCTAATGGGCCAACCATAGCGCCATCTGGTTTCCCCCTTCAAGCTAGACAAGTTTCGTTCTTTGTAGTTTTTTCGTTTGATGCTTATTTCGTGAGATATTTGACCTGGTCACGATCAGTGGACCACCTTGTACATCAACTTCCAAAGGAGTGAAAGATCGAGGCTGACAGGAACAAGATAAGAGACCTGTTAATGTAACCTGGCTGAATTCCCATAAGTTGTTTAAAAAGAAGAAGATGTGGATATAACAAGCAATAGAATGATAGGAGATCAAACTGTAACAAAATAAGGAAAAACCAAGATAATTGATCAAAAAATTAATAAGAAACTCTAAATGCCAGGCATAAAGGAGGTACCAACCAGACAAGTTTCTCCCCACCACCCTCCCCCACCTGACCCCAAAATTTTAAAATAAAAAACACAAATAATTTCGCAAACCAATCACAGAAACCGAGATCCACAAGAATCAACAACCAACCCCTCTTCCCACCATTGTACCAAAGAACATTAAAATGACAGAAAAACCACCCTCCAAAAAAAAATGGTTCAAAAAAAATGGTTCAAATGGCTCTGAGCACTATGGGACTTAACATCTATGGTCATCAGTCCCCTAGAACTTAGAACTACTTAAACCTAACTAACCTAAGGACATCACACAACACCCAGCCATCACGAGGCAGAGAAAATCCCTGACCCCGCCGGGAATCGAACCCGGGAACCCGGGCGTGGGAAGCGAGAACGCTACCGCACGACCACGAGCTGCGGGCTCCACAGAAATCAAAAAAGTACCAAACCCACAAACCACTGTAACAGAAAAAAACCAGTGGAAAACAAGAAAAACAATATGGAACTCACCCTCATCTGACAAAAAAAACGGGACTTGTACCTCTCAATGACTGTTCTCATAATTTTTTTTGCAGATTTTATTTGGCAAATCCAGATTTCCACTAGTGCCTAGCCATTATCAATGCACTATTTTCTATTCTCAGTGCATGTCAGTTCCCTTTTGTACAGGCGTCAGTCACAGATCTTTGAATATCAGGTATTCAAAGAACTGTGACTGACGCCTGAACAACAGGGAACTGACATGCATTGAGAATAGAAAACAGTGTTGATAATGGCTAGGCACTAGCGGAAATCTGGATTTGCCAAACAAAACCTGCAAAAAAAGGACGACTGATTGTTGCGCTCTATAATTTCTTAATCATATCACAGTCACTGAGTGCACCCATGTTCCTATTGGAAGGTAATCTGATTCTCATAAATGCTAGAAATACGCAATAACCTTTACGAAAACTCTTCCTCAAACAGTATTCACCCAAATTGTCTTGATACATTGGAATCCTTTTCTTTCCCCGCTGTACAACAGATATTACAGCCCCCAATAGCCCTTGATATAATGAATAAATCCAGAGAAAACATTTCATATTCACAACTACAGTCTGCAACATAAACAAAATATCACACATTACGTCATTCCTCAAAGACGAGGAGTGGAACTGAACACTGAAACTGACTGCAGTGTTTGACAGACACCCATGCTGACATATCAGTCTATCCATCTGTCCCTCAGCTGCATCCCAGCTGTGATGACTGACACCTTTATGCATTCAATGGTTCTACACACACAATGTTTGGTGAAGTCACTTCAGTATTGAACTTAGGCCTATGGCGCAAACTGGAATGGCAGTTCGTTGTAGCAGACGTGACACACCCCCTACTCAGTTCCAGATGCAGCAAATGTCTATGATGCTCAACACGGTGCTGCAGCTACTGGCCAACGCTGCGCACCTGACGGAACAAACACTACCTACAGCAACACCTACAGCTATAACGCCTTTTCGCTAGTTTTGGTGAACAAGATGAGGAACAGCTCGAGTGGTTGCAACAATTCGAAGAACACATGAAATAAATGGAAATGAAGTCCCATGCTTCTTTACAGAGCGTAGGGGAACGATGCGGGAGACCCGCACCGCTTTACTAGGCAAGGTCCTAATGGAGGTGGTTTGCCGTTGCCTTCCTCCGACCGTAATGGGAATGAATGATGATGATGAAGACGACACAACAACACCCAGTCATCTCGAGGCAGGAAAAATTCCTGACACCGCCGGGAATCGAACCCGGGATCCTGTGCTCGGGAAGCGAGAACGCTACCGCGAGACCACGAGGGGCGGACCAAAGAACACATACTTGCTCACAAAGTACCAGGTATTGTGAAAAGCCATTATTTCTTATCCGCAGTAGGAAGTGTGGTGTTCCACCTCATCAAAAAATTATTTCCTAACACCACTCTGAGTGAACTGCCTTATGAACAGGTGGTAGATTGGCTAACTATTATACCCAACAAGCGAATGTGGTAGCAACTGGGTATAAATGCTTTAACTACAAAAAACACAACAAACTTATCGCGAGTGGGTAACAGATTTGCAGGTATGACAAGGAAGTAGAAATGTGCTAGCGGTGCTTTATATTCAGATGTTAATGATGCGTGATGTGATCGTGTACAATGTACCAAATGTCAAACTTAGAGAACAGATTTTGAAACAGTCTGGTTCATCAATCCAGCAGGTAGTGCAAATACTAGGCCAGTACGAGTCAGATGCCCTTTATCTGATAAATTTGAGCAGCCAGTGATGTGTCAGGTTGAGTGCCTTGCTTGTGATTGACTCACTCAGCGGCAGCTTGCACTAGCCACGCCGAATAAATAACGCTTCACACCATGTAAGCAGTTTGCTTAACAGGCGGCTGCACAGGTGAACAGAATAAAGTCTTGTCCTCAGTGTTATTCATGGCACAAATGCCAAGACTGCCCCTTTCAACAACCTCAGTGTTACGCTTGTGGTAGGAAAGGACGTGTACAATCCGTATGTTTGCAATGGAACAAACATAAGAATTCAGCCCACTCACAAAAATCTAGTCAGAAGGCCCATGTCATTAATGCAGTATATTCAAAGTCTGCAACAGGCATTCGCAAACTGGCTCATGAGCAGTTTCTTCAGTGATACACCAGTCAAACAAACTTTTTGTTCATTAACTTCTTTATAGGAGATGTGTGAAATTTCAATTGGACACAGGTGCCTCTGTCACATTGATAATAGTCATACGTATGAACTGTTAGGCTTCCCACGCCTTTCTCAAACTACCACACAACTGACGGCTTATAATGGCAAGACAATCCCTTTCTCGGAACATGTACTTTGCCTGCCGTGTATCGCTCGCATACGCTAACAGTGACTTTTACAATGCTGAAATCACGCGATTGTGAAAACATATTTGGTCTTGATTCTTTTTATTTGTTCGACTTTAACATTCAGGACAGATGTTTCAGTTTCAGACGCAACAGATTGCCCCTCTACTCAATACGGTACAACAGCTCCTTTCGAATCAAACGAATGCAGTACAGCAGGCGCCTGCAGTATCTCAGAGTACTATACTGTCTTTTCGCCAGTTTCATGACCAAGAAGAGAAATGGCTCGAGTGTTTGCAACAATCTGAAGCCGACTTACTTGCTCACAACGTACCAGGTACTGTGAAATTGCCTTATTTATTGTCAACAGTAGAGAGTGCAGTGTTTTGACTCATTCAAAAACTCCACTCCAAGTTAACTTTTGTATGATCAGGTTGTTGATTCGCTAACTAACTATTATGACCAACAAGTGAAAGTAGTAGCAGCTAGGTACCAATTCTGTAATTGCAAAAAACAGTCAGAACAAACCTATCGCTTGTGGGTAACAGTTTTTTTGGGTATGATGGGGAAATGCAAATTCAAATGTGCTGGGTGCTTTATATTCAGATGTAATGTTACGTGGTACGAATTTGTACAATGCCACTGATGTCAGGCTTAGAGAACAGATTTTGAAACAATCTGATCCATCATTTCAGCAAATAGTAATAATACTAGATCAGTATGATTCAGGTGCCATGTCGGCCTGTAAGTTTGAACAGCCAGCAATTTGTTGGGTTGAGTCCATTGCTCTCGGCCAGCCCATTAGGCAGCGGCAGCTTGCACGCCCCTCCCCAAGTAAACAACTCTCCATAAACAGCTCTCTACACAGGTGAACAGAATTAAGTCATGCCTGTGGTGCTATTCATGGCACAAACACCAAGACTGCCTGTCCCGACAAGCACAGTGCTACACTTTTGGCAAGAAAGGACATGTACATCCATATGTTTGCTTCGGAACAAACTTAAAAATTCTACCCACTCACGTACATCTAGTCACAAGGTCCATGTAATTGATACAGTGTATCCAAAATATGCAACAGGCATTAACAAAACTGGAAAGTAAACAGTTTCTTAAGTGCTACGCCAAGCCAACAAACGTTTTGTTCATTTGATTCTTTGTGGAAAATGTGTGAAATTTCAGTCAGACATGGGTGCCTCTGTTTCATTTCTGAACTGTAACACATATGAACTGTTAGGCTCCCCACACCTGTCTAAAACTACACGCACCTAACGGCTTATTATGGACAAGACATCCCCTTTCCCAGACCATGTATTTTGCCTGCAATGTATCACTCGCATAAGCGAACTGTAACTTTCACTATGCTGAAATCACGCGATTGTGAGAACATATTTGGCCCTGATCCATTTGATTTTTTTGGTTTTAAAATACAGGACAATGTGTTGTCAGTGTCTGCATTCAATGCAAAAGACAGTGTAGCTAGCTTGCTAAAAAATTCCTTGAACTTTTTTCTGAAGGTTTAGGTAAAGCCAATAATTTTGTTACACGTATTGCTCTTAAAGACAATGCTCAGCCGAAATTTTGCCAGGCCAGAACTGTTCCCATTGCATTAGGGGGCACAGTCGCTACTGAACTTAAAGACTTGCAAGATAGTGGAGCTATTGCGCCTGTACGAGCTAGTCAATGGGCAAGTCCACTGGTTTTGCTCCCCAAACCTTCTGGTCGCATTCGCCTATGTGTTGATTTTAAGTCAACCCACAAACTGTCATTGATACTTATCCACTGCCACACCCAGAGGCTGTGATGGACAGATCAGGCGCTGGTCGTTACTTTTTAAAAATTGATTTGTGCGACACATATCTTCAAATACACTAGATGAAGAATCTCAGCAAGTGTGTATAGTGAACACTCATTTAGGCTTGTTTAAATAATTGCGTTTGATTTTTGGCAGTGCTTAAGCACCTGCCATTTTCCAATGGTATTTGGAACAACTGACTGCTCAAACACCAAACTGTTCAAACTATTTGGACGATATTGTCGTAGCAGGTCGTGCACTGGAAGAGCACAACAGAAATCATGCTTTCATAGCTGCACTTCTGAACAAATTCTTGCATTGTTCAGCGAAGCTAACGGACAAACTGTAGTGAAATAGTGAAGCTGAGGTGGCATTTACCCAGCTAAAGACTGCCATTGCAGAAGCTAAACTGCTAGACGCCTCTCTTCTTGATGGTTGACGTGCCTGCCACTGCAATTAGTGCTGCACTGCGAGAGCAAATAGAAAAGCACTGGCAGCCCTTAACATTTTTACGTAACAAGTAATTGTCACCTCAATAGAAATGGTCCATCTTTGATCATGAGCTGTATGCTACCTATGATGCTATGAAGAAATTTCGTCACATGTTGGAGGGACAACAGTTCACTCTCATCTCAGATCGCAAGCCACTAACATATGTTTTCCGGCAGCGTCCTGGGAAAGCTTCACCTCACCAGCTGCTACATCTCGACTATATTGGACAGTTCAACACCAATATTGTTCATGTTGATGGAGAACTGTCACTCTATCTCAGATCGACGCAATCACTGATGTAGTTGATTTTGAATATCTCGCTGCAGCTCAACAGTCAGGCAGTGCGTTACAAGATTTGTTAGTGCAACCATCTGGCCTACAACTCCGTCATATTACATTGCCACTGTCAACTGTGCTTCTGTATTATAACATCACCACTAACTAGCAGCCACCATGTTGTGACTATTGACTTTCACCAACAGGAAATCGCCTGTTTACATAACAAGTCGCACCATGGAGTAGGAGCCACTACCAATATGGTGACACAAAGTTTTTGTTGGCCACACATGGACAAAGATTGCAGTCAATATGTTCGACAGTCTATAGCCTGCTTATTAAATAAAGTCAGATGGCACATTAGGTCACTATTGGCATGTTTCTTCCTCCAGGTCATCGACTTAAACATGTCCATCTAGACCCCTTAGGACCTCTCACACCATCAGAAGGAAGCACCTACTGCCTTACATCCATCAATAGTTGCACATGCTGACCCGAGGTGTTCCCAATCACCGACAATACCGCCAAAATTGTCGCGACTGCTTTCTTCTGAGGATGGAACACCTGTTTTGGTGTGCCTCTATGAATTACGACAGACTGGGGAACACAATTTGAGTACCTTCTGTTCAAAGCACTAGCCGTCCTACTCAGTATGAAGCGGATTAGAACTACAGCTTACTACCCAGCAGCAAATGGTTTAATTCAATGCATGCACCGCCAACTGAAAGTGTTGCTTCGATGCCACGACTCACAGTGGTGGACAGCGACGTTGTCCATCGTCCTCCTGCGTCACCATGTGCCGCTGAAAGGAGACCTGAAAGCTGTGACTGCAGAACTTGTTTATGAACAGCCGATACGACTGCCTGGCGAGTTCTTTGCTGTAGATTTCGTACAAAAGCTGTATACACAAATCCTGCAACAACATACCATTGCTCCAAGGTATCAGCAGAGCCGTCGCCCTTTTGCTTTTGAGAAGCTATGGGAGTGCCATCGTGTCTTTGTATGGCACGGCACAGTAAACAAACCACTGCAGCCACAATTCGATGTCATCGGTAGGGAAGACATGACATTCAAACCTGATGTGATGGGTACACCAACGATCATCTCTGTTGACAGGATTAAACCTGTTTCCAATGCACCATACATTGGTAAAGACTCATCTTCACACACAATGGACTTGAACAAACATTCTAGCTGCTCTAGTATCCATTACAGATCAGCTGCAACAGACATCGGAGGCAACCTCTAATGTGCCATCAGTAACCTGTGTATGACCCCTTGTTACAGAGTCCAGACGGCACGTCTGATTCAACAGAAAGTATCACTGACAGTAAGGGGGAGTGGTGAAGTGCCGTGTGATGCTATATGAGAGTGACAACTATTTTAATGATTATATTTGGTGCTATCACTGACTTAGGTTTACATATGTTTTACACTGTTGTTGAATGTGCTGGTTAATGGAGTTATTTAGCCCTGCAACAAACCTACAGCAATAGCCTGCCAGTGTGCAAAATGACAAGTTTCTCATGATTCAGAGTCAGCATTAATGTGTAGTCTCCCCATGACTGGTTGAGTAATTTAGGTCAAATGTTAGAGGAAGATAAGGGTAAATGCCTTCAATAGAATTATTCCTAATAAAACACTTCTGCATTCACACTAACCGTCTGGTTGAGGACAGGTACAGCTTTTACTATTTCTTTCATAAAATAGGTGATTAAGCAAAATGTGGATATGACCCTCTACTTATCTCCATAAGGACGGAAGATCACGATATCTTACAAACAATCCAGTATCCAAGCAATTTGTTACCCTAGCTTACCAGAACTATTCACTCTCTTTACTACAGTAGCAACTCAAAATCATGTCGTTTATGTACCAAAAGATAATTCAGCGAGTTGCTTATTATATATTGTTACACATTAGTAGATTTATGTACCTCTACAAGCATGTTTCCTCAAAGGGAAATAGGAATTCACCAGTTTTACCACAGCAGAGTAAATGAACGTCATTTTTATCCATTGTGTATAGTGCTTTAAACGACATGAGTGATGCCTGTGTGCTATAGTGTCTTTAGCTGCTATTATATTTAATCTGAGATGATAGTCCTTCTTTACTGTGCCCAGGATGTTGAATTTGAAGTTGACACCGACAGCTTTGTTGCATGTATGTTTGGTGCCATTAATCAACATGCTGTACTGGTGCATTCGTTGTAAGTGGGCAAGTCTTTGCAATCCCTCTTGTCGATAATGTTTGACACCATGTGTTTGTAATTAGCGGTGCTGTGAATAGTGTAAAAATGTTGTTATATATGAAAGTGAAGTAATAAATTCGAATATTTGTGTCCTAAATAGTAATTCCGTGTTTAGATATTAAATATTTAGTGAGACGGAAACATGTCAGTTTTTAAGTACATCGATCGAAAATCATTACGTAAAATCTTAAAGCTAACCTCAAATTTAAAGGAGGTAAACCAGAAAACATAGTAAAATATCATGAATGTAATATACTGTAGCCCTATATCCTGTTTCCTCCCCATAACTGTTTGATTTGTCCTTATTGTCCCAAGTTTTTTCACGCTAGTAGATAACTTGTTTTCTTTTACAGGATAGAAATGTTTTCTCATCTTACGCCAAATATGCTGAACATAAAGAATTGGATCACATACGGAACATTGGCATCTCAGCACACATTGATTCCGGGAAAACAACTCTTACCGAAAGAATATTGTTTTATACTGGGCGAATCTCAGAGATGCACGAGGTATGTCAGAAACCCGCCTCAGTAACATTTAGAGGATTCTACAAACGTCTCACTATATCCCAGGAGTCCACACTGTTGTGTTGACGTTCTCCATGTGTACAGTCTTCTTTCTGTGTCCCTGTTTGCAATAAAGTACTTCCGTTTCATGTAGGTAGGCAAGTCCCTTAGCCCTCCAGTTCCAGGCCGCCGCCACCGCTTTCTCTTCTTATGTACGACATATTACTTCAGTATTTCGTCCATAAGATGCTCGTGAGCGTTAGATACCAAGCTAGCAGGTGAATAATTTCGACTGTGAGGCGCAAACCTGTGGTATCTCTATGTTATTGATCCAAGCGAAGTTAAATGGGCCATGCTTTTAATTTCCAGGCCTAACTGAAAGATCAGTGAGTTTCATTTGTGGAGTACTGAAGCTCAAGTTTCCGGTACAGCCAGCAATTTTTTGGCTTTGATAAACAAACCAATACTGCTCCAATAGATTGATGACATCATTACCATGGAGGAGATGTGACTTCTAGAAACATCTGATGGATGTTGTCGCTAACAACAAGAAACCATTAACAAAACAGAAACCATCAAAGTAGTGAGGCTTCCACAGGAATAAGTTTATTTAGGTTTGCATATTCTTGTTTGTAAAGCCTTGAAAATATCAGACGACAGTAGTAAAAATGGAGGTTTTCACCAGGGCCGTAATTGTAACTTTGAGGAGTGTGTGTGTGTGTGTGTGTGTGTGTGTGTGTGTGTGTGTGTGTGTGTGTGTGTGTGAAAAAGATACGTTAGTCATTACTGTCTTCATTGAAAATAGCGTTTTATTGTTTGACACATTCGTTGAGTCTGGAAACCCACAATTGACCCATCACCACCCAACCTAACCTGGGCCTCAGACTATATTTCAGATCAGTCTGTCCCCAAATACAACTGCTGGCAGAAACTCAAAACAGAGTGTCAGTGTCACAATCATCAATATACTAGACATATATTGTGAACTGGGAAACCAATATTTACATAGAAATTGCTATCGTGAGCTTTTGTAATGTAGCTTTACTGGCTCCTACCAGTTCTTTTGCAAGTGCTGTTATACCTGATCTTTGTCATATATTTGCATAGTTTGTTACACAGTTTCAAGTTTCACAGAGTGTGAATACAAAATTTTTTCACAGGTAAAAGGAAAAGATAATGTTGGTGCCACAATGGACTCTATGGAACTTGAAAGACAGAGAGGCATCACAATTCAATCTGCTGCTACATACACACTTTGGAAAGGATATAACATAAATATTATTGACACACCAGGTAAAAAGCTTTGTATTTATATTCATTATTTGATTGTAAAAGAGAACTTTTGTCCCAAAATGTATTTTTCAACATGTAGTTTAGAATGGTCAGCGTCTTTGGACACTTATCTTTATATATTTATTTTTTGTTATGTTGAGCAGTTGAGTTTCTGCCAGTTATACGTGTCTTTCTTGCATGCTATTTCAACTGCGTGACTCCCAGTCTTCTTCAGGTGCTGTCTGATACTGATTCCAGTGTGGAACAAGTCTGGTATTTATGCTTATGTTGTGTTAGGTGTTTCTCTGTGGTCTAAGCTGTATCCGGCACCCTTGTCTGTGGTATGTGCCAACCAGTAGCAGCAACTGTATTGTTTTCTATTAGCCATGGCTGTTCTGAACAATGCGCACATTTTGTGTTCTTGTCCGATGTCAGTCTTGCTGTATGGAGTTCTGAATGATCTCCAAGTCATGTTACACATTTTGCCTTTCAATTGTTGTCATTTAAGCCATCCTGTGATCTAGGACATCCTGTTATTGTGGCATGCCATGTCATGCGTTCTGTCCGAGGTCCGTGCCCACCAGGAGGGTCTGCCGTGTTATTTTCAGGCCGCTGGTGTTCATATTGCCGCTCTTGACTTGGTAGAATGTCCTCAGGTATTGGGTCTCTTGTCTGAGGTACTATTTCATGTGCATCCTTTGCTACATGTACTGAGCTGTTTTCTCTAACTCCATCTTTTATACCTATGTCCTGCAGGGTCTTGATTTTGCCTCTGTTGCGTCTTCAGAAGATAGGGTTCCTGGCAGAGCTTAATCTCAATAGATTCTTTGATGATGCTGTCCCAGTATCTCAATGTTTGTGTTAGGATCTTGGCAACATTATAGCTCATGGAATGACTGAGTTCTAAACAATGCTTGACAGACACTGACTTGGTTGCCTGTCTGAGCCGGTTGTGCCTTTGGTGTTCTTTGCACCTGATGTCAATAGTCCTAGTCATCTGGCCGTTGTATGCCATATCACATTTACATGGTATGTGGTAAAGGCCCAATTTCTGTAAACCCAGCTCATTCTTAAAACCCCCTAGTAGAGCCTTAATCTTGGTGGATGGCTGTAACACACTCTTGATGTTATGTTTGAGGAGAATTCTGCTGATTTTGGCAGATGTGAACCCAACAAGTGGCAAATATGCAATCTCCTTGATTTCTTTTTGTATCTCTTCAGAAACCTCTGGTGGGGAAACAGGCCACAGTGTCTTTTGAACATCTCGAGGAGAGTATCCATTTTTGTAGAAGACAGATTGTAGGTATTCTATCTCCATTGCCAAATTATGTCAGATGTAAAATCATCATCTCGAGAGCAAAATTTCACAATCATTACTACTCAAGGACATGTGTTCATCTTTTATATACCAATGTAAATCTGTTTTTATTAAATATGACCTGCTCCAAATATTATTTACTGATCTTCGTACAAGATGATGAACCTGGGCTGTAAATATATAAACAATACAATCAAATGTTATTGCGTGCATTTAAAAAAAGGATAGTACTCTTACAGAGATGTTCAAAAGACACTGTGCCCTCTCTCTCCAACAGAGGTTCCTGAAGAGGTACAAGAAGAAACAGAGAATGTTGTATATTTGCCATATATTGGGCTGATATTTACCAAAATCAGCAGAATTCTCCTCAAACATTACACCAATAGCATGTTACAGCCACCTACCAATATTAAGGCTCTACTAGGGATTGTGAAGGGTGACCTGGGATTACAAAAACTGGGCTTTCACCACATACCATGTGAATGTGGTATGGCATACATCAGCCAGACGACTAGGACCATTGACATCAGCTGCAAAGAACACCAAAGGCACACTCGGCTCAGACAGGCAACCAAGTCAGTGACTGCCGAGCATTGTTTAGAACTCAGTCATTCCATGAGCTATAATGTTGCCAAGATTCTAACACAAACATTGAGATACTGGGACAGTGTCATCAAAGAACCTATTGGGATTAGGTCATGCAGAATCTCATTAACTGTGACACCGGTTTCCACTTGAGCTCTGCCCGGAACCCAGTGCTTGATCTTGTGAAGATACAGTGGAGGCAACACCAAGATCCCAGGGGACACAGGCATAAAGGTGGAGTCAGGAAAAAAAAACAGCTCAGTATGTGTAGCAAAGGATGCATGTGAGATGGTACCTCAGACAGCATACTGGAGGATGTTCTATCGAGTCTCGAGCAGTAATTTGAACACTATGAGCCTGAAAGCAACACTACAGCCATTCCTGGTGGGCATGGACCTCAGACAGAGTGTCCCACGCAGCATGTTCTAGATCACATGAGACCATAAATGACAACAGTCAGAAGCTAAAATGTCTAACACGCCTTGGACATCATTTAGAACTCCATATAGCAAGATTGAGCAATGGATAATAACCACAAAGTACACACAGAGCATTTGAAGCAGCCACAGCTAGACGGAAATACTACAGTCACTGCTATTGGTGGGTGCATACTGCAGACAGAGCACCTGACATGACATGGACCATAGGCAGGGCGCCTAGCACAACGTGGCATAAATACCGCACACGTTCCACGCTGGAATCAATATCAGATAGTACCTGAAGAAGGCTGCAAGTCACACAGCTGAAATATCATGCAAGAAAGGTGCGAATAACTGGCAGAAATCAGATTGTCCAATATGACAACACCTTGCCAGGAGAGCATGAAGAATTATTAATTATAGTTTAAAATTTTTTCTCGTTTATCTTTCCCAAACTTCCATAAATTATGTAACTGGTGTAGAGCCTTCATTAAATCTGCTGTCCAATATGGACATAATAGTTAAATTTTGATGATCAGGATGCTATTTTAGATCTACAGCTATATTTCGAAAGCCACCTTATGGTGTGTCGTGGAGGGTACGTATGATATAGCTGTGATTTCAACCCCTTTCCTGTGCCATTCATGAATCTCCCCTGCAGGTCCGAGGGTTAGAATAGGCCCAAGGTATTCCTGTCTGTCGTAAGAGGCGACTAAAAGGAGTCTCACACGTTTTGGCCTTTATGTGATGATCCCCTGTGGGGTTTGACCTCCATTTTTCAAAATTTTCCCGAAGAGCGAGTCATTTGGGGAAGGGCGTCTTACATGGTGCTTGTGTCCATTGTGCATTGAGATCTTCAGCCCACTTTCTTGTCGTTGCATTGCAGTCCTCCCCATTCTCCATCTCTTGGGCGAGGACACCTTCCTGGGTGCGTTTTCCACCATACTCTATGCAGTGTCACTTTCTGTGCCGACGATGACCATGGACTTCTTTGCACCTCATATTCAGCACGGTAGCCAGTCCGTGGTGGTGGGGCTGCCATGTACCCTGTTGATTGTAGCCCCCTGACAACACAAGGATCGCTCTGGTGATGCCTGCACCGTTAACTCCCCATGTATGCCGAGGAGTAGATGCCCGTCACCCTGGGGCATCGGGACTCCTGGCAATGGCCATTCTGCCAGGTGGCCTTTGCTGTGGCTGGGTGGCACCCGTGGGGAGGGCCCCTGGTTGGAGTGGGTGGCATCAGGGCTGGTGACATGCCATGAAGCATAGTACATCATCTCGTGCTGATTGTCCGCCGCCAGCAGTCTCTAAGCAGGCAAAATCTAACTACAATGCTAAGAAATATGGCCCCAAGTCGTTCCCCTCCCTGGCCACACCATGGGAGGAACGCCTGGCTGAGAATGGCAGTGAAGTTTATTTGCTCCATTACCTTGTATGCTCGAGAGTTGATGGGGAATCTTTCATGTCCATGAAGCCTCAGTTTATGGAGCATTTGGAGGACAAGTTTAGGGGCGTGGAGGGCTTGTCCACAATGTGCTCTGGTTCAGTTTTGATAAAAACAGCATCCTCTGCCCATACATGGGCATTTCTCTCTTGTGGCAAGTTGGGGGGGTGTTTCTGTTACCATCACGGCTCATGTTGTTGTTGTTGTTGTTGTGGTCTTCAGTCCTGAGACTGGTTTGATGCAGCTCTCCATGCTACTCTATCCTGTGCAAGCTTCTTCATCTCCCAGTACCTACTGCAACCTACATCCTTCTGAATCTGCTTAGTGTATTGATCTCTTGGTCTCCCTCTACGATTTTTACCCTCCACGCTGCCCTCCAATGCTAAATTTGTGATCCCTTGATGCCTCAAAACATGTCCTACCAACCGATCCCTTCTTCTAGTCAAGTTGTGCCACAAACTTCTCTTCTCCCCAATCCTATTCAATACCTCCTCTTTAGTTACGTGATCTACCCACCTTATCTTCAGCATTCTTCTGTAGCACCACATTTCGAAAGCTTCTATTCTCTTCTTGTCCAAACTGGTTATCGTCCATGTTTCACTTCCATACATGGCTACATTCCATACAAATACTTTCTGAAACGACTTCCTGACACATCTATAATCGATGTTAACAAATTTCTCTTCTTCAGAAACGATTTCCTTGCCATTGCCAGTCTACATTTTATATCCTCTCTACTTCGACCATCATCAGTTATTTTACTCCCTAAATAGCAAAACTCCTTTACTACTTTAAGTGTCTCATTTCCTAATCTAATCCCCTCAGCATCACCCGATTTAATTTGACTACATTCCATTATTCTCGTTTTGCTTTTGTTGATGTTCATCTTATATCCTCCTTTCAAGACACTGTCCATTCCATTCAACTGCTCTTCCAAGTCCTTTGCTGTCTCTGACAGATGATCCAGGGGGACCTCGTTTTGCAGTCTGATGAGTGGCGAGATGTTCATTTTGTGTGGCGCATCCATCGGGGTCCGAGGGATAACCAGGTTGCCACCGGTGCCTTTATCTTGGCCTTCGAGAGTGACACATTGCCCAAGAAGGCCAAGGTGATGGTCTAACGTTGTGACGTCAAGCCATATACCCCTCCCCTGATTCTGTGCTTTAATTGCTGGAAGTTCGGCCATATGTCTTCCCGCTGTACTTCCAGCCCCACCTATCAAGACTGTGGATGTCAATCGCATCCCAATACTCCAGGTGCCCCGCCTCCCATCGGTGTCAAGTGCGGAGATTATCATTCACCTTGCTTGGCAGACTGCAGGATTTTACACAAAGAGAGGAAAATCATGGAATATAAGACCCTGGACCGACTGACCTACACTGAGGCTAAGAGCTACCTCATATGTCGCTGCTACGAGAACAGTTGTCGCTCCATCAGTTCCTTGAATTCCTGTCATCTCACAGAACCGGGGTGACTACACCTGCCCCCTTGGTGGTGGGGGGGGGACTTTCCTCCCTGTTGGTCCCGCACCACCTACTTCGGGAGCAACATCCCCCAACCATCGGGAATTTCAGTCCCCACTTCTGAGCTACAATTGTAAGGCTTCCTTGGCTCCTCTCACCAGGAAGGGGTCCCTTGGGTCGCTCCCTTCCCGGGTTTCTTCTAGTGGGAAAGACGGTCATCCTCAGTCCCAGAGACTGATTCAGTGAAGTCCTCGCAGCCAGGGAAACCCAAGGAACAACCCGAGAAATCGAAAAAGAGACCCTCAAGAACAAGGAACTTGTGGTGCTACCCACACCACCGCTACCTAAAAGCTCTGCGTCTGAGGATGGGTGGAGATTCTGGCATCTGCTGAGGACCTGGATCTCGCCGGATCCTCAGACACAGTGGATATAGACTGCTTAGGCAAAAAGTCAGTGACAGCAGGTGACCCTGAGGCATAAACTGCCTCATTGAATGTTCCATGCCTTCCCAGTCTCACGATGATGTCATCCTCCAGTGGAATTGCGGCGGTTTTTTCCATCGCCTGGCTGAGCTATGGCAGCTGTTAAGCTTTACATTTGCTTTCTGCATTGCCCTCCAGGAAATATGGTTCTCTGCAATGCGGGCTCCTGCAGTCCGCCACTATAAAGGATATTACAGGAACCGTAGCGACTATAATCAAGTGTCGGATGGAGTTTGCGTTTATGTCCTAAACTCAGTATGTAGTGAAACTGTTCTCCTTCAAACCCCTCTTGAAGCTGTGGCTGTCAGAATTCGGACTATGCAAGAAATAACTGTCTGCAGTGTACATCTTCGTCCAGATTGTGCAGTATCCCTGAATGTATTAGCTGCACTGATTGATCAACTCCCTAAACCTTTCCTACTTTTGGGAGATTTTAATGCCCATTACCCCTTGTGGGGTGACACTGTGCTTACTAGCCGCGGCGGAGATGTCGAAACTTTATTGTCCCAGTTCGACCTCTGCCTCTTAAATACTGGGGTCGCCATATATTTCAGTGTGGCTCGGCTCAAAGTAGTTACTAGGCTACTGATTTATCAGTTTTCAGCCCAGGACTTCTCCCATCTATCCACTGGAGAGCACATGACGATCTGTGGGGTAGTGACCACTTCCCCACCTTCCTGTCACTGCCCCAGCATCAGGCCCACGGATGCGTGCCCAGATGGGCTTTAAACGAGGCAGACTGAGAAACTTTCACCTCTGATGTCACTGTTGACTCTCCCCCACATGGTAACATCGATGTGATGGTTGAGCATGTGACAACCACAATTGTTTTGTGGCAGAAAACGCAATCCCTCGCTCTTTAGGGTGCCCCCGGCGAAGGACTTTCCCTTGGTGGTCGCCGGAAGTCACTGAGGCAATTACAGAGTGTCAGCAAGCTCTACAGTGACATAAGCGGGACCCTTCCCTAGAGCCTTTAAGCAGCTCTGTGCCTGTGTACGCCAGCTTATAAAACGACGGAAGCAGGAGCTTTGGGAGAGGTATGTGTTGACCATTGGGTGCCATATGTCATCTTCCCAAGTCTGGATGAAGATCAGATGTCCTTTTGGGTACCAGACCCAAACAAGTGTCCCTGGCGTGACCATCAATGGCGTGCTATGTACCGACTCAAATGCGATTGCCGAGCACTTTGCTGAGCACTAAGCTCGAGCCTCTGCGTCGGAGAACTACCCCCCAGCCTTTCGCACCCTCATACGGTAGATGGAAAGGAAAGTCCTCTCATTCACTACAGGCCACGGTGAACCCTACAATGCCCCTTTTACGGAGTGGGAACTCCTCAGCGCACTTGCACATTGCCCTGACACAGCTCCTGGGCCGCATCTGATCCACCGTCAGGTGATTAGACATCTCTCATCTGACTACAAGCTCCATCTCATCATCATCTTCAACTGGATCTGGTGTGATGGTGTCTTTCCATCGCAATGGCATGAGAGCACCATTGTTCCGGTGCTCAAACCCGGTAAAAACCCCCTTGATGTGGATAGCTATTGGCCCATCAGCCTCACCAACATTCTTTTGTAAGCTGCTGGAACATATGGTGTGTCAGGGTTGGGTTGGGTTGGGTTCGGTTCTGGAATCACGTGGCCTACTGGCTCCGTGGCAGGGCAGCTTCCGCCAGTATCACTCTACGACTGATAATCTTGTGTCCCTCGAGTCTGCCATCCAAACAACCTTTTCCAGATGCCAACACTTGGTTGCCGTCTTTTTTGATTTATGCAAAGCGACACCTGGCGACATCATATTCTTGCCACATTATATGGGTGGGGTCTCTGAGGTCCACTCCAGATTTTTATCCAGAATTTCGTGTCGCCTCTTGCTGTCTGTGTCCTAGTAGGTGCCTCTCATAGTTCCCCCATATTCAAGACAATGGCATTCCGCAGGGCTCCGTATTGAGTGTCTCTCTCTATTTTTAGTGACTATTAATTATTAATGGTCTAGCAGCAGCTGTAGGGCCATCGGTCTAACCTTCTTTGTATGCAGATGACTTCTGCATTTCGTACTGCTCCTCCAGAACTGGTGTTGCTGAGTGGCGCTTATAGGGAGCCATTCAAAAGGCGCAGTCATTAGTTCTAGCCCACGGCTTCCAGTTTTCAGCTGCAAAGTCATGTGTCATGCACTTCTGTCGGCATCGTACCATTCATCCGGAACCAGAACTTTACCTTATCGATTTTTAGGACTGGTTCCTTATACCCGATTGACTTGGCTACCTCACCTTTGTCAGCTTAAGCAGAAGTGCTGGCAGCACCTCAATGCCGTCCACTGCCAGAGCAACACCAACTGGGGTGCAGCTCTACAGAGCCATTGTTCAGCCTCTTGTTCAGCCTCGCCTTGACTGTGCAAGTCTGGTTTACAGTTTAGTGGTGCCCTCAGCGTTGCGTTTACTCGGCTCAGTGCACTTCTGTGGTGTTCGCCTTGCGACGGGAGCTTTTAGAATGAATCCGGTGCCCAGTGTCCTGGTGGAGGCTGGAGTCACTCCATTGCAGATCCAACGTGCACAATTGCTTGCCAGTTATGTTGCACACATTCGTAGTTCTCCTGAGCATCCGAATTACCGTCTCCTTCTCCCACCCATGGCTGTTCATCTCCCGCATCGGCGGCACAGGTCAGGGCTAATAATTGTGGTTCACGTGTGATTGCTTCTGTCTGAACTGGAGTCCTTTCCTTTACCGCCTCCCATCCAGGTCCGTCCGCATACACCTCCATGGTGTACACCTAGGCCGCAGATTTGTCTGGACCTGTCGCATGACTCTAAGGACTCAGTTACTCCTGCCACTCTCCGCTGTCACTTCCTCTTGACGTGTTCCGGGGCTGTGAAGTGGTTTACACCGATGGCTGTATGGCTGATGGTCATGTTGGCTTCACCTACTCCACAGATGACATTTTGAACAGCATTCCTTGCCTGATGGCTGCAGTGTATTTGCTGCAGAGCTTGTGGCTATCTCTCATGCACTTCAGTGTATCCGTTCATGCCCCGCGGAATCGTTTCTTCTGTGTACTGACTCTTTGAGCAGCCTACAGACTATCGACCAGTGCTACCCTTGCCATCCTTTGGTAGCGTCCATCTAGGAGTCCATCTATGCCCTGGACCGGTCCCGTTTTTCAGAGGTGTTTGTGTGGATCCCAGGACATGTTGGCATCCCAGGCAACGAACTTGCTGACAGGGTGGACAAACAGACTATGCGGAAACTGCATCTGGAGAAGGGCATCTCTGAACCTGACCTGTGTTCTAACTTACGCCGTAGGGTCTTTCGGCTTTGGGAGACGGAATGACATAACAATACACACAACAAACTGCATGTCATTAGGGAGGATGTGTGGAAGACCTCCATGTGGGTCTCTCGCAGGGAATCAGTTGTCTCTGCCGGCTCCTCGTTGGCCACGCTTGGTCGACCCTCAGTTACCTCCTGCGGCACCTGGTTGACAGTGGCCCATATTCTGCTGCACTGTCCCACTTTGACTGCCCAGCGACGAAATCTTGGGTTACCAGACTCAGTGCTGCTAATTTTATCTGACAGTGCCTCATCGGCTGATTTAGTTTTACGTTTTATTCATGAGGGTGGGTTTTATCATTTAATCTAAGTTTTAGTGCATGTCCTTTGTCCCTCTGTGTCCCACACCCTAGTGCTTCTAGGGTTTAGGTTTTAATGTGTTCTCCTTTTTTGTTCTCATGGTCAGCCAGCCAGGGTAATCTGCTTTTTTGTTTTAATCTCATCACCTGGTTTCTTCTGTTTCTGTGGTTTTCTTGTCGCCTTTTGTCCATTTACATGTTTGTTGCCCTTCATCATTGTTGTGATTTTTCCTTTCATTCCGTTTTGAGTTGTCAGTCTCGTTTATTTTATTCTCACACTTGTGGCATTGTTTTATTCGGAACAAGGGACGGATGACCTCGTAGTTTGGTCCCTCTCCCCCTCGTTTAAACCAACCAACCAACCATTCAGAATGGTACATGGGGAGAAAGTACGTCACCAATGCTGCATATGAGGTCTAGAATTTTTGTTTCTCTCATCATGAGGTTTTGTGTGAGACATGTGTAGGAGGAAGTAATATGTTGCCAGGCTGTTCTTGGCATGCACAGTATTGGAATTTAAACAACAATCACGTCCATGAGGGAAAATTCAACTCTTGTAGCATCAGCTACTATTTCCGTTATGCTTTTGCACTTACAAAATGACAGTGACAAAATGTGCATCTCTTGTAATCTTCCCTGTGTCTAGTATTAAGATTAACTATTAAGGGTCCCAGGTTAATAAGCAACACTCAAGAATTGGGAAGTGGTTAAATCAGTGTTCTGTAACCAAATTCTTTTGTGCGTAAATTACCTTTTCTTGGGTTTCTTTCAAGGAATCTCTCTCTGGGGCATCAATGTTCCCCACAACCAGTTTTATTGGGTGATTCTTTCATAGTATCATCAGGATGAAGATGATATATCTTTTACATCTATAACTGCTTTATTGCATGAGTGCCTCAGGTGTTTTACTCTTGTTCTGCTTAGTTTGGAAAGTGCAGGAGAGAGGCAACTCCTTTGGCTATCATGCTGATCTGTAACGGGCAATCAAAAAGTTTCTGTTTGAGTGTGTTGTAACATGTATGCAAAATAGCATGACTCTGATACGAGTATATAAGCACAAACTTGTAGGCAAGAGATTAGTGTGGCATTTGTATCTTTCTGACTTGCATGCGGTAAATGCAGAAATGTTAACTATGGTGATGTTATTACCAAATGCATTCAAACAGGACCAATGTATTGTTAGTCTTTTCCTGGAAGCTGTAATGTAATTAACTGTCGGAGATAAAGTTTATCTCATGCAAAAAGTACGATGCCCACAGTAAAGAGTTAAGGTAACTTCATTATGTTGCCAGAAAATGTGTTTATTTAATTATGAATATTTTCTTTTTTGATAAATAATGGTTTCATTTGAGATGTTAAATGTTGTATATTTATATGTATCTTTGGAGTTTATTAAGGTCAGTAGACCAAAGAATCTGGAATGCAGGAATGTCTGCAACTTCCGGGCACATGTTGGCTTGCCCGCCACTTCTTTGTCGGTATTAGAGGGAGATGGGCGTGTTTATGTGACCAGTGCAGTATAATGCATTTAGAGTATGAATGTTCATAGTGAAAATGGTGTAGTTACTAAACAAAAAGTATGAATAAATATAATTTTTAGCAGAAAGTATTTCAGATCTGGTAGTGTTTATTTCAAACAAGAAGAAACCCCAGGCCATGCTTGTTGGAATGATTATTTTGCAGACTTCGAGAACCCCTAGACAAATGAGATCTGCAGTGTGTAATCTTTCAGCAGCTACTAATAAATAAGTCTTGCTGAAATTGTGCTGGAACTACTCGTATTATACTCATTCAAAAACACATGGTGAGATTGTGGTCCTACCACAATATACTGCATAAGATTCCACAATTTTCCAGTTATCTAAGAAACGAGATAGGTAACAGCCAGTACAAAGCCAAAGGACAAACATCAGTAGACATTCATCAGAGAATGAAGACTGTATATGGGGCAGCATATCTGCCACAAAACCACTATTGTGGAATGGTGCACCCTTCACAAATGCCGTAACTCAGAAGTTACGCCGACTCAAGAGAGAAACAATACAGCGCCCGTCGTTAGTCGTGATCTCATCCTGTGTGATTATCATGCCTTTGATCCCTTGGAAAAAGACTGTGTAGGGTCACTGATTCCTGTTGTACGACTGTGATGTGTAGCAGGCAGCCAACAGAAAATATGTTAAGCCTCTTAGTAGCTAGAAACAGTTTCAATGAAGCATTGCTAAGTGGAGAATCACTGCTTGTGGAGACTTTAATGCCAATCTTAAAAGAATTTTGAACTCTGTGGCCTGTGTTTTACAGTTCTCTGAGTTCAAATTTTCTTCTCTTGGCTTTGTTGTTGTTGTGGTCTTCAGTCCTGAGACTGGTTTGATGCAGCTCTCCATGCTACTCTATCCTGTGTGCAAGCTTCTTCATCTCCCAGTACGTACTGCAGACTACATCCTTCTGAATCTGCTTAGTGTATTCATCTCTTAGTCTCCCTTTTAACGAAATTGCTATGAAATTTTTCGTCAAAGAATAAAATTTGCTTTTAAGTTAATTTTCTTTACCTTACTTTCTTTGCGTGCGAACTTTGTTGTAGAACCTCTCTCTTATTTACGTGTGGTAATAAAATTTTCACCTTCAAAAGAATTACGTACATTTAAAAATTACGTGAACTCATATTAACTGGTTAAGAATATTTAGTTGAAAATCAAATCCTTTACATCATTCGGCCTTGGCACACATTTTCTAAATGCAGTGGATTTTTTTTTGTAAATATTTACTGAATTCTATCCCGGCGTTAGCTTTTGAACACAAGATTATCACTATTAGCAGAAAATGGTTAATTATTACCAAGCCAACATTTGATTATCACTGATCAAACCTACTTCGCTATACATTTAAGTTATTTGAAAGAACCAAAATTGTTAAATTTCAATGTTAACTATCCGTCTAAGAATGCACAAATGTGTAACTATTTTTAAAATCTCAGTCAGTCTCTGGATCGCTGTAAAAGAAGAACATTCTCTTAATTCACTGTTAATTTTTATCTATCTGTTCCCGATTTACGGGTTTGGTTGATTTTTCCTTTAGCGGAACAATTTTTTAAATTTGCCGCCGCTGCAAATCGATCGGTCGCGGCACAGCCCAGCAACACCGCTAAAAAAATGCTGAAAACTCTTTAAAGAAATATTATAGATGACATGGGCATGCTAATTTACATTAATAATACACACTTTTTATAAATTTCAGTATATTTTTACCACAACAAATATTCAACTCACATTAGTTCGTAATTTCTCCTTCAATGGCGGCTAAATCTAGATACAGACAAATGACGTCTACCCATTCACCAAATACATCGACACAGCTTCCTACCGCTTTCAGCTCTAAACGAGGAAGACCAAAGAATACATAGTGCATTGTGCTTTTATAGTATTGCTGACTATTAACATTTCTTTGTAATTTCACGACATTATTTCTCTCTGGCTGAATTTCACGTCTCTGTTACCACAGATATTGACACATTTCGCAATTACATTATTAATATAGAAATATTACCATCCTAAATACAGAGAGAATATTACTACAAAAAATATTACAATAATAACAAATGTCTTTTACGCAAAATTCAATAATATTTTTTGTTAAATAATTACATTATATACAAATGCTCAGAACGGCGTATATGGTACAAATAAATTTTAGTTTGTTAATGTGTGAGTTTGCCAGGGAACGTTACACCCTCTACGATTTTTACCCTCCACGCTGCCCTCCAATGCTAAATTTGTGATCCCTCGATGCCTCAGAACATGTCCTACCAACCGGTCCTCCCTTCTTGTCAAGTTGTGCCACAAACTCCTCTTCTCCCCAATTCTATTCAATACCTTCTCATTAGTTATGTGATCTACCCATCTAATCTTCAGCATTCTTCTGTAGCACCACATTTCGGAAGCTTCTATTCTCTTCATGTCCAAATTATTTATCGTCCATGTTTCACTTCCATACATGGCTACACTCCATACAAATACTTTCAGAAACGACTTCCTGACACTTAAATCTATACTTGATGTTAACAAATTTTTCTTCTTCAGAAACGCTTTCCTTGCCATTGCCAGTCTACATTTTATATCCACTCTACTTCGACACTCATCGGTTATTTTGCTCCCCAAATAGCAAAACTCCTTTACTACTTTAAGTGTCTCATTTCCCAATCTAATTCCCTCAGCATCACTTTACTTAATTCGACTACATTCCATTATCCTCGTTTTGCTTTTGTTGATGTTCATCTTATATCCTCCTTTCAAGACACTGTCCATTCCGTTCAACTGCTCTTCCAAGTCCTTTGCTGTCTCTGACAGAATTACAATGTCATCGGCGAACCTCAAAGTTTTTACTGCTTCTCCATGAATTTTAATACCTACTCCGAATTTTTCTTTTGCTTCCTTTACTGCTTGCTCAATATACAGATTGAACAACATCGGGGAGAGGCTACAACCCTGTCTCACTCCCTTCCCAACCACTGCTTCCCTTTCATGTCCCTCGACTCTTACAACTGCCATCTGGTTTCTGTACAAATTGTAAATAGCCTTTTGCTCCCTGTATTTTACCCCTGCCACCTTCAGAATTTGAAAGAGAGTATTCCAGTCAACATTGTCAAAAGCTTTCTCTAAGTCTACAAATGCTAGAAATGTAGGTTTGCCTTTTCTTAATCTAGCTGGTAAAATAAGTCGTAGCGTCAGTATTGCCTCACGTGTTCCCATATTTCTACGGAATCCAAACTGATCTTTCCTGAGGTCGGCTTCTACCAGTTTCTCCATTTGTCTGTAAAGAATTTGCATTAGTATTTTGCAGCCATGACTTATTAAACTGATAGTTCGGTAATTTTCACATCTGTCAACACCTGCTTTCTTTGGGATTGGAATTATTATATTCTTCTTGAAGTCTGAGGGTATTTCGCCTGTCTAATACATTTTGCTCACCAGATGGTAGAGTTTTGTCAGGACTGGCTCTCCTAAGGCTGTCAGTAGTTCTAATGGAATGTTGTCTACTCCCGGGGCCTTTTTTCGACTTAGGTCTTTCAGTGCTCCATCAAACTCTTCACGCAGTATGATATTTCCCATTTCATCTTCATCTACATCCTCTTCCATTTCCATAACATTGCCCTCAAGTACATCGCCCTTGTATAGACCCTCTATATACCCCTTCCACCTTTCTGCTTTCCCTTCTTTGCTTAGAACTGGGTTTCCATCTGAGCTCTTGATATTCATACAAGTGGTTCTCTTTTCTCCAAAGGTCTCTCTAATTTTCCCGTAGGCAGTATCTATCTTACCCCTCGTGAGATAAGCCTCTACATCCTTGCATTTGTCCTCTAGACATCCCTGCTTAGCCATTTTGCACTTCCTGTTGATCTCATTTTTGAGACGTTTCTATTCCTTTTTGCCTGCTGCACTTAATGCATTTTTATATTTTCTCCTTTCATCAATTAAATTCAATATTTCTTCTGTCACCCAAGGATTTCTACTAGCCCTCGTCTTTTTACCTACTTGATCCTCTGCTGCCTTCGCTACTTCATCCCTCAAAGCTACCCATTCTTCTTCTACTGTATTTCTTTCCCCCATTCTTGTCAATTGTTCCCTTATGGTCTCCCTGAAACTCTGTACAACCTCTGGTTTAGTCAGTTTATCCAGGTCCCATCTCCTTAGATTCCCACCTTTCTGCAGTTTCTTCAGTTTTAATCTGCAGTTCATAACCAATAGATTGTGGTCAGACTCCACATCTGCCCCTGGAAATGTTTTACAATTTAAAACCTGGTTCTTAAATCTCTGTCTTACCATTATATAATCTATCTGAAACCTGTCAGTATCTCCAGGCCTCTTCCATGTATATAACCTTCTTTTATGATTCTTAAACCAAGTGTTAGCTATGATTAAGTTATGCTCTGTGCAAAATTCCATCAGGCAGCTTCCTCTTTCATTTCTTAACCCCAATTCATATTCACCTACTACGTTTCCTTCTCATCCTTTTCCTACTATTGAATTCCAGTCACCCATGACTATTAAATTTTCGTCTCCCTTCACTATCTGAATAATTTCTTTTATGTCATCATACATTTCTTCAATTTCTTCGTCATCTGCAGAGCTAGTAGGCATATAGACTTGTACTACTGTCGTAGGCGTGGGCTTCGTGTCTATCTTGGCCACAACAATGCGTTCGCTGTGCTGTTAGTAGTAGCTTACTCGCATTCCTATTGCTTTATTCATTATTAAACCTACTCCTGCATTACCCCTATTTGATTTTGTATTTATAACCCTGTCTTCACCTGACCAAAAGTCTTGTTCCTCCTGCCACCGAACTTCACTAATTCCCACTATATCCAACTTTAACCTATCCATTTCCCTTTTTAAATTTTCTAACCTACCTATCCGATTAAGGGATCTGATATTCCATGCTCTGATCCATAGAACTCCAGTTTTCTTTCTCCTGATAACGGCATCCTCCTGAGTAGTCCCTGCCCGGAGATCCAAATGTGGGACTATTTTACCTCCGGAATATTTTACCCAAGAGGACGCCATCATTTACCATACAGTAAAGCTGCATGCCCTTGGGAAAAAATTACGGCCATAGTTTCACCTTGCTTTCAGCCGTTCGCAGTACCAGCACAGCAAGGCCGTTTTGGTTAGTGTTACAAGGCCAGATCAGTCAATCATCCAGACTGTTACCCCTGCAACAACTGAAAAGGCTGCTGCCCCTCTTCAGGAACCATACGTTTGTCTGGCCTCTCAACAGATACCCCTCTGTTGTGGTTGCACCTACGGTACGGGCATCTGTATCGCTGAGGCACGCAAGCCTCCCCACCAATGGCAAGGTCTATGGTTAATCGGGGGAGGCTTTAATTCATGCAATTTGAATGAACTCGAAATATTGTGTGGGTCATATTATCCAAATTAGTGTAGCTTTGTTTCCTGTAATAACACATGCAACAATGTAGCCTACTTTCTTGTATATAATTAATTATCCATTTTCCTTTATATTCATCATCAATTTATTCCTTTTGCTGATTAACAGGTCACGTGGACTTTACTGTTGAAGTGGAACGTGCCCTCAGAGTTCTTGATGGGGCAATACTTGTCTTGTGTGCTGTAGGTGGCGTGCAGAGCCAGACCCTAACTGTAAACAGGCAAATGAAACGTTACAGTGTACCCTGCATCGCGTTTATAAACAAACTTGACAGGATGGGAGCAAATCCAGTCAGAGTTCTCTCACAAATAAGGTAAATAAGGTAATTATCTAACAAGACTGCAACAGACAAAGATAGCTATTCTTTTCAGAAACACTGAACAGAAAAAAATGCCTTGAAAACTTATTGCATAGTTCATTTTATTGATTTTTTATATTATGTTGCATCTAATTTCTTGTCAGTTTTATTACTACTCTTATGTGTGACACACTATATGTAAACATGACTCAGTGAGTGATGTAGTTAATCAGTTTATCGGCATACAGTTCTGTGGAGGCTGTTGATATCAAGGAAAAGTTAAATCACTAGGAACACGATTGATCTCCCCAGAATGCTCACAACGCTTTCGTGGGTATGCGATTAATAAACATGTGCCTCTGAGACTTTACCATGCTCTGCTACTTCCATTACTCTTTCTGCATTGCGAGTCTAACCTATGACCATCCTCTTCCTCCCCTGAGGGGCTTAACCAGTAGTTGTAGTGCTGCATCCTCCATCTGTTGATGTTTCAGCAAACACTGTAGGATGCAATGGCAGAACATTTGAGTTTCATATAGAAACCATTTGGGTTGTAGGGAGGTACAAATGTGTATTAAAAAAGAACATTAACCTCAAGATGTGCTACGTAGTGATGGGCGGAATGACTGTTGTTGCAAAATGATCATTAACTGGCAACCCCTGGGAAGCCCTCCACACATGAGTTGTGTAAAATTTAACCAGGCAAGTAGGGCTCTACATGTATAGACTTTATAAACCTTTGGCTGCTATGTAACATCATATTAAATAATAACTTCTTACGTGCACATGCAAAAACATACAACTTTGTTTCTCTTTCTTGTAAAACATAAAAGGGAACATACAAGGGAACATCAAAGGCAAAGAATAAACAGTATTCAAATAGTTAATGTTTTTTTGATGCTGACTGCTGAACTGTGCATAACTCTATTTATTTTGTCTATCTTCCCGTTCCCAAGCAGCCCTCTCCCAGTAGAGCGGAGTTCCAGGTATGTGTGGAAAATTGTATTCTGACCTGCCCTTACATAAATCACTGGTTGTGTGTCTTGTTCTTCTACTGCCATATCTTCCACCAGATTTGGTTTATTTGCTGTTCTGGAAGATGCTTGCTCCTATTCTGGCACCATATTTCACTGTGAGTCTTGTGCGTCTTGATGCTTTAAGTCTTTCAGCAGTAAATGAGCAGGCTTCACTCGAACGACTGACACGGCACTGGTTTATTGTAAACCTGGAGCTTCATTGTGTGTGCCTTACATTGCTGTACTTTATAAAGTCCAATCTGCAATGGGCCTCTTACTGTGTTGGTTCGTAACATCACATGTGAACATTTGCTTAAGTCTCCGTGCACAAATGAAGGAGTGTCACCATGCCATTTCAACTGTTGTGGGTGGAGATTAGCCAGCTGTGCTTTAACCACCTTCAATAAATGCAGTAAGCCAGTCTAACTCATACACTCTTCAAAGAAGTCACTAGGAAGGTGCAAGACTTCTCCGCGCGGAAGCTCTGATGTGGATGCCCCTAGGTCAGGTTTGAAAACAGTGCACAGACCCAATAACACCAGTGGCAATGCTGTAGACTGTAATCTTCCTTCTCCTACTTTATTGCTGCTAGTGCCCACTATGGTAAAGTCTTTTCTGAAGATTTAACAGGAGTAAGATTACAATAAACTTTTTAGTTTACTTATCTTTTTCCTGTAGACTTAGCTCCAGTTGTCCTTGTCTAAGGGTCTGATCCTTGAAGCTGAAGCTGAAATTCTAACATTTTAGGTTCTCATTGTTTTACGTTAATTTATTTTTTCACATTTTAATATATCACACAGTCTTTTAAATTTTCACATTAACAAAGCTGAAATTACATTGTTTGCCCAAATACAAAAATGCGTCTAATCACATCAGAGGCATGCTTACTACTACTTCACTCTGTGGTAATAACAGTATTCCAAAGGGTTTACAATTTTTCTTGACAAATGAATTTCTGTTACATTTGATTGTTATTTCATAAATGAATCCAGAAATAAACATAATAAGTAGTACTTGATTGCATAATTAATAATAGAAATTTGAAGTGTGTCAAATATTTCGTAATTTCAAATGTTTCCAGGGGAAAAAAAAATGAGTGTATGTTCATAGCTAGTACATATCAGTTGTAGCATTGAAAGTAAAGTAATTCCTATTCATAAATTTTAGCTTGAAATATAACATATTGTGTATAAAATTACATGAATGTTTTTAGAAAAACAGCAGAGATAATATTGACCTGCTCAAAATTGACTCTTACTGTTGAGGAAAAGTAATGCTAGAGGAGGATGTCCCTTTAGGAGACCAACTGTCACCATGACACATCAATGCAGCTTTAAGTGTTCTGTGCCATTGCTATCATTCCTTTACTTTCTGGACGATAACTTGTTCTATGGTGACGTCAGAGTCCACAAATGTTTGTCAGTTCAAGAAATAATGAGGATTTGAACTGACAATCCTGGTCAGTCATGACTTGCTCTGGGCATCCAAATCTTGCTACCTATGTCACCAAGAAATTTCGACTTTGTCTCTGCTGATATGTCTTGAATCAATACAGTTTCTGCCCACCTCGTTAACCTGTCAATCGCTGCTAGCAGATAACAGTAACATTCAGACACCAGTAGTGGACCAAAGATGTTGAGATGCACGTGTTCAAAACGACCAGATGGTTCATCAGAGTGCCCCACTGGTTTCTTCACATGACATCCCACATTACAATGTTGACAGGCAGAGCATGCCTGTGTCCACCTTCAACACTTATTCCTAACTCCAGGTCAAACAAAGCATTCCATCAGCAACTTGTTCATGTACCTGGATGAGTCAAATTGTATATGCTTTTGAATATCTCGCACCATAAACGTTCAGAAATGAATGGTATATGTCTTCCTTGTGAGGTATCTCACATATTTTAATTTCATCACCTTCCAGACATATTCTTGCAGTCTCAACCCTGTGGAGTTACTCTGCCAAAAAACGTGAAGTTGTATGTCTTCTCTTTGCTGTCTTGCCCGCCTCGCATAATCCACAGAATTGGTTCTCGCCACAACACTTGAGAAATATTTTGATATGTTATTCCCTGCTCCTTTTACACGACATAAGCCAATGGTGAACAGGCTTAAGTACTCTGTCTGAACTGCCTAACTGACAGTGTCTGTATGGTTGCTGAATGCAATGGAGAGTGGTTTGAGGTCTGTGAACACTGAAAATGGTCAACCATCAACATAAGGCCAAAAGTGCCTTTTTGACTTGTATACTGCTAACAGTTCTTGGTTTTACGCACTCCAGTTCCTATGTGCTTCCATGAGTTTTTGTGATAAAAACCCTAATGGCTGGCAGTGCCCAACAGACCCTTTATGCAACGCTGCTCCAATGGCTGGCTGATTAGGATCGACTGTTTTAGGTAGTGTTGCATCTCTTTCAGGATGGGCCAGTAAAACTGCTTGCTTCAGACTTGTCTTGATCTGTTCAAAGACTTGCTGCATGCAGGGTGTCCAATCTAGCTTGTGATGTTTATTGGTACTAGAATCTGTCACCGTCTCTGCGAGTTGTGCTTGTAAAGGAGCTGCTCCCGGCAGATGTCAGTAAAAATTTACAACACCTAAGAACTTACATAATTGTCGCAAATTCAATGGCCGAGGTGTTTGTTATATAAATTTTGCTTTCTCTTCCAATGGGCGGATGTAGGCTGCTGAAACTGTGTGAACCAGGTATGTCATGTGGATTTTTCTGCAAGTTGCACTTATTTTCATTAATTATCTTCCTGTACCTACATAGTCTTACAAAAACTCCGTGAAACTGCACCTCATGGAGAATTTATGTCGCTGAAAACACCAGTATGTCGTCAAGACAGGCGAAGATGAAGTCTAATCCTCATAACGCCTCATTAGTGAAACATTGCCACATTTGAGCCACATTTTTAAGGCCAAATGGCATACGTAAAAATTCTAAGAGGCCAAAAGGTGTAATGACAGCTGTCTTCAATATGTCAGCGTCTGCAACCAGTATTTGATGATACACCATTTGAGAATCTATGATGCTGGAATATTTTGCTCCCACTAGTACATTCAAAAAATCACACATATTGGACAATGGATATTGATAGGGCATTGTGCAAGCATTCAACTTCCTGTAATCACACAAGGCCTCTAACTTCTCTCTCTCTCTCTCTCTCTCTCTCTCTCTCTCCCTCTCCCTCTCTCCCTCTCCCTCTCCCTCCCTTTTTTTTACTACACATAAAGGTGAGCCTCATGCACTGTCATATCTTCGTATCACTCCTTTTTCTAACATACGTTTGAACTCGGCCTTTATGTCCATGAATGTGCTGCTGCCAATCTTCTCACTCTAAAAGAGACTGGAGGGCTTGGCACTGTGTTTATGTGATGAATTGTGTTATGTGCCACTGTGGTCGGCATTTGTGTGGTCTACCTCTGTCACTTATACCCAACTGCCTCCTATTTCTCTGAATTTTCCTAGAAACCCAGTTGCCATTTCTTCTCCTTTCCTGAGTCGAGCCAACTGAATATTGGTGGTGTTACTGTACGTGTACAGAAAATTTGCTCCTAAGATTGGTTCCGGCATATCCGCCACTACAAATGTGCAATGACAAGTACCACAACTTTAAAAATGTGTATTTAATGAAAGAAACATAATATAACCTTCTGTTATACATCATTACAAAGAGTATTTAAAAAGGTTTTTTTTTCACTCAAAAACAAGTTCAGAGATGTTCAATATGGCCCCCTCCAGACACTCGAGCAATATCAACCCGATACTCCAACTCGTTCCACACTCTCTGTAGCATATCAGGCGTAACAGTTTGGATAGCTGCTGTTATTTCTCGTTTCAAATCATCAATGGTGGCTGGGAGAGGTGGCCGAAACACCATATCCTTAACATACCCCCATAAGAAAAAATCGCAGGGGGTAAGATCAGGGCTTCTTGGAGGCCAGTGATGAAGTGCTCTGTCACGGGCTGCCTGGCGGCAGCTGCAGACAGTGCTTGAACCAATTTCAAACGATAAGGTTTCATAACTAACCTTTTCCGTAGGACTCTCCATACAGTTGATTGTGGAATTTGCAGCTCTCTGCTAGCTCTGCGAGTCGATTTTCCTGGGCTGCGAACAAATGCTTGCTGGATGCGTGCTACATTTTCATCACTCGTTCTCGGCCATCCAGAACTTTTCCCTTTGCACAAACACCCATTCTCTGTAAACTGTTTATACCAACGTTTAATACACCACCTATCAGGAGGTTTAACACCATACTTCGTTCGAAATGCACGCTGAACAACTGTCGTCGATTCACTTCTGCCGTACTCAATAACACAAAAAGCTTTCTGTTGAGCGGTCGCCATCTTAGCATCAACTGACGCTGACACCTAGTCAACAGTGCCTCAAGCGAACAAATGTACAACTAAATGAAACTTTATAGCTCCCTTAATTCGCCGACAGATAGTGCTTAGCTCTGCCTTTTGTCGTTGCAGAATTCTTTTTGAATCACCCTGTATTATGAAAACCTGAATTCACATCTTTGCTGCAGCCGCCATACGTTGTTATCAGCTGTTTGCTGCTGTGAGGTGAACTAACAAACTGTCCTTGAGTTACATATCTCTGTCTATTGGCAACATGCTTACATCAGACCCAGTGTCTACCAGATAATAACATAAAGTTTTCCTGGTGCTCAGCTGTAAGTAGATGAATGGATGCATTGGCGTCGCAAAATGTTCGTGGACGTGGCTATAGCTGTGTCAGCCATTCGTCAATGCAGCTTACAGTGACAGTTGTTTCTTGTGGTTGTGTTGCAAGTTATCAGCCTAGCTTTGTCATCTCAATCTTCGGAAGACACCACAGTAACACCATCCGGGGTAAAAGAATTTGCATCATTCTCCCTCCCATCTCACAAAGGTTGGCATACACAATTCATTACCATACTACCACCATATCATTGTAGCATGCTCCCCTTCACTTACAAACTAAACACCCATCACGTAACTTAACGAAATGCAGCATAACACCACTACAATAAAATAGTACCACAGTCATCATATGTTTTACTCATAAAACTACTTCATTTATCCTGCCCTGCTGATATATCTAGATTTAGATGCAGATATCTGTTGGTGTAATCTGGGTGCTCAAGGTACTCTGCATACATCCTGCTTGTCAACTCCCATTGTTTTTTCTTCTCTTCACTGGTAACAACACTGGTATTTATGGCAAAGCATCCACAGTTCTCTTAAGCTTGATGCACCCTACATGAACAATGGAAGTTTTTGTTGATAACTGTAACTTCACATTCACAAGTGAAGTCATTTCTATGACTTGATATTGCCTGTAGTACTGAGTGAAGAAATTTTTTTTTATTTTACCCTTTGGTCTGCAGGGATTCACCAGGATAACCCATTGACTGATTTTGTACTCAGGTAATTTGTCAATATTTTGTCCCACTTGTTCTTGACATTTGAGCGGTATCATATTTACTTTTTTCGTCCGTTTCCAAACCTCCCATAATGTCTTCACCAACTTCCCATTTTTTCTAATTTTTGACTTATTCACTTCAAAAGGTGTTGCCATCTTTCTCCTGTATAACAACATTGTATAGTGAAAGTCCAATGCTGCTGTGTACTTTAGAAGTGTACACAACTGTGACAAGGCAGGTAAACATCCTAATCATTGTAGTGGCTGTATATATAACAACTTAACATCTTGCCAACAGTATGATGTACACATTCCTTTCTCCCATTTGACGGGGGCCTGGTGGGGGTGTGAAAAGGTCTAGTTCTTAGCTTCTGCATCTGTAATAGATAGCATAACTGTTTAATCAACTCAAAATAAAATTGGTGCCATGGTCTGTAATTACTGTCAGGAATGCCAAACTTCAGTAACCAGTTGTTTACCGTAGTCTGTGCCACTTTATTTGCTTGTTGCTTCGTGATTGCAGTCATTGTGACATAATTTGAAAGGTGGTCTATGATGGTTAACACATTGCGGTTACCTGCCAGTTTTATGTTGAACAGACCCAAAATGTCCATTCCCACCATTTCAGATTATTCTGATGCCTCTGGTAATCTCTCTGGTACTCATTGATAACTCAGATCAGCATGTTGTGCACGAGGGACACCATTCCTCACATACTGGTCGACATCCTGCCTCTGTGTCCCCTGCCAGTGTTGCTCAGCTGTTCAATCATTAGTTATCCTTTGCTCTCTGGTACCTGTTAATGCATGGTCATGTGCTTCCATCAACACTTCGACCTTCAAAGCTGAAGATATAACAATACGTGGCTTGCACTTCTCATCCTACACAATAGCCTCTTATGTGTCGCGAATTGTGGCTGTGTGCTAAATAACTGGCAGTCTTTGTCGGCAAGCAGCATTTCTTGCCAAACAGCTAAGTTTCTGCCAATCTTTCTGTGCAAGCCATCAACATTGCTGTTTTTCCTGCGGGGCTTGTGTCCCATCTTGTAATAGAATTCCCTAAGTTTTAAAACACAGTGCGTTAATCAACTCAAAGGATCTTCAATTCCTGTAAACCACTTTAATGCTGCAGGTAACAACAGAAATAGATAATATCGTATATAACACTCGCCGTATCTTTCTCTGTGGTTTTGTAATTCCATTCACTTTTATTGAACTATCTCAATGCATGTGTGCTACTGGGTGTTCCCTGCCTTCTGTGTCCTAACTTAGAATATATCCAATTGCGTGATTGCTTGTGTCACAGGAAATGGTAGATTCCTTCTCATAATTTGCAAATATTAATATTGGCTGGTCTTTAATGCCTCTTTCTATTTCTCAAATGTGGTCGGACAGTTGACCACTGGAATTCCACACTTTTTTCAACAAATGAGTTGACTGTCTAGCAATTTCAGCTAAATGAATTTTCTATACTAATAACACAGTCATGGAAATGATTGGAGCTGCTTGTTGTTTGTGGCGGTAAGAAATCAGGGACAGCACATAACCTTGTGTCAGCCTTGACGCCATCTGGGTTAATTATATGACCTAAATAGTTTACCTCCAAGGATGTAAAGCGACATTTTCCAATACTTAATGTTAAACATGCCAAACATAACCTCTTGAACACTTTCTCCAGTCACTGGGCATGCACCTTTAGATCTTTAGAAGACACAGTATCTTCATCTAAATGGACTGTATACTGCCATGACTTTAATCTCCTTAGTGCTCCATTCAGTAACCTCTGCAATGTGGATGGTGTCTTTTTGAACCCAAATGGCGCCTGTGTATACTGATTGTGACCTCATGGAATGGTAAATGCAATCTGCGACCAATCGTGTGGAACCAATTCTAATCCATGATATCCACTCTTCAACTCCATTGTGGAAAAGTATTTACATTGACCTAGGTTGTCCAAAGTTTCTGTTATGTTCAGCGTAGGATACACATCCTTGATTGTTCTTGTGATTAGGTATTTTTAATCACAACTAAATTTATATTTCTTTGTTCCATCTGGTGATTTCTTTGGGACAACAATGATGGCTGCTGCCCCTGGACCAGCACTCTCCTCAGTATGGCATCAGCTAATTGCTGATTGATGAATTTTTCTTATAGGTTGCAGACATTTAAGTATTTTGTACAGCGTTCTGTAGACTGGGGGTTATTCCACATCTGAATATTTTGCTAAGTCATGGGTGTCACTGGTATTGGGCCACTGGGATTGAACAAATCTGCAAATCTTACTGATAGAGTTTCCATAGCAGACTTATCTTTTCTTTTTAAATGCTTTACCTCATTGTGTAATGCAGATGCATTGATGATTTGCTTGTGGCAAATGTTCCTACTCGACCTATCCAAATCATCCTCATCTTGGATGTTCAAATTGGCAATCGGTAGGCATCTTGACTGATCTTCTTCGTCAGACCCAGAATTATCTACACTCATCAGAACCATATAATGTCCATTTCCTGTGTGCTTGCCACATTTCTACACAGAAAACAGTGCAAAGTATCCAGTTCATCATTAAGTTCTAATGGCACTATAACACACAACACGTTGTCCAGTACGTCAGTATCAACACTCACCCACAGTAATTTTCCTGTACCTTTTGGTACTTTATCATGGGAATTGAGCTTTAATGAATGTGCATGCAATTTATTTGCTTCCACCTTCATGATCACGAACCTTGTGACACTGTATCACTTGCAGCGGTTGTCCCCAGTCGCAAAAACATCCCACTGAGATCGAAAGTATGCTGGGATATATCACCTTTTTCTTGATGCTTATTAAGAAAATCCAACCCAAAGTTGTGCACTATCCCTCACTGACAAGGGGTAATACTTCCATATACTCCTGAAAATACAGAAATTTATCTGTACTGACCTGAATGATACAAAATCTTTTTCCATACTCCACATAACCTACATTGCAGAGACTTGAGTTTGTGCCTTCCCAGGAGGTCTGGACTAGTTACTGAAACATAAGCCCCTGTGTCCAATAAATACCTATGTTCCATTCTGTTTACAATCCCATCCAGGCTTCAATCTGCCATTGCAAATACTTTTTCAGTGTTCTGATTTTCTGGAAATGATGTCTAGCAGTTGAGGAATTTCTGATGGCGTTTAACAAGCACTTGCCATGATGCCATTCACTGTGCTTTTTACTTGACAGACTCGTGCCCAATCCCCCACCATGCTAACTTCATAACACTGCGGTTAGCAGCATCGTTTCCGAACATATATCTAGTGCCCTTTGTTCTGCCTCTTGTAAAATAATTTTACCTGCCTCTTCATTCTGTGTCAGTTCATAAGTATGTCCATTGATTTTTCTGATTGTTTCAAAGAATGCCTGCACCAATTTGTTTCATTTCTGAGACATTTCGTTAAGTTATTCCCTGAAGAATCTACACTATTCTTTTTGAAGTACCACTGATAGAGTCCCTTTCTAAGTTGTTCAAATGTGTGCACCTTATTTAACCCCACAAGCTACATGGTGTACATCTTTGTATCACATACTACTCATAACTTAGCCATAAGCAAATGTACATCGCCTGGCCAATTACCCAGACTAGCAGCAGCTTCCAGGTACTCAGTAAACATTAACACATCCGTAGTTGTAGTCAGTAATCTTCTGGATCTTGACCGCATTGTCAGTGTATAAAACTTCTGCTATTGTAAGTGACCTTCCTCACGATATTATTTTCACTAACTGCTGAATGAGAAAAGTTTGGTTCTTACTTACTGGCGGAAGAGGCTGTTATCAAACTCTGATTGGCTATTCAGGATGAGGAGGAGGGGTGTTAGACATTGTGTATTGGCGTTTTCATTACTTCATTTCATTGGTGGAAGTAAGGGTTCTTGATTGGTGTTTGTTTTATTGCATGCCACTGGTGGAAATAGGCAAATGGAAAATAGGGTGGCAGTTATGACTTAACATTTCACTTGTCGACTAGTGCCGGCTGAGGCGTGCTGGTACTCTGTGTACCTTCAGCCCCTGTGGTCTCCGGCACATCTGTGTTTGTTGCTTTGCATGAGTTTTTGTACTGTAGCACTGTTACTCCCGGCAACCGAGATGCCAGAAGTTGGTACCCATCCTCTTTATTCATGTTGGTGGGCCACTTGGCTGTTTCTAATTTTCCTCCTGAAGGCAAGAGGCTGTTTCAACAGTATACAGTAATCTCAGAATTCAATCTGTTTACCTCACTCATCATGGTGTTTTGCCACCAATGACTTGATGTGTTGTCTTAGTTGGGTATATCTTTCGTGTTCAGATACCCACGTGTTGATGGCCCAGAATGCTGGCTCCAGTATTTTGATGACACCTTCATTACCTGGCCACACAGAGAAGAGGAGCTACAGAACTTCCACCAGCACCTCTGTCAGCAGCACAGCAGAATCCAGTTCACTACAGACAGAGAAAGGAATGGAAATTTACCGAAAGCCTGATGGTAAATTGGCCATAGAGTATATAGAAAGCCCACCAGTATAGACAGGTACTTACATGCCTCCACCAACCACCACCCTGTGCAGGAGAAATCCACCCTGCACACTTTAACCAAGAGCGTCCCAGGATCAGCGAAGGAGGAGGTCTGAAGGCTGAACTAAAAAACCTCGGGTCCATTGTTGGAGCCAGTGGTTATGGGATGAAGATGATAGATAAAACTACAGTGGCAAAGGATGAATGCAGGAGGGAAGTGCAGAAGGAAGCCCAAATCATCATCCTACTGCCATATGTTCAACGGGTTACTGAACATGTCGTCAAAATTCCCTCGAGTAGGTATCAAGTTGATTTTTTGAAGCAGCAACAGAATAAAAGATTTCTTGGCTCAGTGAAATATGCAGTTGACATGCTAAATGCTACTGGAGTTTACGATATCAGGTTTGAGTTTGGACTAGTGTATGTAGGTGAGAAGGAGCATCCATCAGCACATCGGTATCTGAAATGAAAGATGTATCCAATTTAGACAACATATCAAGTCAGCATTGGCAGAACAGCAGGAAGAGTGTGGCAAACAGATAGAATTTTGAGAAGCCTGTATACAGGTGAAACAGCTTTTTACGTTCAGGAGGAAGATTAGAAAGGCGATAAAAATAGCCAAGTGACCCGCCAACGTGAATGAAGAGGACAAGTGCCGCCTTCTGGCGTCTTGGCTGCAAGTAGTAACAGCACTATGGAATGGCAGCTTTTGTGAAGCAACACATACAGGCACATAGGAGACCACAGAGCCCATAAGTAAACTGTGATGCTTCACAACTGCCATTTGCCTGTTTCCACCAGTGGCAAGAAATAAAGCAAACTCCAATCAATGAACTCTATTTCTACCAATGAAAAGAAAGAATGCAAACACCTATAAAGAACATCAAACACCTCTCTTCCTCATGCTCAATACCCTGCCAGAGTTCAATAACAGCCTCTTCCAGCAGTATGTAAGAACCAAACTTGTCTCATTCAGCAGTCAGCAGAGGAAGGCAACTTGTATTAATGGTCAAGACATCATAAGTTTTACACATTGACAATGCAGTCACAGACACAGAACAATTTTATTGACTTTGACAATGGCCACAGAAACCTATGCTTGCATCCTTACTTGGTTTTCCCAGAAAAAGAGCCACTAAACCATCCACAACATGGTTCACAGAAGGAGCTGCTATACCGACTGAAGCCCTTGCCTCCACCATTCCGGGTTGTTTATACTCACTTTATGCCATTAAAAGGTCTGGCTGCATTGTAACATGGCACTCTTCTTCATTGGTTCAGCCATCCATATCGCCAAAACTTCAACTGCGTTCTTGCAGCGTCATTGTTTGTGTTTCTGGCATTTGTGCAACCTCTATCTAACAATACAATACAATATACTTAAAGTACATGCAAAGCAAGGATTTCCACTACAAACACTTGGATTGAGGTACAAGAAAAATGACACTAATTCTTATGACAGATCATAGTCCATTGAGATTCTGAGCACTGACTTACTTCATGTCCATAACATCTGTGTATGCCACACATAACTGGCACTGCCTACTTACCCAGTAATTTATGACCCATTAAATTACAGTATTGGTATCTGACTGCCTACAAATAATATGCTTTACAATTCCCCTTAAACTGTGAAAACTTCACAGGTCCATCTGCTTTAGTGAATTACACCATCAGATTTCTATGCTCGTCCTGTGTAATTTATCATGGCTGTGGACAAAAAAAAGTAAAAAAGATGACTAAAATAAAAACTCATCCTCCAAAACCATACTGCCGAACTGCACGCGGCAGCCATTTACCTTTACTGTCACCACCTACAGTGGCTGGTATGGTTGGCTGCCATTGTGGGTGATGGAACAGGGCAATGGGGGGTCAGGATGCTGGTAGTCCACCACACAGAGTGGGGTAGCAGTGAGTGGTTGCCTGGTAGTTGTGTGATGTATCATCAAGAAAACAGTCTTGTTAAATCATTCATTTATTACTCAGTGTGACACTAGTTGTGACAACGTCCAGAGAGGTTAATGCCTGCAAGACATAGCTGTACACAGCTGGCAAGGAATGTACTATGGTTAGCATGAGGGTAATGGTCATAGGCTGCCAGCAGTTTTGTGCAGGCAAGGAAGCAATGATGCCATCAGCAAGGCAAGTCTGCTGACACCAACAAACAGTGTCCCACAATGGCAGCCTTGCTACCTAGCGACAGCCAAGCAGCTCCAGATGAGGCCATGGCGCGTGAGATCATGTTGTAGACCCATTGTCGAAGAGACAGCTCCCAACCTTAAGTGTCTACCCATACAAGCAGGAAGGAGTTTTCTTGCGCAAGTTATGATGGATGAGTGGCTGCATGGCCCTAGTCTTGAGCTGTAGACTTCCAAGGTAGCAGGCCAACAGCATTAGACTCGGCATGAACAGCAGTGCTGCAGTTGGCAATGGCTAAGTTTGGAGAGAAAAACCTGTAGTACTGTGGAGACTCGTGGACAGCTGTAGGTCTATCCTTGGTACTGGGTGCTTGCAAACTGCAGTACCTCTGACTATAAATGAAGAATATTTATGCAGTCCTGGCATGTGCTCGTTTTGCTAAGACACTGGGTTCCACCACAAGTCACAACAGAACTATGGTGCGGACATGAAGTAATCAGACCACCCACTCTATGTTGGTGCTGCCTTTCTGCTGTGTCAATACTATTCCACTGGTGCTCTGTATGCTTAGCCATCTTGCCACCTTGGCAACAATGCTCACTGCATCAGCAGGCATCTCTTGAGGTAACTTTGCTCGGTCAGCCCTACTTGACCTGTTTGCCTGGCTTCTTGTGTTTACCAAGGAAAGAGTGTCAGTTTCACTCAACCGTGTCAAGTAAGTTACTTGCAGCATAAACATTGCCTATGCAGAGAACTGCAGACAGTGAAAGTGTCTCGTAACATTGAAAGTTACCCAGTTCTCGTCACTCTCAGTAATGTTTTTTGTGCTTTTTTGTCTTCTTAGTCTTTATTTTATTGTTTTCTTTGTTTGCAAGACACATTGCGAAGGTTGCATCAGGACTTGATATATTTCCTATTAGTGTTCTCACATAAAAGAGAGCAAATATCTGAAAGCAAATAATAATAATAATAATAATTATTATTATTATTATTATTATTATTTTATTAGGATTGTTGCTGGACTCATAGAGAGAAGATCCTAGTACAGTTAAAACCTGCCTCCTTATGTCTCCTATAGAAATACTTCAAATCATATAATGCTCCTGTACAAAAGAGTTTACAACATTTTGTAGGAAGGGTGACTGACCTGTGTGGCGAAAAATGGCTGTGGTTGTCAGTGACTGTTACTAATGCTCACACATCACCCTTAAGAAACTACCATAAGAGGTAACTTTATCTCCTCGTGTTAACATCTTACATAGGAAAGGGTCTTGACAAATAATTGCTCATCACTTTGTTTGGGTTCTGATGTTCAGAAGTCTACTTAGCTACATCCAGCCTGAATTATTTCAACATGCTGGAGTCAGCAGGACAGGTAATGTTCCAACACAAATGACACCGTGTGTTGTTATCAAGAAAGCCTAAGACAGCAGGTATTGGCATAATATTTTTGAAGATCATTTTGAATGGGGAATATGAGGACACTTTTCCTTTCATGTACTATATGTCCTGAGTTTACACTCTTTTTTGATTGATTTGGTATAGGTTTGGAAACATAATATCAAACTGCTTCATTCAAGAAAGCAGTGTACCCCAAGGAAGCAGGGAGCCATTTTCGCTATTGCCACCAACAGCATTATGTCCAGAGGTGTAGGGACAGTAGGTTACTGTATGTTGAGGCTGGTATTATTTTGTGGGCAGTTCAGGAAAGCTGGTGGTGGAGGGGAGGATCCAGATGGCTCGGATAGTGAAGCAGTCATTAAAATCAAGCATGTTATGTTCAGCTGCATGTTTGACCAGAGAGTGGTCTACTTTGCTCTTGGGCACAGTTTGGCAGTGGCCATTCATCGTGGTGTAAAGCCTGTTGGTAGTCAGAAGCTGTGCAATGGTTGCAGCAGAGCTGGTATACAACATGGCTGCTTTCACGGATCACTTGGTCTTTTATGAGTTAAAATAAACTTGTGACAGGACTGGAATAGGAAGTACTGGGTGGGTGGATTAGGCAGGTCTTGCATCTGGGTCTTCCAGAGGAATATGATCCCTGTGGCAAGTGGTTGGGACTGGACTAGGGTAAGGATAGACTAGAATGTTATGAAGGTTGGGTGTGCAACAGAACACCATTTCAGGACATGATGATAAGTAAAGTACTGATGAAGGATGTGGTTCTGTTGCTCCATTCCAGGGTGGTATTGTGTGGAAGAGGGAGCTTTTTTATAGCTTGCTCTTTGGGGGGGGGGGGGGGGATGATTGGCGGGTGGGGGTGGAGAAATGGTATGGAAAATCTGTTTGTGGACTAGGTCAGGGGATAGTGCCTATCTGTGAAGGCCTTGGTGAGACTTTCAGCATACTGGGAAATTGAATTCTTGTCACTGGGTATATGCCGTATCCAGGTGGCTAATCTGGTGTGGAAGGGGTGGCAGCTGTCAGAATGCAGATACTGTTGGTGATTGGTGTGGATGGAGCTATCAGAGGGGAGTAGGTCAATGACCAGGAATGTGCATGCTGGCTTGAGGATGACCAATTGAAGCAGATGGGAGAGAATGCGTTGAGGTTGTGAAGGAATGAGGATAGGGTGTCTTGGCCCTGAGTCCAGTTCATGAAGATATCACCAGTGAATATGAACCAGACCAGGGGTTTGGGGTTTTGGGAGGCTAGGAAGGCCTCCTCTAGATGACCCATAAACAGGTTGGCACAGGAGGGTGCCAGGTGAGTGCCTTTGTATATTTTCCTGTCAAAGGAGAAGTTAGGTGTTAGGATAAAGTTAGTCAAAGGAGAAGTTAGGTGTTAGGATAAAGTTAGTCAAAGGAGAAGTTAGGTGTTAGGATAAAGTTAATTAGGTGTATGAGGAATGAGGTAATGGGAAAGGTTGTGTTCAAACGTTTTAGGATAAAGTTAGTTAGCTGTATAAGGAAAGAGGTAGTGGGAAAAGTAATGTTCAATTGCAGCAAGACCTTGGGCATGAGGGATGTTGGTGTATAGGGAAGTGGCATCAGCAGTAACCAGTAGGAAACCAAGAAGTATAGGGGTGGGGTGGTAGAGAGCCGTTAAAGGAAGTGATTGATATCTTTGATGTGGGAGGCTAAATTACGGGCAGTTGGTTGGAGGTGATGGTCAGTGAGGACTGAAATCCTATCAGTGGGGGCAAAACAACCAGGTACAATGGGAGGGGGGGCGGGGGGCGTCCAGGAGTGTTGGATTAGTGAATTTTGGGGAGCATGTAGAAGGTGAGTGCATTGGGTGTCCAAAGGGGTAAGGAGGGAAATTGATTCAGGGGAGAGGTTCTGGGAAAGGCATAAGGCTTCAAGGAGGGACTGGAGGTTATGTTGGACTTTTGGGATTACTCTGGCAGAGCTTATAGGTGGATGAGCCAGACAATTGGCTGAGGCGTTCTGCCAGATAGTCACTGCGACTCATCATAACAGTAGTGGAGCCTTTGTACGTGGGGAGGATGATTAGGTCAGGATCTGTTTTGAGATTGTATGGCTGTCCTTTTCTCTGCTGAAAGGTTGGTGTTCTTAGGAAGGAACCTGGGGAAGGATGGTGAGGCCAGATTGCAGGTAAGTAATTCCTGGAAGATGACCAGAGGGTGGTTAGGCCAGATGATGATGATGATGATGATGATGATGATGATTGGATTGTGGGGCACTCAACTGCGTGGTTATCAGTGCACTTTCAAATTCCCAAACTGTGCTCAGTCCAATTTCGCCACTTTCATGAATGATGATGAAATAATGAGGACAACACAAAAACCCAGTCATCTCGAGACAGGAAACTCCCTGACCCCGCTGGGAACCGAACACGGGACCCCGTGCTCAGGAAGCGAGAACGTGACCGTGAGACCATGAGCTGTGGATGGTTAGGTCGGAGAGGAGGAGAATCATGGTTGGATGGTAGTATGAACTGGGAGAGGCAGGGTTCAGTATTGGAATTAGTTTGCCTTTGGTTGGAGGAATTGGTGGCAAAGAAGTGTTCCGATTGCAGGGATTGGGAGAAGAGTAGGTCTTTGACAAGTCCAACATGGTTAAATGTAGGTGTAGGGCTGAAAGTGATGCTTTTGGATTGGACGGAAATTTATGTGGGGCTGAGGATTTTGATGGAAAGATTAACAACGGTGCTCCAGGATAGTTTAGGGTCTGGATTTGGAGTGTGTTGGTAGGGAATTTTGGGCGGATGTGGCAATTTGAAAGAGTCTGCTAGGCAGGGCCTGGATGCTATAAGCGATTGATGAAGTGGAACACTGTGGGTTGGATAGTTTGCTGCCTTACCTCAGTATGCATATATGACATGTCAATATTATTTTTTGGGTCTGCTGACACACAGGATGAGTCAGAACATTCAAGACAACTTTCTGAACATTCAGAATCAAAAGTGGAAAATATGTGATAGATGCCAGGAAAAGTGAGAATTTGAGGCAACAGTAAAGCAGACACAGCATCTGCAGATGTCTGTCTCACTGTAATGCAGATGAATCTTGCCGTTATATGTTAAGGCACAATTTGAGAACTAAAACTATCCTAGTTTGTCATGAGCTCTGTTCATCATTTAATCTGTACACATAATACTGTAAAGTTCCGTTGTAATAAAAGTTATGGAAGGAGTAACATCAACTACTCATCACATAAATGAAGTGTTGACAACAGGGCACAAACAAGATTGAAGTGGAATCTTCCTGGCATATTAAAACTGAGTGTCAGACTAGGACTCTGAACTGACATCTTTGCCTTTCGTGAGCAAGTGCTCTACCAACTGACCTATCTAAGCACAACTCACAACTTGCTTTACTTCTGCCAGTGCCTCATCTTTTACCTCTCAAACTTCACAGAAGTTATCCTGCACACTGCTGGGGATTGCTTCCAGAATGAATTTTCACTTTGCAGCAGAGTCTGCACTGATTTGGAACTTACTGGCAGATTAAAACTGCATGCTGGACCAGGACTTAAAACTGTGCCTTTCATTCTAAAGACTTAAGTTGTTGCTAAGCTTTCATATAGTGTCCACCCTCAAAGATAACATTGGTTAGTACTACAGATTTATGTGCTGGATCATATGACAAAAAAAAAAAGGATGAGCCAGTAATCCTATTGCACATTAAAATCCATCCTTAAGCAGCTTAGAGGCAGCTTCTAAAACTGTTTCAATGTTTGTATTGTTTTCAGATAAAATTGGTATCAAATCCTCAAGAAATTTGAAGGCCACACACTTGTTAACAAATAAAACAAATTTGTCAAAATAAAATACACAGGTAGACACACTTTGCGTGCATCACATGCTGGTGTGCCCTCTCATTTAAAAACGTAGCTATCAGTAAAGGAGCAGTGCATTATTCTGACTCTGGCGAGCACAACATTCTCCCATCTCTATCACAGGCAGGGCAAGCACCTTGGTCAAATGTTACTTAGAATATAAAATACAGATTGCTGATTATTAGTGAAACATACTACTGTCTGACAAGTCACCCATCTCATTGTTCCTCCTGACAACAGAATGTGATTATGAATGCAGAATGCTCAAAGACAGTTAGGCGTGGATGCTCGGATCTTGTCATTAATGTAGATCTTTAATGGCTTTGTGGTCAGTGTCATATTTTTAGTTTTAAAATAATTTATAAGTTATCAGTGTTTCCCTCAAATGTCATCAGCACTGCTCCTCATTTAATGTTTCATCTTTGTAAACAGATTTCCTTTTCTGTCCCTCACACCACTGAACACATTGATCTTTTCTTTTATCCAATTCCCTTCCGTTTTCTCACAATATGGCCTCTGTTATTTTGTCATACATCAAAATTGTTTATCTTCAAGGATTTACATCATTTCTCACATACTTGTTACGAGGGTGGCCCGAAAAGTTCTCGGAACGGAATAGAAAAAAAGTACTTACATCACTGAAACTTTTTTTATTTTTCAATGTAATCTCCTTATAGATTAATGCACTTGGTCCAACGATGTTCCAGTGCCTTGATCCCATCTCAAAAATGAGTTTCCTCCAGACCTCAAGAAAAATTTTCAGTTTTGGGAGGAGATCAAATGACAGAGCCATATCAGGTGAATAAGGTGGGTGTCTCAAAATTCAGACCTTAGTTCATGTAATTTTGCCATGGTGATGGCACGTTTGCAGGCGCACATTGTCTTGATGGAAGATAACTTTCTTCTTTGCTAAACCTGACCTTTTTTTCACATTTCTTTTGTTGCAATTTGTCCAGGAGGTTAGCATAGTATTCTCCAATAATTGTTTGCCCAATGGCAAGATAATCTACAAACAGAATCCCATTCACATCCTGAATACTAATGCCAGTTGTTTTGTCTCTGGGGTATAGTAGTGTACCCAATTTCATCAGTGGTCACAAACCGGTGCTAAAAATCTTATTTGTTTTTCCTGAAACAGGCCAAACGTTGTTCTGATATGTCTATTCTCATGCGTTTTTGATCCAGCATCAAGAGTCATGGCACCCATCTTGCAGATATTTTTTTCATTTTTAATTCTTCAGTTAAAATGTGATATATCCTTTCAGATGACATCTGGCAAGTGTGAGCAATTTCACGCACTGGTCCTCCATGACCATTTTGTGCACTTTTGCGATGGTTTCTGGAGTAGTGAAAACCTTGGCCGACCACTGCTTGGATCATCTTCTAAACTCGACCGACCAAATTTGAATTCAGTTGTCCACGTGGCAACATTTGACTATGAAGGAACAGACTCCCTTAGTGTATTCTGGAAATCAGCATGAATGCCCTTTGCTTTCGTACCTTTCTTTACAAAGTAGTTAATTACTGCTCGAATCTCAATATTTTTTTTTTCCCTCCCCCATCTTTGCAAATCACTATACAGGAACAACAGAGCCACATCACCATCACAGTTCTCTTCCAAGAGCACCGACGTGGCACGTGTTTACACGCAACAGTCCAATGAATATGACGTGAACAACTTGTTGCACTAGTGCTGACCTCTCCTCGTGATTCTGAGAACTTTTCAAACCACCCTCGTACTAGTTCAGAGGAAATCTGAAATTTTCATGTTTGAGGAGGAGGAGAACAAGCAAAGGGAGATACATATTGAATAACCAAATTCACTATGATGCATTTTCAGGTCAAAACTGGGGCACAATGCAGCATTTCTTCAATTACCCATTGGTGTAGAATCTGATACAAAAGGGATTGTAGATCTCATAGAAAGGAAGGCTCTGTATTTTGAAGGACAGCATGGGTAGGTATTATTTCAGTTTATGCCAATATAATGAGAAATGTGCCATTACTGTTTTTTTTTCTTTATTTCTTTCAGTTGTGTTTTCAAAAATACATGGAATTGTTTGTCAATTTTCAGGGAAGTTGTGAGAGAAGATGAAGTGCCACAAAGCATGAGAGCAGAATGTGAGGACAGACGGCAAGAATTAATTGAACATGTTTCAAATGCAGATGATGTTCTTGGTGAAATGTTTCTTGGTAATTTTTATTTAACATGTTGATATGTTCTTTCAAATGCTACCTCCTTTAAGGCATATTTATTTTTGAATATTTTATGAAAACTCACAGAGGAAAAGACTCCATCAGAAGCTGATTTGAAATCTGCTATACGCCGTGCATGCCTGCGTCGGTCATTCACACCTGTTATGGTTGGAACAGCATTAAAGAACAAAGGTGTTCAGCCACTCTTGGATGGTGTAGTTGACTATCTGCCAAACCCAGGAGAAGTACAAAACGTGGCACTAAGAGAAGAGGAGGGGTAAGTTACTTCATGTAAAATATGGTAGCATCATAACATTACTCATAGTATATACAACAAAAATATTAAATTTGCAGTGTTGTCATTTTAGAAAGAAGCAAGAAAAAATAATTTTAAGTCCTGTGAGAGATGGAAGCACTCCATTTGTTGCACTTGCATTTAAACTAGAAGCAGGAAGATATGGTCAGCTGACATATCTAAGATGTTACCAAGGAATGCTGAAGAAAGGAGACACTATATTCAATGCCAGGACAAATAAAAAGGTAAGGTATAATTCTGTAACGTATCATGAGCTGATTAATATGTTTAAAAAATTATAGTAAGTTAGAATGCAACAGAAGTAGAGATTTTAACCAACTAAATCAGAGAACCTACACACACACACACACACACACACACACACACACTTATTTTTCCATTCATTGCCAGTTCTTCAGTTAAGTTTGCTAGAACTAAGACATATTCCGCATTAAAAATGCAAAAAAGAGACACATGTAGGAAAGCACACACATATACTGATAAGGGACAGTTCACAGGGTCCTACAGTGTGAAGAACATTCTGAAATCACTAGCAATAACTGCTTACAGGTGCAAGCAAAATGTGTGGACCAACAGTTGTACGTAGTCTGGTTTTGTAATGAGGATATGAATGTACTTTCTGATATTACATACTTGACTGTGTTACATACATTTGTAGTTCTCCTGAGCATCAAAATTACCATATCCTTTCCCCCCACCCCCCATCCTCCCCCAGCCCTCTCCTCCCTCCCCATAGAAGTTCATCTCCTGCATCGGCGGCCCAACTCAGAGCTAATGATTGCGGTTCACATGTGATCCCCTGTCTGAACTGGAGTCCTTCCCTTTACTACCTCTACTGGAGGTCCATTCACATACACATCCATAGTGTACACCTCTGTCAAAGATTTGTCTGGATCTGTTGCATGGCCCTACGTACTCCGTTAACCCCGCCACTCTCTGGTGTCACTTATTCTTGATTCTTGACGTGTTCTGGGGCTCTGGAGTTGTTTTCACCAATGGCTCAATGGCTGATGGTAATGTTGTCTTTGCCTATGTCCACAGAGACCATATTGAACAGCATTCCTTGCCCGCTGGCTGCAATCTATTCACTGCAGAGCTTGTGGCTGTATCTCATGCACTTCAGTATATCCATTTGTGTTCTGGTGGTCGTTTCTGCTCTGTTCTGACTCCCTGAGCAGCCTAAAAGCTATCAACCAGTGCTACCCTTGCCATCCTTTGGTAGCAACCATCCAAGAGTCCATCTCTGCACTGGAACGGTCCAGTCGTTCAGTGGTGTTTGTGTGGACCCCAGGACACATCAAAATCCCAGGCAATGAAGTTGCTGACAGGGTGGCCAAACGGGCTATGCGGAAACCACTTCTGGAGATGGGCATCTCTGAAACTGACCTGCGTTCTGTCTTACGCCGCAATGTTTTTAGCCTTTAAGAGATTGAATGGCATAACAGTATGCACAACAAACTGCATGTCATTAAGGAGACTACGAATGTGCGGAAGTCTTCCCTGCCGGCTTTTTGCAGGGAATCAGGTGTCCTCTGCCGGCTCCACATTGGCCATATGTGGCTAACACATTGTTACCCCCTCCATCGCGAGGACCGGCCTCAGTGTGGCTGTGGCTCACAAATGACGGTCGTCCAACTCTTGCTTGACTGACCACTTTTAGCCACTCTGCGGCGGACTTTTTACTTTCCCAGCTCTCTACCTATGGTGTTAGGTGACAATGCCTCAACAGCAACTTTAGTTTTACGTTTTATTCGTGAGAGTATGTTTTATCATTTGATCTAAGTTTTTGCGCATGTCCTTTGTCCCTCTGTGTCCTCCACCCGAGTGCTTTTACGGTGGAAATTTTAATGTGTTGCAGTGTGGCTGGCTTCTCCTTTTCATTCTCATGGTCAGCCAGACATGGTAATCTGCTTTCTTGTTTTAATCTCTTCTACCTCTTTCTTGTGTCTCTCTGCGGTTTTCTTGTCCTCTTTCGTTCTTTGTATAGTTTGTTGTCTTTCTGTCATTCTTGTCGTATTTCCTTCCTTTTGGTATTGTACTCTACATCTCGTTTGTTTTCTTCTTTCCCCTGTATGATTGTTTTAACAGGAACAAGGGACTGGAGACCAAGCAGTTTGGTCCCTTTTAAACCAACCAACCAACCAACCAAGACGATGGTAGGTGCCTTAAACTGTACAGACCCTGATATGCTAATCCATTCTTTGCACCTTCTCAATCTGAACCAATCCTGCCTTTCATTGTTTCATTGCATATGCAGATATCATTGTGGAAGTAGCATTGTGCAGTTTGTAACAACAGTAACTTACAAGGTCATTAAACATTGGAAAACCCAGGATGGAATAATTATAATATTACAAAAAGGATAAATTGCTACTCACCATATAGCAGAGATGTTGAATCGCAGATAGGCACAGCAGAAAAGCTGTCAAACAAGTGAGCTTTCAGCCAGAAAGGCCTTATTCTGAATTAGACGACTTAAACAAACACACTCACGCAAATGTAAATCACACCCACACATGACCACTGGTGAGGCCAGACTCTGCCAGAATATTTCCACAACCACTTGTAACAGGACAATTGTTCATTCTTTAATAACCCTTACATCAGGAAAAGGGGATTCCGGATAAAATGTAAGTGAATGCACCAAATATAGCTCAACCTTGGCCCCTTAATTCCATTGCCATGCTCTTTCCCCCCTCTCCTCATGCCATTAAGTTTGAGATCTGAATGATACACTTTGTAATACTCTTAATTATCACATACAGTTAAATATAATTTCCTATTAAATCTTTGCTTTATTTTTCAAATTTGGTTACAGGTTCGAATTCCTCGTCTAGTTCGTCTTCATGCTAATCAGATGGAAGATGTTTCAGAGGTTTATGCTGGAGACATATTTGCTGTGTTTGGAGTTGATTGTGCTAGTGGTGATACTTTTGTTCTCGATCCAAAATTAAATCTTGCAATGGTGAGTGACACAATTTTATAATTATAAAGCACCAACTAACGACTCTGCTTTGTGTGGCATGTAAACGTGCTTGATTCATGTGACTATAGGGTCATTCCATGTCAAATCAACCAATTGTACTACATGATTTGAACCATGACCTCTCAGATTTGGATGAATGTTTTTTCAGGTAATGTACCCACTAACACTAGTTTAAATTTGAAATTTCAAATTTTTCTGATCTTTGGTTTTTGAGTTTCAAGGGTTTAAAAATAAAAAACCCTCTGTTTTTGATCAATAGATGATTGTTTTAAAATGCTGTAGCTCAAAAACTATACAACCTAGAGAGCTCAAACTTGCACCATTGTTTTTTTTTTTTTTTCTCTCTAAAAATTACCTTCAATTTGATATGCAACATGACTATGCTACCTAAATCTGAAAATTTTAAACTATTCCAAAAAACATTTTTTGAACTTTCCAAAATACGTACCCTCGGACTTTTTTATAAAAATTGTATGTGTTGTCCAGTCTAACTGACTACATGCATGCAAAATTTCAAGATGGGATCTCAATGGGTTCTTGTATAAAACAATATTTTACTACCCCAGTACACACTAGTGAGGTGAAAAGCAGACTATTTCTAGGCTATGAATACTAAGGTAGACCTATGTAATTCTAACAAACTTAAATTATTATGTTAGCCGTTTTGTGCAACATTACCCTCCTACTGTTTGTTAATTCATTAAATGATGTAGTGTTGTTTTAATTTAATGTTCATGATTCTTTTAACTATGCATCAGAAGGAAGTGAACACATTTTAATTGGTAATATGCGTGCTACAAGTTAAAATATTGAATAAAGCCACTCACCTTCATCGTTAGTTGTAAATGGCAGAGATCATCTTTTTCTTGGTTTTCCAGTGTTATATGTAATCATTTACAAGTTCCTTATATTAGAAATTGGCATATAAGTAATTTCACTTGGGAAAAAGATTAACCTGTTGATATTTGCATGGATAGAACTGTATTTCTAATACTAATTGGTATTTACAAAGTTGAAATGAAATGAAATGTCTTGTGGCTAGGGCCTCCCGTTGGGTAGACCATTCGCCTGGTGCAGGTCTTTCGATTTGACGCCACTTCGGCGACCTGCGCGTCGATACAAAGTTACTACACATGGTATTTATACAACTTAGTGTTTAGTGAGGGTAGGTGTAACATAATTTAAACGTGCTTCTTTTATGATCTTTGAAGATATTTTTTTCAAAGCAAGAGAAGACAGCTTTATTTCTTTAGCACTTAAAGTATACGTTCTTCCCGTAGCTGTTGTTGGATTCACTGTTTGGAAAAGAGTATTTCCTGGAACATCTAATACATCTCTTGGTTGTGGGTAGTAAAAATACTGGGCTGGACCCTTTGGGTGTAAAAAATTTATTCGGTACATGTCACTGTATTTTTCTCCGATGTGTCCTAGCCACCAAGAGTCATCATATGCTACTGTCACAAAACCAGCAGCAATATTTTCCATATGTGACGGTGTTATTTGGTTCAGTGTTGTCACATATTCAAGAAACTCATTCAGACTAAAATGATAAGGCTTGACAGTAATTTGACTCTCTGTGCAGGGTTTATATGAGTGAAACTTTTGTGTTCCCACAATCGCTTTTGATTCGCTAAAAAGAGGAAGTAAGTATTCTTTGGTCAGTTCATAGTCCTCTATTGTGCAATATTCAAAGTCAATGTTTTTTATGTTTTCCATGGCAAATACATAAAGTGATTTGGGTGTTAAGATTCGTTGGTCATATGGCCTTTGTAAGCTGGCTTTAGCAGCTAGTCACTTAACAGTACCGCCAAGGCCATCGCACGCACTCTTGCCACGGGATGTTGCAAAGAACTCCCACTCTGCCTCAATTTCAAAATCAGTTTTATGCAAACACAAATTAAGGAAGTTTTTCTTATTTTTATATTGTGCAGCGCTGCCATCAGAGAAGTAAGTAATCTTTTTAAGTGCAAAAGGCAAGGTTTGCTTTACGATTTCTAGCAGTTTTTTCTGGAATACATAGAAAGCGACTGTACGAGGTGCATTCAAGTTCTAAGGCCTCCGATTTTTTTTCTCTGGACTGGAAAGAGATAGAAACATGCGCATTGTTTTAAAATGAGGCCGCGTTCATTGTCAATACGTCCCAGAGATGGCAGCATCGTATGGCACATGGAATTTTACCGCCAGTGGCGAGAATTAGAACTGTTTTAAATACTTAAAATGGCGACGTTTTCCTTACTTGAACAGCGTGCAATCATTCGTTTTCTGAATTTCCGTGGTGTGAAACCAATTGAAATTCATCGACAGTTGAAGGAGACATGTGGTGATGGAGTTATGGATGTGTCGAAAGTGCGTTCGTGGGTGCGACAGTTTAATGAAGGCAGAACATCGTGTGACAACAAACCAAAACAACCTCGGGCTCGCACAAGCCGGTCCTGACGACATGATCGAGAAAGTGGAGAGAATTGTTTTGGGGGATCGCCGAATGACTGTTGAACAGATCGTCTCCAGAGTTGGCATTTATGTGGGTTCTGTGCACACAATCCTGCATGACGACCTGAAAATGCGAAAAGTGTCATCCAGGTGGGTGCCACGAATGCTGATGGGCGACCACATGGCTGCCCGTGTGGCATGTTGCCAAGCAATGTTGACGCGCAATGACAGCATGAATGGGACTTTCTTTTTGTCGGTTGTGACAATGGATGAGACGTGGATGCCATTTTTCAATCCAGAAACAAAGCGCCAGTCTGCTCAATGGAAGCACACAGATTCACCGCCACCAAAAAAATTTCGGGTAACCGCCAGTGCTGAATAAATGATGGTGTCCATGTTCTGGGACAGCAAAGGCGTAATCCTTACCCATTGCGTTCCAAAGGGCACTACGGTAACAGGTGCATCCTACGAAAATGTTTTGAAGAACAAATTCCTTCCTGCACTGCAACAAAAACGTCCGGGAAGGGCTGCGCATGTGCTGTTTCACCAAGACAACGCACCCGCACATCGAGCTAACGTTACACAACAGTTTCTTTGTGATAACAACTTTGAAGTGATTCCTCATGCTCCCTACTTACCTGACCTGGCTCCTAGTGACTTTTGGCTTTTTCCAACAATGAAAGACACTCTCCGTGGCCGCACATTCACCAGCCGTGCTGCTATTGCCTCAGCGATTTTCCAGTGGTCAAAACAGACTCCTAAAGAAGCCTTCACTGCTGCCATGGAATCATGGCGTTAGCGTTGTGAAAAATGTGTACGTCCGCAGGGTGATTACGTCGAAGAAGTAACGCCAGTTTCATCGATTTCGGGTGAGTAGTTAATTAGAAAAAAAATCGGAGGCCTTAGAACTTGAATGCACCTCGTACTATGTTTCAGACAATCTGATACGAAGACATACTGCGAATGTTTTAGTTTTCCCTCCCATTTATAATATATGATGAAAGGATGCAGTGTAGCTTGGAATGATTGTATTTCATCATGTACTACGAAAGAGTAGTTTTCTGCTAAATCACAGTTGACTGCTACATGGCCTTCAGTTAAATTGTCCTTGATTTGGCTGTAGTATTCTTCCTGCTGACTAGCTATAAATGAAATGAGTTTTTACCTTCATTAGTGTGTCCAAAAACTCATCCATAAAGTCATCAGTACTTTTTACTAGTTTCCATCAAACACCTATCTACAGTTACCCACTTTTTGTAGGTAACTTCATCAATCATATCATCAGTGAACTTTGCATTCAATAGATCTTTAAGTGTAGAGACACAAGGAAATTATTTACAAATATCCATAAAACATTGTTGCGATGGTGGATTGCACATCATCTTGACTAGGATGGAATCATAAGATTTCAAAGCAGTTTTATCTCCATCCAAAACAAAGGTACACACACAAACAGTATGTGTGCCACTTCTTCCAGCCAGGATACAGTTCCTTGGTCTTAATTTGCAAAACTTTGAAAACCCAATTTTGTCTGCAGGGATTTTTTCCTTAAATAATTGGTATATTTCTTGCAAATTTGCCAACACTAGCATCTTTTGAATCTGGATTTTTCCATCTTTATTTCTTATGGTCACACAATCTTTTTTCCCCGGCATCATTCTACTGACATTGTCAGAATTGTAGAAGTCTTTTACACAGTCAACAATATTCTCATTTAGAGTTCTTCCAGGATTAGGATTAGGATTAGGATTTGACAAAATTCCTCTTTCTTTTACTAACAGTTTTACTGCACGAGCCATGTAGTTTGTCACTCCAAATTCTTCTTCTATTTCCTGACAGCTCCAACTCATAGGTAAGATAGACAAAATCATCATGTTTTCAATTCTTTTTGTTGTTTGAGCAAACTTTTCTTTTAAGTGTTGAATAATCTCTGATTCACCTTCAGAATGTTCAGTAATAACTTCTTCAGGGCTCGATTCTGGTAGTAAGTTTTTTTCTAAGCTAGACTTTATTTTATCAAGTTTTTCTCTGTGTGTAGGTAGGCACAGCAAACTTTTTCTTTAGTGGTGACTCACCAATGAGTTCCAATGACTTGTTCAAATAGTCTCCAGAAGATTGAGGATCAATAAAAGAATCGTTTACATTTTCGCTACTGTAAGGTAAAACTACATCTTCTGTTTTGTGTTTGTCACTAACCTTTTTCCTACATACATAACATATTTTCATGCCGCTAATGATTCCTAAGTCTAGAGAGCACATCCAGTCTGTTACATTTCTTAGTGATTGTACACGGACTTTCTTATGTTGTTCTACGTTAAAAGGGCTACAACATTTAGCAGCAATAATCGCCCAATTCTTCTGAGATGCCATTTCTGTAAGCCAATAAATTCTACAATCAAAAAGTGTGTTTATATATATATATATATATATATATATATATATATATATATATATATATATATATATATATATATATATATATATAGAGGGAAACGTTCCACGCGGGAAAAATATATTTGAAAACAAAGATGATGTGACTTACCATACGAAAGCACTGGCAGGTCGATAGAAACACAGACAGACACATACATACACACAAAATTCAAGCTTTCGCAACAAACTGTTGCCTCATCAGGAAAGAGGGAAGGAGAGGGAAAGATGAAAGGAAGTGGGTTTTAAGGGAGAGGGTAAGGAGTCATTCCAATCCTGGGAGCGGAAAGACTTACCTTAGGGGGAAAAAAGGACGGGTACACACTAGCACACACACACATATCCATCCACACATATACAGACACAAGCAGACATATTTAAAGACAAAGAGTTTGGGCAGAGATGTCAGTCGAGGCGGAAGTGCAGAGGCAAAGATGATGTTGAATGGCAGGTGAGGTATGAGTGGCGGCAACTTGAAATTAGCAGAGATTGAGGCCTGGTGGGTAACGGGAAGAGAGGATATATTGAAGAGCAAGTTCCCATCTCCGGAGTTCGGATAGGTTGGTGTTGGTGGGAAGTATCCAGATAACCCGGGCGGTGTAACACTGTGCCAAGATGTGCTGGCCATGCACCAAGGCATGTTTAGCCACAGGGTGATCCTCATTACCAACAAACACTGTCTGCCTGTGTCCATTCATGCGCATGGACAGTTTGTTGCTGGTCATTCCCACATAGAATGCATCACAGTGTAGGCAGGTCAGTTGGTAAATCACGTGGGTGCTTTCACATGTGGCTCTGCCTTTGATCGTGTACACCTTCCGGGTTACAGGACTGGAGTAGGTGGTGGTAGGAGGGTGCATGGGACAGGTTTTACACCGGGCGTGGTTACAAGGATAGGAGCCAGAGGGTAGGGAAGGTGGTTTGGGGATTTCATAGGGATGAACTAAGAGGTTACGAAGGTTAGGTGGACGGTGGAAAGACACTCTTGGTGGAGTGGGGAGGATTTCATGAAGGATGGATCTCATTTCAGGGCAGGATTTGAGGATGTCGTATCCCTGCTGGAGAGCCACATTCAGAGTCTGGTCCAGTCCCGGAAAGTATCCTGTCACAAGTGGGGCACTTTTGTGGTTCTTCTGTGGGGGATTCTGGGTTTGAGGGGATGAGGAAGTGGCTCTGGTTATTTGCTTCTGTACCAGGTCGTGAGGGTAGTTGCGGGATGCGAAAGCTGTTGTCAGGTTGTTGGTGTAATGGTTCAGGGATTCCGGACTGGAGCAGATTTGTTTGCCACGGCCTAGGTCTTCGTGGCAAACGAATCTGCTCCAGTCCGGAATCCCTGAACCATTACACCAACAACCTGACAACAGCTTTCGCATCCCGCAACTACCCTCACGACCTGGTACTGAAGCAAATAACCAGAGCCACTTCCTCATCCCCTCAAACCCAGAATCCCCCACAGAAGAACCACAAAAGTGCCCCACTTGTGACAGTATATTTTCCGGGACTGGATCAGACTCTGAATGTGGCTCTCCAGCAGGGATACGACATCCTCAAATCCTGCCCTGAAATGAGATCCATCCTTCATGAAATCCTCCCCACTCCACCAAGAGTGTCTTTCCGTCGTCCACCTAACCTTCGTAACCTGTTAGTTCATCCCTATGAAATCCCCAAACCACCTTCCCTACCCTCTGGCTCCTATCCTTGTAACCTGTAACTTTGTTTATATATATGGTTATAATAGAGGGAAACATTCCACGTAGGAAAAATATATCTAAAAACAAAGATGGTGTGACTTACCAAATGAAAGTGCTGGCAGGTCGACAGACACACAAACAAACACAAACATACACACAAAATTCAAGCTTTCGCAACAAACTGTTGCCTCATCAGGAAAGAGGGAAGGAGAGGGAAAGACGAAAGGATGTGGGTTTTAAGGGAGAGGGTAAGGAGTCATTCCAATCCCAGGAGCAGAAAGACTTACCTTAGGGGGAAAAAAGGTGTGTGTGTGAGTGTATACCCGTCCTTTTTTCCCCCTAAGGTAAGTCTTTCCGCTCCCGGGATTGGAATGACTCCTTACCCTCACCCTTAAAACCCACATCCTTTCGTCTTTCCCTCTCCTTCCCTCTTTCCTGATGAGGCAACAGTTTGTTGTGAAAGCTTGAATTTTGTGGGTATGTTTGTGTTTGTTTGTGTGTCTGTCGACATGCCAGCACTTTCATTTGGTAAGTCACATCATCTACTATTATTTGGAACATTCTAGAAAAAATAAATATAGTAAATAATCGTATTTTATGTTTTATCATGTTTAACTTGTAGGAAATGAAAATATAATACTTAATCTTACCTCTCAATAAATAAAGTTTCTTCTGATGCTCTGTAAAAAATAAATAAATAAATAAACAGATTGTGCGTTGCTTAAGAAAAACACTACATAACTCAACTTATGCAACACAGATCTTTTCATTAAATGGTGACTTCAAACAAGACCAAACAAAGAAATGTTTCTATAGATAATTGAATAGCACTTTTCATATTGCTTATTATAATCTATGGTAGGACTGGCTGGTATTCCAAAGGAGCTTAAAATTGCACCCGTTACATCAAGGTGGCAGTAAGTGGGGTAGACCCTTGACCCTGTATGAAAATCTCACGTTTTTTTATGTACCACATGTTGAATGTTGTATAAAATCGTAAGATTCTTAAGTTATTATTTTTTTATATATTTTATTCTCACATTAAAATATCATTTAATCAATTAACAAGCAATAAGAGGGTAATGTTGCATAAAAAGGCTAACATAATTATTTAAGTTTGTTAGAATTACATAGGCCTACCTTAGTATTCATAGCCTAGAAATAGTCTTGTTTTTCACCTCACTAGTGTATATTGCGGTAGTAAAATATTATTTTATACAAGAACCCATTGAGATCCCATCTTGAAATTTTGCATGCATGTAGTCAGTTAGACTGGACAACACATACAATTTTTATAAAAAAATCCGAGGGTACGTATTTTGGAAATTTCAAAAAATGTTTTTTGGAATAGTTTAAAATTTTCAGATTTAGGTAGCATAGTCACGTTACATATCAAATTGAAGGTAATTTTTAGAGTAAAACAATGGTGCAAGTTTGAGCTCTCTAGTTGTATAGTTTTTTAGCTACAGCATTTTAGAACAATCATCGACTGTTCAAAAACAGAGGTTTTTTGATTTTTAAAACCTTGAAACTCAAAAGCCAAAGGTCATAAAAATTTGAAATTTCAAATTTAAACTAGTATGAGTGGGTACATTACCTGAAAAAAAAAAAAAAGAAAAAATATCATCCAAATCTGAGATATCAAGGTTCAGACTGTTAGTTGATTTGAGATGGAATGACCCTATAGTCAAATATCAACATTGTACTTATTTGGTTACAGAGATTAGTGATTGTAAGATACACAATTAGACTGTTACATAATAAATGTAGTGATGTAATGTAACTATATTCTCTATGGAATTGTTGATTATATAGAATATTAAAGAATTTTTCTAAAAACAGAGTTCGCAAATCATATGATTCCATAATTACTTATTTATACAGTAATGCTTGTGAAAATTATAACATTCAAAGAATACATGCTACTGGAATGAACATTATGCCTCATATTAAATACATTACAATACTCAAGTGATTATTATTTTCACACAATTATGGTCTCTGTGTTAATTCCCTAGATCTGAAGCTTCCAAACCAGTCTTAACCTCTAAATGCTATGGCATTGATTCATTGGGGGTTTGCAAACTTTTGTGAGAAATCACCTTCCTTCTGTGTGAGCCTGCAATGTATCAACAGTGTTAATGAATCGACTATATCCCACGCATGTTCTAGGTGTGGCATGTCAGGCAATTGTGCTTTCCAGGAAGCAACACACCTCAACATTGTTCACAACCATATGTAGCCTGGCCTTGTCTTCCTTAACTAGGGTACATGGAGAAGGGGAACCATACCTCAAGCAGTGCAGCCTCCTTGATGTACTTTCTGATTACCATGATCAAATAAGTGTCAAGATCAGCTGTTCCAGTGGTACTGCAAATCAAGACTTTTCCTTTTTAGATATGCTGTCCAAGATCAAAGGGTACCAATTGCAGTCACCGTGGTAGCTCCTAAAACACACTGGCCAGTGTGAAGAGGGGCTCACATGAAAATACCACAGTCTGTCATTTAGCAAGTCATCTACATCATTCAGTCGCCTATTGCAGATTAATGCATTTGTCTCTCTTCACAATGGAAACTGACAGAATAGCATTTGTGCCAGCAATCCAGTCAACAGGAACTGGCATTGAACTTATCATGCAGTGCCTCCCACTGCCAAGCAGACGAAGCTGTATGCCCCATCACACCTTTGCCGACAAGATAATATTTTCCCATACTGTGGAACACAGTATCTGTTTGTTCTGCACAGGACCCTCTCTCATCAAACTTAATGCGCTGGACTCATATCTGGGAGGATGACAGTTCAAATCTGTGTCCAATCGTCCTTATGTAGATTTGCTGTGATTTCCCCAAATTGCTCCATGCAAATGTCAGAATGGTTCCTTTGAAAGGGCAAAGCCGATTTTCTTCCCCATCGTCTAAACCATCTAGCTTGTGTTCTGTCTCTAATGACCTCAGTTTCAATAGTGCATTAAACCCTAATCCTCCCTCCCTCCGTCATCAAGTGGTTCCAAACATGCATCAATGCTGTAGGAACACACCCTGTCGAAGCCAAAGCATCACAGTGTAACAAACACATTTCTCAGAGAATTATCTTCTCCTAGTTCAGTCTCACTCCCAGTGCTATACTCATTTTACATTCCCTTCATTTTACAGCTCTTTATAATTTGAGACATAGCAACGTGTAATAACCTCGCTTGTTATGTAACTTTCTAATTTTCTATTTTCTGTTCTCCATGTAATGCTCTGTTCTCCATGTAATGCGGTACTTGAAATTGCTGAATTCTTACCCACCCTGTATTTTGCTAAACTTTGTTATTCAGTGAATAACTTTCAGACCACTGATAACAGTATAATTAGTTTTTGAGGATATATTTCATTTAAATAAATATTCCAAATTTACAATTCATGAAAACCTTGCACTATTCAAAATTTGTCCCCACTGATAATTATTTGTTTTAGTATTGACATACATAAATTGAAAGCCACCCTCTCTCCACTTTCTAATGAACATATTACTTTTTTAAAAAAAAGCATGCATTTAAGAAGTTATTCCTATTCAAAATAATTGAATTCCAGAATATTTAAACCTTAAAATGAATACTGTCAGAATGCCAGTGGTATGGTTTGTAGCTCCAGTTTTCCTGTTTGGAGAGGTAAAAATGCATTGTGTAGAATTAACATATAGTTCATTTTACCCATCATACATGCCTGCATATGAAATGTATCCAACACATCAAAATGTTATTGAAAGCTAAAATCAGAATTATATCTGTCTTAGTTCTTGAGTTTTTGTATTTTATATTTGGCAGACGGTGCACCGGATTCCATCGCTGCACATCAGGAACCATGTGGTTGTAAAAATAGTCATAATTCATAAACTGTTCAAGATATTGAAACAGATGCAGGTGATAGGATACAAAGAGGCATATATTTCACCTATGATTAATGGTGTGGCTTGAAACACAGTAAGAGACACAGTCTTGAAAAACCAACAATTATTTATTATGTCACTGCCTCACTGCATAACATAAGTAAGACAGTACAGTTTAATGTCATGTTCAAGACTAGTGATGAGCACAGACTTGTTGACACATACAGAGCTGGTGACAAGTACAGACTGCTGGCTGGAGCCAGAGCACGGCAATATAAAGAGTATTTGCTCTCCAGGGGCTGCTGGCTCTTGGCTGCATGCGATTGAGGTGCTGGACCATGATCAGTTATCTTTGGCAGGGGCCAGGAGCAGCCGAACTGTACACTCCTCAAACTGAGTGATGCACGCTGCGGTAGGGGTGGCAAAGGTATAGTAATCTATGGGTTACTGCAACCAAGATTTGAAACGTTTTGGTCAGATGTTTGAGTGGAGCAGAAACAAGACTCCCTATATATTACACAATGGTTTTTTTTTCCAAAATTTTTATAGCCAAATGAAGAGTGAGAAATGCCAGCAGTCAATGAACAAACTCCTATGTCAGTATGTGGTGGAAATTCAATTAGTACAAACACAGTGCCATTTGACTTGTTTAGTCAGTGAGCCAGTCTGTAAACATCATGTAATGTTCTATACCAGTCTGTCTTTTCCAATTTTGTGAATGTTCGTTGGACCACTCCTATTCGTTGGAGCTTACTGATCTCACTTGTTAAATTTATGTAACTTATCTTTATTCTTCTTGAAAACCTGGAATTTTCATGGGGTTATATTTTACCTGGAAAAATCAGGGAATTTCAGGAATTTCATAAAATATCAGTGAATTCTGCATTTTTACCCAGCGCTGAAATTGAATTTTATTGACTTTTATAAATCACAAATTTTAAAATACTTAATATTTCAAAGTGTGTTAATTATATGAGTATTATTCCATCTAAATTATTGATGTTTAAAACTTGTGGTTAAACTATTGCTTATGGCTGACACACAGCCTGCCGAGAGGAAAGAAAAGTCTTTATTGTGGTATTTTGAGGCGCTTCTCCTGACGCCATCATCCCCCCTCCCCCAAGTCTGAGTAGCCACCCTGATCAAAGGCAGAACTGTGTTTAATATCAATAAATGAGTAGAAAATGAAAAGTAAACGTGACAGTTTTGTGTACAGTTATTTCATAACTGCTTAAAGCACTAAATAATGATCAGAAGCTTAGCAGTAGAAGATTTTTGAGGCTCAAGGGTAAGTTAAAAGTGCAGAGGACAAGAAATCTTCTGTACCGACAATATTTCATGATCTGTGAGTAATAATGTGATATTCTCTGAATCAAAAAGCAGTCCGTTACATGGGTAATTTATTTGGCAGTGTGTGTTAAATCTTATGGAAGAAATGAAATAGGTTATCTTTCTAAAGTGTGAACTATACTTCTTTGTCAACCACAATTTGCAATTACGTGTGTTTGGGCACATGCGTGCACTCACATGCGTGCGTGGCTGTATGTGTAGGGAGCAGTCAGAGCTCAAATGAGTACAGTTGTTACTATGAGAGACATAAAATTTAAAAACCTGATAAAAAGTTAGTAACAGCATATAAACTTTTTTATTAAGTATGTGTTTAAGCTTTAATACAGTGCTAAAAATCGTAATAGTCTTGTGCTTTTTTTTTTATGTAGGAATCTATCTACGTACCGGACCCAGTGGTTTCAATGTCTATTAAGCCAGTGAATTCAAAAGACAGAGATAACTTCAGCAAGGCTGTAGCACGTTTCACAAAAGAGGATCCTACATTCCGCTTTCATTACGATCCAGACAGCAAAGAAACTATTGTATCTGGCATGGGAGAGCTACATTTGGAAATTTATGCACAAGTAAGTTCCTTATGCCATGTGTTTTACAAGGATTTTAACTTTGCGTGTCATGATTACTATGAAAATAAGCAAGAGCTGTGCATAATAAAAGCCTGCCGCAACAGAATTTAATGCTGGTTTTCCACATGATTGACTAACATTCTGTATAAAGTTTGCACCTCTTTTCATTGGTAGTATTATTTATTTGCAAGTTAGGGACAAGCACGTGTTATAATATAAGACAATTTGTTCAATAATGATACAGCAAACCAGTTGGTTGGTTTGGGGGATTAAAGGGACCAGACTGCCATGGTCATCGGTCCCTAGCAAACCAGTGCCACCACTTCTGATGTGGTCATTGTTGGCATACTTACTAATATTTGGCATATGCTGGCAATTCCTTAATATAGATCATGTAAATGTTAGTGACAGTCACTTACATTAATTGTGCTGGGATTTTATACTAGGTGAAAACAATACTTCTTCTAATTTAATTACAACATAAAGTCCAAATGTATTTCTTTCTGAATAGCATGTTTTTCTTCATCCCCATTACATTAGTTATTGTTTCATTCACTTAAGAACCCCCGGGTAAATGTAGATTAATAGTTGTTGGAATCAGCTAGAAATAATATAATATACAGGGTTATTACAAATGATTGAAGCGATTTCACAGCTCTACAATAACTTTATTATTTGAGATATTTTCACAATGCTTTGCACACATATACAAAAACTCAAAAAGTTTTTTTTAGGCATTCACAAATGTTCGATATGTGCCCCTTTAGTGATTCGGCAGACATCAAGCCGATAATCAAGTTCCTCCCACACTCGGCGCAGCATGTCCCCATCAATGAGTTTGAAAGCATCATTGATTCGAGTTCGCAGTTCTGGCGCGTTTCTTGGTAGAGGAGGTTTAAACACTGAATCTTTCACATAACCCCACAGAAAGAAATCGCATGGGGTTAAGTCGGGAGAGCGTGGAGGCCATGACATGAATTGTTGATCATGATCTCCACCACGACCGATCCATCGGTTTTCCAATCTCCTGTTTAAGAAATGCTTCTGCTTTAGCCTTTTCCGTAAGATTTTCCAAACCGTCGGCTGTGGTACGTTTAGCTCACTGCAGGCCGACCCGTTGATTTCCCCTTACAGAGGCATCCTAGAAGCTTTAAACTGCGCATACCATCGCCGAATGGAGTTAGCAGTTGGTGGATCTTTGTTGAACTTCGTCTTGAAGTGTCGTTGCACTGTTATGACTGACTGATGTGAGTGCATTTCAAGCACGACATACGCTTTCTCGGCTCCTGTCGGCATTTTGTCTCACTGCGCTCTCGAGCGCTCTGGCGGCAGAAACCTGAAGTGCGGCTTCAGCCGAACAAAACTTTTTAAGTTTTTCTACGTATCGGTAGTGTGTCGTGACCATATGTCAATGAATGCAGCTACAGTGAATTTATGAAATCGCTTCAATCATTTGTAATAGCCCTGTATTGGCAAATTGTTCAAAAAGAGTAAATACAAACAAACGTATGACACATCTCTTCTTTTAAGTTGCGACTACACTACCCTCCAGACAAGTTTACTTTTATATAATTTCAGTAACACTTTTGTATGTTTGGTGACTCTCCCACACCTTAACTCCGTTTTTTAATTCTGGAATATTTTGTGCTGAGTAATTTGTCATAATAATAATTTTATATACATTCAGTTTTCTTGATCCCATTATTGAACAATATTTTTGTGACATTTTCAGTAGTGACTGATTTTGCGCCATCCATACCACTGTCTATATGTGTCTTCCAATTTAAAGTGCGTCTACTGAAAACACACTTTAAACTGCCTTTACTCTGTAGCTTTGTAAAGCACAGTTTCCAGCATCACTTGTTGTTAGACTCCATTTAATGATTCCGACACTAACTAAAACTAATTACTGTTTGCTTGAAATTCCAGTCGTTCGAAAACTGCGTGTATTCTGATGTGATTAATAGTCCCATTCTCATCACAGTTTCCGGCAGTGTACCATGTTTTGAAATTATAAAGTTTAAATGTGTGACAACTTAGGATTTGTTTAAATGGTGCAACAGTACATTTTCTGGATCAAGAGAATAGGAATGAGTCACAAGCAAATACTATTTGCAGAGTAATTTGAACAAATCAGCTCCAACTTATTGTCATGCTCAATTGGGGATTCTCCACGTGACGAGTTTTATGTGAGTTATTAGTGCCCAGGATGCTTTTTAGGAACAGCTTGACAAGTTACTCAGAGTAATTTAAAATTCTTGGCCACTTGGACCATCAAATTACAGAACTTTCTCGTTTTGCCGTGTAAAATTGTTTTCATAATATTCTGCTTTTCATTTTGCAGATTACTACTTTTCAGTTTTCCATACTTCTAAGGTTTTTATCAACATGTATAATAAAGAAGATTGTGCAAATGTATTATGACTTAAAGAACACTACAGTTTGCTAACTACCTCTCACAAATAATTTTTAAGGCTTTATGCAAGCATTGTCAGTCTCATGTTCAGCACTTTTTGTTGACAGCTCTTACAATTATCCATAAATAATGTGTATATGATGATAGCAACTGACACAATTTTTGGAATTAGTTATTTCAGGGTCTGAGATAAATTGCATTTATATAATGAAAAGGATAATTGCTACTCACCATGTAGCAGAGATCCTAAGTTGAAAAAAGGCACCAACACAAAGACTGTCAGGAAGTTAGCTTTCGGCCAACAAGGCCTTTGTCAAAAATTGACAACACACACACACACACACACACAGCTCACACAAACATGACCACAGAGTCTGTAACTGTGGCCAGACTGCGAGCAGCAGTACATTATGGAAGAGGCAACTGGGTGGGGGTAAGGAGGAGGCAGGGTTGGAAAGGGGGGAGGGATAGCGTTGTAGGGGTGGGGTACATGTAAAGTGCTCCTGGGAGTGTGCAGGGATGAGGTGGAGAGTATAGCAGCTAGGTACAGTCAGGAGGTTAGCTTGGGGGGGGGGGGGGGGGTTAACAAAAGAGGAGTAAAGTAAAAAGACTGGGTGCATTGGTGGAATAGTAGAGGACTGTGTGGTGATGTAATGGGAACAGGGAAGAGGCTAGATGGATATGGAAAATGACTAATAACGGTTGAGGCCAGGAGGGCTATGCGAACATAGGATACATTGCAAAGAGAGTTCCCAGTTGCGCATTTCAGAAAAATCGATGTTGATGGGAAGTATCCAGATGGCAAAAACTGTGAAGCAGTCATTGAAATGAAGTACATCGTATTGGGTGGCATGCAAAACAAGAGGATGGTCCAGTTGTTTCTTGGGCATAGTTTGTTGGTGGCCATTCATGTGGAGATATAGCTTGTTGGTTGCCATGCCCTCACAGAATGCAACATAGTGGTTGCAGCTTAACTTGTAGATCACATGGCTGGTTTCACAAGTAACCCTGCCGTTGATGGGATACGTGATGGATGTGACCAGACTGGAGTTGGTGGTGGTGGTGAGAGGATGTATGGGACAGATCTTGCATCTAGGTCTATTACAGGGGTATGAGCCATGAGGCATGGAGTTGGGAGTAGAGATTGTGTTGGGATGTACAAGGATATTGTGTAGGTTTGGTGGGTGGCGGAGTACCACTGTGGGAGTGTTGGGGAGGATAGTGGGTGCGACATTTCTTGTTTCAGGGCATGACGAGAGGTAGTCGAAACCTTAGCGGAGAATGTAATTCAGTTGCTCCAGTCTTGCATGGCACTGAGTCATGAGGGGAATGCTCCTCTGTGGCCGGGTAGTGGGACTTTGGCAGATGTTGAGTGACTGGAAAGATAAGGCACAGGAGACATGTTTTTGTACAAGGTTGGGAGGTCAGCTGTGGCCTAGAAACAACTGGACCACCCTGTCGCTGAGCACGCTGCCCAACAATGTGTCCTTCATTTCAACGAGTGCTTGACAGCTTGTGCCATGTGAATCTTCCTACCGACCCCAGCTTTTCTGAATTTTGCAGGTAGGAACTCTCCCTGCAATATATCCTATGTTCCCGTAACTCTCCTGGTCTCAACCTTCATTAGTCATTGTCCATACCCATCTAGCCCCTGCCCTCTTCCCGTTCCAGCACTAAACAACCCTCCACTCCACCATTGCACCCAGTCTTCTTATTTCTCTTCTTTTCCGCTATCCCCCCCCCCCCCCCCCTTTTCTTCCGCCCTCCGTCTAAGCTCCTGACTGCACCTAGCTGCTCTACTATCCACCTCGTCCCTGTACACTTCCAGCAGCACTTTACTGTCCCCCATCCCTACCTTGCCATCCTTCCCCCTCCCTGCGAAAGCCTCCCCTTTACCCTGACCCAGTTGCCTATCCCACAATGCACTGTTGCTTGCAGTCTGGCTCCAGCTTCCAGAGACTGGGCATGTTCGTGAGTTGTGCTTGCATGCGTGTGTGTGTATGTGTGTGTGTGTGTGGGGTCTGTTTTTGACAAAGACCTTGTTGGCCCAAAGCTATCTGTCCAACAGTCTTTTTGTTATGCCTTTCTGCGACTCAGCATCTCCGCTATATGGTGAGTAGCGACTATCCTTTTCATTATATTGTTACATTTCATCCTGTATTTTCCATTGTTTGATAAATTGTATTTATTTTATTCTGCATTTCCAGAGAATGCAAAGAGAGTATTCCTGTGAAGTTGTACTTGGTAAGCCCAAAGTTTCCTTCAGAGAGACTCTTGTTAAACCCTGTGAATTTGACTATTTGCATAAGAAGCAGTCTGGAGGTGCTGGGCAGTATGCACGAGTAATAGGTGTATTGGAGGTAATAATGATATTGACAAATGCATTAAGCTAAGGTGATGTTGATTAACTCAAAGGAGTGCAAAATTTCTGAACACTGCATCAAACATAAAAATTATTTTAAAAAATCCTTTCAGCCACTTCCTCCAGAGGCAAATACAGTTTTGGAGTTCTCGGATGAAACAAAGGGAACAAATGTGCCTAAGCAGTTCATTCCTGGAGTAGAGAAAGGATTTCGTCAGATGGCAGAGAAAGGTTTGTGCAATCAAAACTACATCATATATTTATCAGGTTTCTATCTGTACTAATTATTACATTCTTTTCTTTTATGTTATTGTTGCACTTTCACATTGTACAGTTTTATGCTGGAAAGTAGTATGTATCAATTGTGTAACAAATTCATGATTTATTAGGTACGAGTGTAACAAGAAAACAAGACTGTAATGAAATAGGGAGTTGAGTCACATACAATTAAAAACTTGATCTTCGTATGTTCAGTGAAAGTCACATTTATGAAATAGTTGAAAGTTCTACATATGGAATCGGCTTGCCGTGCATGTCCGGTCGTTTCTTGCTGAATTGGACACTTCCCGTCTACCACCTTTCCTGTGGTCCCCTTTCGTACAGTTCCACGGTCCATACCTCGGCCACGGCTTCGGCTGGACCTATTGCAAGCTCCCAAAGGCTCAGTTCCACCTGAAGCCCTCCTAGGGCACTTTCTCTCTCTTCTCGGCAAGTTTGAGGGCTCTGCTTCCCTCGACATGCTTTGGTAATGACTTTATGCCTTTGACAACAATAGATGTTCAGTGACTTTCATTTGGACCCCAGGACATATCGGGATACTGACCAACGAACTTGCTGACCGCCTGGCCAAACAGGCTACCAGTAAAACAACTCTGGAGATTGGCCTGCCGGAGACTGATTTGCGATCGGTCTTCAGCCGCAAAGTTTTTGCGATCTGGGATACTGAATGGCGCACCCTCAGTTCACCAAATAAACTTCATGTTATCAAGGAGACAACAAATGTGTGGCAGTCATCCGTGCGAGCCACTCGCAGGGAATCTGTTGTCCTTTGCCTGCTCCACATTGGCCATATGTGGCTAACACATGGTCACCTCCTCCGTCGTGAGGACCCACCTCGGTATCACTGTGACTCCCCGATGACTGCCGTCCACATCTTGTTGAACTGCCCAGTTTTAGCTGCTCTGTGATGGACTTTTAACCTTCCCAGCACTGTACCTTCAGTATTGGGTGCCAATGTCTCAACAGTAGATTTAGTTTTACATTTTATTCGTGATTGTGGGGGGGGGGGGGGGGGGGTATTATCATACCATCTAAGGGTGGGCGTCTGGCCTTCTCTCAGAGGCCTCCACCCTCCCTTTGAGGCCTCCACCCTCCCTCCGATTTAACTCTCTGTCACCCTTTCTTTACATTTTGTTTGTGTTGTTGTTCGTCTTTTTCCCTGTGAGTGTTCATCTCGCGTTGTCTTTTTGGGCTGGACATTTTAGTGTGCAGAGTGGCTGGCTCACCCTATTTTATTATTATGATCAGCCAGTCCAGACCATCTGCTCTAAGGTTTCAACACCTTCATCTGCTTTTCCTTGTGTACGTTTCTCCCTTTTTTGTTCATTTCTTTCATTTTCGCTTTCGGTGTGCTTAAACATTCCTTTTACCCCCTTTTACTTTCCCAAACTAATTTGGGTGTTGTTTTACCTCGAGCCTTGTTTGCGTCAGGAAAAAGGGACTGATGACTCTGTAGTTTGTTCCGTTTATACCCCAAACCAACCAACCAATGTACATTATGGTTAACTGAATCAAGCTGAGCGTTGGCAGTCCTCAGAATTATAATTTGGTATATACTTTTCACCATTTCAGAGACAACTTAGTGCCTACTAGTCTTCTTCACATCCAGTTCATTTTTCTTTTCCTACTCTCTTCTCTGCATGCATTCCACATGTCTACCTCCTGGTAGAGTTTATAAGGGTCATGAACAGCGTCATATGTTGAGTAATCACTGTGAAGGACACTGAGCTGTCCTGTGCTCATGTGAAACAGTGTTACGAGCACTTCACAGAGTTTGAAATTGGCTCCATTGTGGACCTCTGTTTGGCCAGATTGTCAACTTTTGCAATATATTTGTGGGGCATTTGGATGTGACAGTGGCCTGATGTCGGTGTGCACGGAAATACGAGGACAGGTCAAGGTCCTCGACCACATCTGACCACCACAAGAGGAATTACCACACTGTGCACTGAGCACATAAGAACACTGTCATATTTGCACCTGCCATCCAAGAGCAAGTAATGGACACCCTGTAACATTCTATGTCATCCTGCACTATTAGTCAGTGTGTTGCAGCAGCAAAATTGGGGAATTACCATCCCATGTTTAGGCTGCCATTAACACCACAACACAAACAGCTGCATTTGGAATTGTGCTGTGGCTAGGAAGCATGGACTGCTGACAAATTATTTCACACATTGTTAAGCAATGGACCCCAGTATTGCAGTCCAAGAAAACCATCACCAGGGAGTATGACAGTGACCTAGAGAGAGGTCTTATTCTTCTAATGTTTTAGAGAGGCACAAGAGTGTTACTCGTGGCATCAGGGTGTGGGCAGCTATTGGTTGGCTGGTAGTTATTGAGAGATTGCTGATGGCACAATGGTATATCATGGATGGACATCCCGTGTCCTCGTGTGTTCTCTCTCGTGACAGCATTGTGGTGCCATTTTTGAACAGGGCAATGCTCATCCGCTCATGTTACATGATGAGATTTGACTGTGGCCAGTAAGATCCCCAAATCTGCCCCAGACAGAACATGTGTGGGAACAGCTTGGATGTCAGCTCTGTTTTTGTGTCCAGGATATCAAGGACCAGTTACAGCAGCTGTGAGCCAACTTATTTCAGAAAAAGATATGACTTTGACACCCTTCTCAAATAGATCAGTGCATACATCCATGGCAGTAAGGGTGCAATGCCATGCTAATAAGTGAGAGCATATTGCTATGTTCTCTCTAAAATTGATTCAGTTTTCTCATCACCAGAGTAATGTGCGGTGCGTGCGCATTTGTATGGGCACGCACACACTAAGTTGCTGCATTCAAAAGTTTAGAAGGTTTTACTAACTTCTATTTAAAATGCTATCTTTGTTCATGTGATAAAAAATGCATTTTAAAGATCATCATTTGATTCTACAAAAAAATTTGGTGTTAGGGACAGTTGATCTTGCCCCACTTGGCTGTGATTTCAACTCTTGCTAAAAGTCCCTGACTTACATATCATCAATAGTCATGTTTCAGTGCAAGAAAGGTTGACCTTCAGTGTCAAATATTTGTTTCAACAAAGTCACAATGTTCAGCACTGTGTAGAAATTTTTCTCTTGTTCAACTCATTTGTTAAAAAACGGTATACTGATGTTGATAGAAATTTCCTCACATGCTGCACTATGATTTTCAAGAGCATCTGCCACAATTTTCACACTGAATTCATCTGTTGTTTTTTGGTTATGCTAATCTTAGTTTATTGTTTGTGCTCACACAACTTTCACAAAAATCGTTAGCTCAATAGAAGGTGTACTGCTGTCCAGTGTTAATATATGAGAAACTTCAAATAAACTACTTGGATTCCAGTCAGATTTTTGCCACTTAAAGTTTCTATCTTTATGTATGAACCTAAACTGTCACAGAATACACGATTATTGTGGGCGTTATTTCTGACTTTCATTATTACAATACAGAATGTGATATTGACAAAAATAAGACAGAGTTATCATCCACAGGCTATGCCCTGCAGCTGACTTAACTTACAATATTAATGTATTGTATAATTCACTTCACATTGTTGACAACCTATACATTATTTGTGTAATGACACCAATGAATGCTCAATCTTCTAACTGTTCTTACATATTTCACCAACAGTTTTCAACTCCATTTGGTCGTTCAGCAGCCATAGGTCTAAGGTTGATGTTTATCTGAAATGGTTTAAAACTGTGGTTCAGCTTCTATAATACAATTTATTAGATGATTGCCATGAACCTTCCGAATGATAAAGATCCTATGTACAATTTTTTTATAATAATTGGTTGATAAGCAACTGTGTAAGTATTTCTGACATTTTAAAATAAAAAGAATATTAACAAGAGTATTTTGTAAACGTGTGGTCATGAGTGTCCTAATAGCTCAGAAGAAAATTATTTGTTTGTTCTTTTGCAATTGCAGCCTATTATCTTGATGGCTGATAATTTGCTTTTCTAATGTACTTGTTTTTTGAATGTGTTTTTTTCCATCTTAGGTCTTCTGTCTGGCCACAAAATAGCAGGGGTGAAATTCAGATTATTTGATGGTGCTCACCACATTGTTGACTCTAGTGAACTGGCATTCATGCTTGCAGCACATGGAGCTGTCAAACAAGGTATTATTCTAACATTGTCATTACATTTTGTTATATTTGTCCAGTTTAATGCTTCATTTAGTGTTGCTACATACGCTGATGAGCTGAAATATTATGACCACCTGCTTAATAACATGCCGGTCCACATTTGGAGTATGATACAGCAATGATTCTACATGACACAGATTCAACAAGTCCTTTGTGGGTTTCTGGAGGTGTGTGGCACTATATGTCTATGCACCAATCTTGCAATTCACATAAAATACATGCTGATTGTTTTTGGACACAGAACTGACACCTACCAATGTCCAAAATACGTTCAGTTGGGTTCAGATCAGTGCGAGTTTACTGCTGTGCCAGTGGGTGGCATTCAATCTTGCATTGAGCAGTGGTCGCAATGTTTAACTCGTCAGTGTATGTAGTACTTGTTTACATTCAGGAATCTATTCAACGTCTTGGTTCCTGGTACATAGTATTTTTCACAATATAGAGCAGCCATAGTCACAGGTTCATTGGAGAAGTCCAACCAGAACAGGGATCCATTAGGGATAGAATGTATGAGTGAGGAGAGGGAAGGAATATAAATGATCTTCAGGAATTATTTTTTAGGATAAAAATTGTAATAAATGCTGTGGAGGTAAACAATGAATGGAAGAACACATGAATAACTTAATTGCAATCTTAATGTATCCCTGCTACATTCATTTCAGAAAAGCCCACCTCTAACAGAACCATCCTCTTCCTGAAATACTGCCTAACCCAGGATATCCACCCAATGGCCTTCTTACAAAAATTCCTTATTCTGAATGCCAACCCCTCCTCAGACAAAGACCTCTTTAGTCATCACATTCTCCAATCCTAATCTCTCTTAAATCAATTTGTGCAGAATCTTTTTTCCACGGCTCAGGCATCATGGAAATTTTTCTGCTTCTTTTGTCTCTTATTGTGCAAATACAATTTCCTACACTCCATCACCCATATCTCCTGCCCTGTCAACCTCTCATGTCACACAAACCCTGCAATGTGGACTATTTCTCTCTGCTGAATTCCCCATAGCTCACTTCCATCCTTCCCACAAGAAGTAGAAATCAGGGAAACCCAGGACACTTGACAACCTATTCCACCCAAATTCAGTTACGCCGGACTCATCAAAGATCTATTATCATTCTTCTGATTCCTACAATAGCAACACTTTTATGCTGCTTACCTTTCTCAGTTGATGCCTCTTTTCAACTGCACTCTTCCCCGCTCTCATGTAACCACCCTCTTAACATCCCAGGAATTCACCTTCACAACATGGTCTTACTATCTTTCCCTAGGTTCCTTTTCAATAACAGCTGGTGGCTATCTGCAGTGTGAAAGCGAAGCTGTATTTTGTCATCACCCCTGCAGATATAGATTCCATCAGTGCCCTGGATCTCACAATGTTACCTGATGGAAGGTTTTTGCCAACTGTTGGACTCTTTCCACCAATTAACTCTGCCATAGTAATCTCATCCCAGAAGTAGAGCACAACATCGAATCTCCACTCTCATTCCTAGAACCTCTTGCCCCAAATCCATTCCTCTGCCCAACTCCCCCCCCCCCCCCCCCCCCACACACACACACACACACACACACACACACACACTTCCGTACCCTACCCACATCTTACATATGTTCCATAAAATCACCTGAACCGAGTACCCTGGAAGAAAAATTGTAGGTAGTCACTATGCTCACAAGAAAGGAATTTCTGTTGTAGTTGACCGTCTCCAGCCTATTGCCTGAAACCTAATTTCCTGTCTTAGTTCATTTTTATGACATAGGCATTAGGCTGTGGTCTAAGGTCTGTTTCTTTTTGTCTTCTAATGTTGGAGACATCATCAGAGGCTATGAAGACTAGAATAGTAGCTACAACCAAACCAAACTATTTATACATATCCATGCAGTGGCTGAGTTGTAGCATCATCAGGCCACCTCCTAAGATCACGGAGATGTGCCAACTTGTGATACGGACCTTGTAGGGTGAAAGAGTTGATGCTGTTAGATTCATTTAGTTCTAAGACAACCAACTTGTTTAATTTAAAGCCTTCTTTTTGTTAACATTGTTTCCGTGCTTTTCAATTTTGTGGTCTCTTCGTACGTGCTACCATAGTAATGATTGAATCTTGATAAAACAAATTTCGTGATTCCTGGTTACAGTTCATGATCTGCTACTGCTGATATATCCATGTTTCTTGGACAACTATTTCTGTCTTTAGGACAGGTGTTGTTAATGCTTCTTCTGGCTGTTCCTATGTTCACTTGACTGCATATACGAGGTGCATTCAAGTTCTAAGGCCTCCGATTTTTTTTCTAATTAACTACTCACCCGAAATCGATGAAACTGGCGTTACTTCTCGACGTAATCGCCCTGCAGACGTACACATTTTTCACAACGCTGACGCCATGATTCCATGGCAGCGGCGAAGGCTTCTTTAGGAGTCTGTTTTGACCATTGGAAAATCGCTGAGGCAATAGCAGCACGGCTGGTGAATGTGCGGCCACGGAGAGTATCTTTCATTGTTGGAAAAAGCCAAAAGTCACTAGGAGCCAGGTCAGGTGAGTAGGGAGCATGAGGAATCACTTCAAAGCTGTTATCACGAAGAAACTGTTGCGTAACGTTAGCTCAATGTGCGGGTGCGTTGTCTTGGTGAAACAGCACACGCGCAGCCCTTCCCGGAAGTTTTTGTTGCAATGCAGGACGGAATTTGTTCTTCAAAACATTTTCGTAGAATGCACCTGTCACCGTAATGCCCTTTGGAACACAATGGGTAACGATTACGCCCTCGCTGTCCCAGAACATGGACACCATCATTTTTTCAGCACTGGCGGTTACCCGAAATTTTTTTGGTGGCGGTGAATCTGTGTGCTTCCATTGAGCTGGCTGGCGCTTTGTTTCTGGATTGAAAAATGGCATCCACGTCTCATCCATTGTCACAACCGACGAAAAGAAAGTCCCATTCATGCTGGCATTGTGCGTCAACATTGCTTGGCAACATGCCACACAGGCAGCCATGTGGTCATCCATCAGCATTCGTGGCACCCACCTGGATGACACTTTTCGCATTTTCAAGTCGTCATGCAGGATTGTGTGCACAGAAATGCCAACTCTGGAGGCAATCTGTTCAACAGTCATTCGGCGATCCCCCAAAACAATTCTCTCCACTTCCTCGATCATGTCGTCGGACTGGCTTGTGCGAGCCTGAGGTTGTTTCGGTTTGTTGTCACACGATGTTCTGCCTTCATTAAACTGTCACACCCACGAACGCACTTTCGACACATCCATAACTCCATCACCACATGTCTCCTTCAACTGTCGATGAATTTCAATTGGTTTCACACCACGCAAATTCAGAAAACGAATGATTGCACGCTGTTCAAGTAAGGAAAACATCGCCATTTTAAGTATTTAAAACAGTTCTCATTCTCGCCGCTGGCGGTAAAATTCCATCTGCCGTACGGTGCTGCCATCTCTGGGACGTATTGACAATGAACGCGGCCTCATTTTAAAACAATGCGCATGTTTCTCTCTCTTTCCAGTCCGGAGAAAAAAAGTCGGAGGCCTTAGAACTTGAATGCACCTCATAAAAGATATTATGTATAACTGTGATGTGGCAAGTGGCAGGCGTAGGTCCTTTTGCGGTATTCAACCAGTGATGCACTTTTCTTGTCAGTTTGAAAAAAACTGAGTCAGTACCATGATTTCTTAGCATCCTAACAATACGACATATGACTTTTTTTATGAGGAGAAGGAAAATATTTGGTTAACTTGTTCTTTTCTGCTGGAAGCTCCAGATGTTTTAGGATGTAATGGACCATTTATTACAGTAGACATTTGTTCTGAAAGTAATTCTTAAATGATCAAGCTCTTCTCAAAGTACTGTTTTTCACAGATTCTTTTAGCCTAGTCCACCAACACCTTAATTACTGCTCATTTCTGTTTGGAATGGTGATTGAAATTTTTGTGAAGGAACCTATCTTCCTGAATGGGATTTCTGTAGACTTTAGGGTACAAAGTTCAGTCATGTTTTTGGAGTACCTGTACTTCTAAAAATGAAGTTTGACCTTCTTTCTCTTTGTCTATTTTGAACTTTTTAAAAATTTAGAGTGTTTGTTCTTTCCACGGGGCCAAACAGCATCAACATGGCGAAACTGGATTTAGTCGTCTTAGCCATCTGAAGGGCCGTTACTTCAAATTCACCACAAGTGTGCTGAGTGGGTTTCCCATAGCCACACCATCAGTTTGCTCATAGAATTTGTTGTCCCATAGAAAATAAGTTGACTAAGTGTTTGGAGAGATCTCCCATATCCTTGTGAAAATACATTCCACCTGTGACATCAATTCATTAAGAGAAACCTTTTGAATTTTATTCTTCTGTTAATATAAGTGTCAGTTTTTCATATAAATGGCTGTGGCCAAATGTTTGGTAATCCCATAGGTCGGGCAGGCAATAATGCTAACAGTAGGCCTTTACAGAATGCCAGGCTTTTGAATTTTTAATAAACCATACAAGTTTGGTGGCAACACTTCCAATTTGATAACAACTTCTTTCAGTGGAAGAAATCAAAGAGGCTTTTTATTAGATAACAGAGTCTTCTTAGTTGTTAGGCAGCATCAAATTCCTCTTCAAACTTCTTCACTACTCAACATTTCGATCCCTCTGCTAGCATCCTCTTCAGAATTCCACGTGTGCTCTGGAGTGCTCTGCTATCAACGGACCAGTGGAATCCTGAAGAAGATGCCATCAAAACTTCAAGGAATGAAGAAGTTTGAAGAGGAATTTGATGCCACCTAATGACTCAGAAAATTTTATAATCAATGATGGCAGCCATAGGGCTTTTATTCACTTGTTCATTACCTCAAGAGCAGAAATTGTGGGATCTCTTTTAAGTTTTCTGAATCTTCGTAGTTTTAATCTTGAATTTTACAGATGCTTGCTGAGGTTTCTTGAGTTTGAAGGTACTGTCTGAGTGTTTATACCCTCTGGCGATGTCACCAGTATTAGGAGACAAAATGTTAGGCACAGAAACATGCCTTACACCATGGTCTATTGTCCATGTAACAAAACTCAATGAAGATGCAAAACTGGATGTAAAAGCCTGCACTGTACGATCTAACTACCTACTTTAAGGACATGAATTGCATTCTTCATTGTCCCTCTGCCATCTCTTTCCCGTTATCAGCTGGACCCATGTTTGTAACTTGTCATGAGTCATGGCTGGATATCTCAGTCAGTAAGAACATTGCCTGTGAAAGGTAAGATTCTGTACAACTATTTGTCTGGCATACAGCTTTAATCTGCCAGAAAGTTGAACACAAATACTGCTCAGAATGGTTGTCTGGGTTTAACTATTTGAATGTTAATATTGCCAAATTCGTTAGCGCATATTCTCATTTCAAGATCTCTTTCTCTTGTCTTCTCAGTAGCATTGAGGCAATCAAGTCCCTTCATTCATTCTAAAATGGCAGCGAGTTTTCTTGCTATAGAAATCACAACGTATAATAGTTTGTGTTATAAAAAAATAATTGTCTGTATTAGAGTCTGGAGTCATTGAATTTTCTGCATTTTTGTATACAAAAAAGAAATATTCATCCCACAGGAACACAGTTCTCCAGGAACTGCAATATCAAGAAGGATATACTTGATTGAACTTTAAGCCATAGATTAGCTGCATTATGAAGCACATTCATCATACCCCCAATGTTTAGTGTTGTGTTTATACATTATTGTAAAGGAGTTATTTCATAATGTAAAAAGCTAGTGCTGTACTGTACATTCACTTCCTAGCACCAGTCAGTATACACACTATCAGCCAACAAGAAGACCATGACAATGGTGTCTGGTTTCTATTTTGTGTACCACAACTTCCCCTTTGTTTAAATAAAAATCTGACTCAGCATCATCCACAGTGACTGATACATTCAGCTCAGGAAAAGAACTGTGATGTAATGTTGCCTACATGAAGAAGAAAAAGAACAAAAAATGAGTGTGAAGGTGAGTCGTGAAATGAAAGATCTATACGCCAAAGTTCCTACTGTGTGTTGTGTGACTAGTAATTTACTATATAGAATGTGTTACTTTACATATGCTTTTAAGTACCTTTTAAAATAAGTATGTTATAGTAATCACTTTAATCTTAACAGGCAGTCTATTGTAAAGTTTTATTCCATGGTAGAAAATTCTGTTTTGAGTTTTTTGTTAAAAAAATAATTGGTAAATGTGAGATTAGTCTGTTCTTTTTCTATGATCATGGATAGAGCTGTCCATACTGTAATTAGGAAGCATTTTTATGTGTAGAACTGGTTGTTAACAGTATTCACTTGTCGAAGTTAAGATACACAATGTTTTGAGCAGATTACCAAGTATTGAGTTGTTGGCCAAACGTATGTCATATATGTTCAGTGGGTGACAAGTAAGGGCAGGAATATGTTGTTCCTTAATAAAAAGTCTCACACATTTGTTGCTACGCATGAGTGGGTGTTGCCCTTCTGACAGTGGTGTGAAGGAGGGACAGTACTCTCTGTTCCAAAACCTTCCTGCTGTAGCCATTGCTGTTCAAGAGTTCCTTCGGTATGTAGGAGTCAAGGTGTTTCATCTTGTATCTGTTCATGTGATGGCCTACACAATCAAAGCTGTCATTTACCTATTCTGCCTATCAGCAGTGCAGACTGCCACACTGTGGTCACCACAGTAGTGTGCAGACACCACTGCAAGACTTAACACAAAACACAACAGTTTGCCACTTCACACATCAATATTCGTGTACTCATAGCAGTCTGAGCCAGTTGTGGCTTCTAGACAACAGAAGCTGGCATGGGTCATGTTGCCATTGTTTCAGGCCATAGCAAATGGTATCAAAATGTCAACACAGTCAAGGCTTGTATTAGTCTTAGCAATGGGTAAAATGTAAAAAATCTGTAGACATATTGTATCAAATTACATATAAATTAATTTGGTTATTAAAATTATGCTTCAGGAGTGTTTATTTTCTATTTTATATGTTATTTTGAACTTATTTGTTGTCATTTGTAATTTTAGTGTTTGAGAATGGTGTGTGGCAAATATTGGAGCCAATCATGTCAGTTGAAATAACTGCACCGGAAGAATTTCAAGGAGTCATTGCTGGACATATAAGCAAGAGACATGGAATCGTAACAGGGACAGACAGTCAAGAAGGCTGGTTTACAATTTATGCTGAGGTTTGCCAGTTTTACACTTAAAAGATTTTATAATTTAAATTTACAATTTTATGTTAGATTTTTCAGATATGAAACTTGAAAAATATACTATAAATTTTTGTGTCTGTCACAAATGAATTATTGTATGTGTGTTCATGTTTGTTTGTTTGCATAATTTTCTTTCTTTGCTGTTACACAAAAATCGTCGTCTTACCCTTGTGATTATTGACAGAAGATTTAGAATAATGAATTGGAAACTATCTTTACATGTAATTAGTTGGTAAATGACATTAATGTCTCAACATTATTGTTGGTTCAGAATTGATGGTGAAGTGAACTGCTGAAATGTCGGTTTGTGACATTTCAAAGAATTTTCAGAAGGGGTTGAATATTTTTATTGCCAGTCTTGATTTTACTTTTGCCTTGCATATGCCAAGAGGCTTCTACATCAAATATGTTCACCATCATATGACCACTAAAATGCATTTCTTTAGCTGAATTTGCCAATAGGCAAGCAAATTATCCTACCTGGCTATAGCAGTGTGACTTGAAAGGAGAGTTGTGTGTGTGTGTGTGTGAGAGAGAGAGAGAGAGAGAGAGAGAGATAGAGATATGCTTCGCTTGTAAACTTTAAGATACAAGAAAATATCACTTGTAAACTTTAAGATACAAGAAAATGATATATGCCCATAGAGTCAAGTGCAAAGTAGTTCTCAGTACGAGTACAGTACATTTCCTTGAGACAGCAAAGCTTCTGCTCATAAATCAACACAGTTATAGAAAACATCACTTCTGCGAAACTCAGCTTGCCCTTTTCTCACACGATATCCTGCGAACCATGGCGAAGGGTAACAGGCAGATTCCATACTCCTAGATTTCCAAAAAAACATTTTAACATTATACCCCACTGCAGACTGTTAATGAAGATCTTAGCATCCACATTATGTTCTCAGCTATGTAAGTGGCCCACAAACTTCTCATTTGATCGAAGCCCATTGTCCTCGTCAGCAATTGTTCACCAGAGACGAGGGTATCATTAGTGGTGCTCCAAGGAAGTTTGATAGGACCGCTATGATTCTCTGTATACATAAATGACCAGACAGATAGAGTGAGCAGCAGTCTGCAGTTGTTTGCTGCTGATGCTATACTGTGTGCGAAGTTGTCTTAGTTGAGGGGCTGTAGGAGCATACCGTATGACTTAGACAAAATTTGTAGTTGGTGTGATAGTAGCATTAGTAGTGTGCTGTTTGATACAGTCACGTCAAATTAAAAATCTAGATATAACATTGCAAACCAATATGAAATGTTATTAGCATGTAAGGATTACAGTAGGGAAGGTGAATGGTTGACTTAAGTTTATTGGGAGAATTTTAAGAAAGTGTGGTTCATCTGTAAAGGAGGCTGCATATATACTAGTATGATTCATTCTTGAGTATTGCTCGAGTGTTTTGGATCCCCATCAAGTCTAAAGGAAGACACTGAAGCAATTCAGAAGCGAGCTGGTGCATTTGTTACCTGTAGGTTCACCCAACATGCATATATTACGGAGATGCTTTGGGAACTCAAACAGGAATCTGTGGAGGGAAAGTGACATTCTTTTCGAGTGACACTATTCAGAAAATTTAGAGAACTGGCATTTGAAGCTGATTGCAAAACGATCCTACTGCTACAGACATATATTTCGCTTAGGGACCACAAAGATGAGAGAAATTAGAGCTCACACATAGGCTTCACTGTGTTTCCAAATGGATCAGCAAAAGAAATGACAGGTAGTGGTATAAGTTACCTTCTCCCACACACCATATGGTGGCTTGCGGTGTATGTAAGTAGATGTAGATGTAGTTATTGAACTAACAAGCGATGCCAAGAAAATGCTGCATTATAATATCTGCTTGGAGCCCATGTACTTACTTATTTACTTATACTGGCCACACATACTACAGCTGGTCCTTGGCCTCACTCAGTCCAGCCTTTCACACTTTCCTGTCATCTGCATCTTCATCTCCCAGACCCACTATCTGCATGCCTCCCATGGTATTATCCTTCCATCTCTTTCTCAGCCGTCCCAGTGTTCTCTTTCCTTCTGCTTCTCCATCCATTACAGCCTTTATTATTGTGTTCTCCCCTCTCCTCCTCACGTCCATACCATCTTAGTTTGTTAATTTTCACACTCGTTACGATGTCAGGCAGTGTGTATAATTATCTGAGTTCTCTGTTTTTCCTTATTCTCCACTGTTCATTTTCTTTCACTGGCCCATATATTTTTCTCGGTATTTTATTTTCAAAAGTGATACTTTTTTCTCCGTTTTCTTTGTCAGGGTCCATGTCTCACTTGCATAGCACACTATTGGCTTGATGACGGTCTGATATATTCTTATTTTTACCTGCCTAGATAGTAACTTAAATCTTATGATGTTGTGCATAGCTCCTAGACATCTTCCCCCAGCTTGAATTCTTGTTACTATCTCTTGTTGTATAAGGTTTTGTTGGTTGATGTTGACACCGAGGTATGTGAATGTGTCTGTCTTCTGTATTGTTATATTTCCGATTTTTAGATGGTTTGGTCCTTAAATGAGCTCTTCTTTCTAATACCATGAACTTTGTTTTACTTTCATTTATAGTTAGACTTACTTTCTTAGCTTCTTCCTTTAGCACAGTTCCCATTTTCTCCAGTTCTTCCATGTTCTTTCCTATCAGCATAATATCAGCCGGAAAAGCCAGGACATTTATCTTTTTTCCTATGGTGACTCCTGCACTTTCACATGTTGCTCTCCTCAGGGTGTTGTTGAGGGCCGAATTGAACAGGGTTGGTGATATGTCATCTTCCTGTCTCACTCCTGTTTTTACTTCAAATGCTTCTGAGAACTCCCCCTGTACTTTCACTCTACACTTTGATTCCATCACACACATTTTAGTTAGCTTTATCAGCTTGTCAGATATCCCATACTCTGCCATTATCCCCACATTTCCTCTCTTACTATGCTGTCATGAGCTTTGTTGAAATCTATAAACAGATGAAAGGTATCATGATTGTGTTCCCAGTTCTTATCTAATATTTGCCTTAGTGTGAATATTTGATTTATCTTTTCTGAACCCTGCTGTGTCTAATATTTCCTCAATGTATGGGTTGAGCCTGTTCAGTATAATTCTTGATATTACTTTATAGCATATACATAGGAGAAATATCCCTGTGTAGTTCTGTGTCAGAATTTTGTCTCCTTTCTTTTATATGGGACTTACAGCAGCAGTTTTCCATTCCTCCAGCATTATTTCTTTTCTCCATATCTCTTTTATTAGTCGAAGAATCAACTCTGATGGAGGTGAAGGAGGCAATAAACAGACCAAAAAATGAGAAGGCCCCTGGAATAGACATGATATCAGCAGAGCTCATCAAAAAAGGAGGAGACAAGATACATGAATGGTTAGCCGAACTGATAAAAGAGGAGCCCATGTACCTTGTCAAAATGCCAGATTTCATGCTCTGTTACGGTGTCCTATTCATTAGTGTGCTGATCCTCTGCTGCTGTGCCCTCCTCACAATCTCTGCTGTAGATTGTGGAAACGATGTGCTCAGCTGCTGTTGTTTCTTGTCCCCTTTCGTGCTGGTTTGGCCTCCTTTAAATTATTCATTGTGCTTGAGTTGTAGCCAGTGAAAAGTGGTGAAAGAATTATCTAAATAATAGTATGGTTTGGCGATTGGCTTGTGGTCTATTCTTCCATGCTATCTGCAATTTGCAGCGTATGCTGTGCAAATGGCCACCTCTCAGTTTTGATTACTGTGTAACTTCAGAGCATCATGATGGACTATTGCATGTTGAGTGTTGCTTGACACTATATCATGAAGCTAATTTTAAGTTTTGCAGGAACATTTTTGCACAGAAGTCAAGTGTTATCATGTGAGACGTTTTCAAGAAAAAGTACTGACTTAGTAACAGATATCAGAATGCTTCCGAAATATTGCTGTAATGATACATTCAATTCCCTTAAACTGTTTTCATAATATGTATACATCATTTTAACTTCATTCAGTTGAGAACATTTGACTCAAAAATTTTCTTTTTATGATCATAGCAATTCTCCCCACACAATAATCAAAATGCTTGTTGTATTTCTATTCTAAAGTATATACAGTTACACTGTTACATGTTACAGATGATTTTCCAACACCCTCTCCTTGTCACTTGTACATTTGATGAGTATTTATATTTTGATGAAGGTTCAAGATAAAAAAAAGCATCAAATTATGATGTTTTTCTGCAGACTGCAATGGAAAATGGGAATGATTTTCCAAAATGCACCGTTATTATCCTCAGCTACTTAATATCAACTGCTAGATAAAGAAGTCCTCTAGATTTATCCATACATTACAGTCTTCATCAACTCACATCTATGTCATTCCTTGATGTTTTTTTTTAATGTCAACTGTGTACCATCCACTGGGTAATCTTCTCAGTCTTTTCTCGTTTCTTGGAGTCCAGCAAAGAGCTTCCTTGGTCCGTCAATCATACATTTGCCTGGCAACATGTACCACAAAATTCCACTATGCTTTGATCATTTGTCCTTTTTCTTGTTTTCTGTCTCCTCTAGTAATTCCAAATGTGCATCTCTCCATTGCTCATGTAGCAACCCTTAGTTCTGGAATTATTTTCTTGTTAAGTTTGTATTTAACTGACAGCAGGGAAACGGGCCAGTAATTTTCTGTCTTCTGCATTACCTTTCTTAAGCAAAGGTACAACTCTTGCCCATTTTAACTGCTCTGGAAATGTCCCTGATGTGAAGGATTCATTCTTTTGAAAAATCTTTTATTTTGATTTCTGATCGATGTCGTTTGTAGGCTTGTAGTTTAGGGAATGATTCGATGCCTGATTTTACTGTTATTTGGGTCCGATAGTCCGAGATCTTTCACAGCTACATCACTTTTTCCCTGTCCATATTTGTGGCCACATGGTCAATTACTTATGCAGTCGTTTTAGTAACCCTTGTTGCACTGTTGATCAATAGGGACATGCCAAAACTTTGAAGGATGTTTATGAAGGTGCTGCTGGATTCATTTATGATATTAGTGTTGATGTTAATGTCCCCACAAAGAATTATTTTGACCTTTGTACTTGAGACTTTATCTAGAACTTCTGTTAATTTTTTTGAAAAAAGTGCCCACACTACCACTGGGAGATATATACACACACACAAAATGATTAATTTCTTGGTGATATCAAGCCCTGTTAATTCAACAGCTGATATTTCAATGTGTTTGTCTTCACTTACTGTACTGAGGTCATGTCTTGATTTGAAATGTGTTCCTTTTCTGATATAAATGCATGATCCTCCACCATTTGAAGTAGTTCTGCTGGAAGAGTTTGCCCTTTCGTACAATGATAATACTACATGTTGGATTTCTCTGTCTCTACACCATTGCTCAGTAATACAATCTACTGTGCAATTCAAAGATTGGAGCTCAATTTATAATAGTTGTATTTTATTTTTATGATGTCATACATCTCAAAGCAATAACAACCATTCCTCCTGCAGAGCTGCTCACAAGTCTTGGAGGGTGGTTGGTGGATGCTGACGTGATACAACACGTCTCCCTTGTGCACCCCAGACATGCTCTATGGGATTCAAATTGAGAGAGCAAGCAAACCATGCCATGTGTACAGTATCTTCTCTATTTCCAAGAGAACCAGTTAAACTTTGCTGATACACCCCTACAATTTCATGAAGATGTGTTCTAGTGCTCAACATAATCCCTGCTCACACAGTTAGGGATCATCCTCGATATCGGTCTCTTTCCACAATATTTGGATCTCGAAATTGTGTTCCACGTTCCCTCCAGATGTGAATCACCGAGAATCACTCTCCAGACCAAATCGGGACTTATTTGTGAAAAGAACATTTGCACACTGTTTGAACGTCCAGGTGGCCATGTTGATGACTCCACTTTAGACATTCCCTTTTGTGAAGACGCATCAGATGTACGAATACAGCAGGTCTCCAACAATAAAGGCCACTCCACTGAAGCCTTCTGTACAGAGTTTGCCTCAATATAACATGTACAATGGATGCTGCAAGGTCAGATGCCAGTTGCCATGAAGTACTAGCCGGTACTGTCATGCCCTTAGAGCCAAATAACGGTCCCCTCATTCTGATGTCACATGTGGTCAGCCCTTTACTGGTCTTTGAGGTACAGTTTTGGTCTCTATAAGTTGTCACCAGATCTGAGAAACAGAACGATTAACATTAAGCCACTGGCTCACATCATTTTGCGGCTGTCTTGCTTCCAGTCAGCCTATGGCCCTCCACCGCAGAGTGTCTGGTTGGTGTCTTTTCTGTGCCATACTGCACCATCTGTGACTGTGGATGTGAGACTACCTGGCAAAGACTACCCTATTTGATAGGTGCCCTGACATCATCTTTGGTGTGGTTACCTTTCGACTGGGGTGCTATCTTCCGCACAGAACACGATCGTACAGAAATGTTTTAACAGTTTGTATGATTATATCATGAATCAGACACAGGACAGGGAAATAGCAGTTTGTTGCTTTAATTTTGGATACCAGTGTACTTCTAAAGTTTTTAAGAATATTTGAAGGACTATAGAAACTCTTTGCTTGTCTTCTCCTTCAGTTCTGAAATTTCCACTACTGTGATAAAGTTTGATGGAAGGTCTAGCATTGACATGTGCATTCTTGAGCATATTAACATAAATTGGAACAAACCCATCTGTGCAGCCAAGGTTCCAAATGCACACTTGTGCCGAAGTAGGTCGTTTGAATCCTGGTGGTGGAAGGAATTTTCATTGCTGATATTTGGCTAGCAAGAGGAGGAGAGGTGATGACATAGAATTACTGATCACCAAAATTTATATCAATGTCTAGTTCCAAATTTCTTCGCCGTGATGCTAAGTGTGAGGGCATATTACACTGCTGATGATCTGTCCAGTAGGTGGGAGCATTAAGCCCATCAGACACCGTATTGCTATTTGAAAGGCGTAGCAATAGCAGTAATTTAGTTGTCCATAGATCATTTGTCAGCTTCATAAAGGAAAAACATGTATACCAGTGTATGTATATACTGGTTGGCTGTGGCGTTGTAGAAGAAACCATCTCGAAATTTGTCTGAAATGACTTGGACTTTCTTCAGATGACATTCTAGATGTCATGGATCAAGGAAATCTGGTGATAGCAGTATTTCTTGACTTTCAAAAAGCATTTGACTCTGTACAACACCAACATTTATTAAAAGGATATGATCATATGGGGCATCAAACATAATTCATGATAAGATTGAGGATTTCTCTGTAGTGAAAGTGCATCTGGTTTACCTTCAAGTGTGTCCCAGGGAAGTGTTGAGGTCCTTGTTGTTCATGTTGTCCATTAATACATGGCAGACAATAGGAATTGTATGCTCAGATTTTCATGGATGACATAGTTAACTATAATGAAGAACTGTGTAAAAAACGATGCACAAATATACAGTAAGACCTTAATAAGATTTCAAAATCATGTGAGGTTGGCAACTTGTTTTAAATGTTTTGTTGATGTAAAATAACGTACTTCACAAAAGCAGAGGGTAGTATTTTATGATGATATCAGTGAGTCATAGTTGGCATCCTTTAATTCCTACAAATACCTGGGAGTAACCAACAATTTATAAAGATAAGAAATAGAGCAATCACATAGCCTCACTCTTAGGTAAGGCAGGTGACAGACTTCAGTTCATTGGCATAATATTGGGAAAATTCATTCTACAAAACAGAGTAGTTACAACTGCCTCCCATCTTAAGAATACTGCTCAAGTGTGTAGGATCCGTGCCAAATATGACGAACAAGTTATACTACATGTATACAAAAAAGGGTTTAGGCCCTAGTACTTTGTCCATCCTCAGCAACTGTAAGTACATTTGTTGAAAAAAATTAACAATCAGTTGCACAAAAGAAATTTTATTTCTTTACAGGTGTTGGACACCTAGTGCCCTTCTTGAAGAAGCTTATAATTATTGCATTATTAGTGAGCATAAAAAATAAGCAGGTTAATGCAGCATAGTACTTCAGCCTTCTCTGTAGAACATCTTGCTCACTGTGTTGCTATCTGCCTTAAAATTGTGTTTGACTTACGATGTACTATCCAACAGTGTTATTCAGCTCCTTTAATTCCAATAGGTGAAAAAGACCAGTTGTAATACCAGTTTATCTGCAGGGTGGAAACCTTCTGCAGAAAATTTCACTATTCTGAAAACTGGAAAACAGTCACTTATTTCCCGTGACCAGATTAAGTATCTTTCATTTGAGAAACAACACTAGCATTTCTGACACTGCACTGATTCCAATACAAAGAATACCCATGGCTTGATTTCCAAAAAAGAAAGAAGAGTGTCACAGGTTTATTTGATTCATGGGAGGGGATCATGGAAACACTGAAAAATTTGTATTGGCAGACACTTGAAAATATATGCTAATTATTCCATGAAAACCTATGTACAAAGTTTCAAGAAACAGTATTAATTGAAGGATCTAGTGATATTTATGCTGAATGACAACTGTGTCCGTATTATGTCACAAACTTTGGTTTGACCTTTGAAGCCAGTCTCTCTGATACAGAAAAGTATTAAATAAAAATGATTGATGGGAAGCATTTTTTATGATAAAAACATATACAATTTTCAAAATAATGGTAGGTATCAGATTGGCAGTTTATTAACCAAGGGGTAAACTAACAAAAAGAATGTGACAGATACAGTTACAAAAGCACTGCTAATGGCTAATAAGCTCCGTCCCTGTTAACATAGTCACCAGTCTTAATAAAAATAACATTGCAGCCATTGTGTTTATGTGGAATGAAAAAGAAGTCCAGAGCATATCAACTCCTTTTTGATTCACACTTTTTATTTATTTTTCCTGCTTTATTTTGTAGATGTGTTACATTTGTTACAGGACTCCCTTTCTTTCAGATATGCTGCAGTGTTTGAAATGAATTCAAGGACCAGTTTTAATATACTGTATAATTGAAATTTTTAATACTCTGTTGAGTATATCATTATTATGCATATATTATGATTTCAGGTACCTCTCAATGAAATGTTTGGTTATGCCTCTGAGCTGCGTTCCTCCACACAGGGGAAGGGGGAATTTGCCATGGATTACAGTCGCTACTCACCATGCCTACCCGATGTTCAAGAACAGCTAATGCAAGAATATCAAGAAAGCATTGGAAATGTACCTCAGCAGAAGAAAAGGAAAAATTAAATAAAGTCTTTAGATAATTTGATCTAAGCAAATTATATTTAGTTATCACAGTAATGGGGGAAAACTGTGGAATCAATATCCTTTCCACTTTTCGTTCCATTTGACTACTGTCTCTGTGAGTTACTGTGTAATAACTCAGTGTATTCTCCTCAATCAGTTGTGATATTTTGAATGTCTGATTACTAGACATTATTCAGTGGTCTGAAGACATAGATACAGTCTGTGAGATTATTTGTTGAAGAGATGTGGCTAGAGAACTTTTGCCACAAAACTGTGATTTGAAGAACAGGTTACCTATTTATGCTGAATGACAATTGTGTTTGTATTATATTACAAACTTTGGATGGACTTTAGAAGTCAATCTCTCTGATCTGGAAATGTAAGTTATTCGTATCAGGATGAGATGTAAATATTGTATATAGCAGTCAATAAAAGTATGAGACATTTGATGTTGTTGTTCATAGTTAAGAAACTGTGTTTGACTTTCAATTCTGTGTTACTACAGTTGACATATTTCTCAGCTTTTCAAAGATTTTAAATTGTTAACTTCACCTTCCATAAGATGAATATCTTTCACTGGTAACAACAGAGTATATCGTGATCTGTTTATAATAAATACAGAATTGCAAGGACTATTTGGAATGTTTGAATATGCAATGTAATGCCTGTCACCTTGTATAATTCTGTGCGGGCCAGCCTCATAATAATATTACATACATTTTGTTTCGTAATTATTACAGACAGAAATTGTAAATCTTCCTTTCCCTATACACAATTAAAACATTGGATATTGTATAATTCTCTTCCTCCAACAAAGACTTAGTATTTTGTGTTTTAATAATAAAAAGCATTCCACCATTCATCATCATGCTGCCAAACAGCGATCCACGTATGACATGCATTCCAGCTCACAGCTTCAAATTACCAATGTTTTACTGCTGCATTCCGTAATGCCACACAGGCTCTCCCAAGTTGCTATGGGGTTAGTATCCATGGGAAAAAGGATAGTGTGTAAAATGATTTAAACCCTTTTTTATTTAGGAGAATGTGGTGTATACAGGGTGAAAATGAAAGATATTAACAGTTATCTGGAAATCAATGGTATCTGTGCTAAAGGCAATGCACCAGCTTGCACAGTACACTCAAGTGGACTACACGTTATTCCCACGATGGCAGAGCCCTCGACACACACTCTGTTATCTACATTACTGGCCACCATTTCCACAATCGCACAGTAATGCAAAGAAAACTCTTTCCAACATATTTTACTGAGACAGGCATATCTGTATGAATGCATAACCTTTGCGTGGGGGGAATGTGCCATGAATGCATGAATAAAGTACAGTTTAATTATAGTTCACTTTTTCATCCTCATCTTGTCAAATGTGTGCTTTACATTATTATTTTTATGCAGGTCGTTCAAAAGTAAAAGTACAAAAAACACTGCGAGTATAACTGAAGTCTTTATTCAGAAGTAATCACCAGAGGCTCAAGCGTAACTATCCCAGTGTTCCGCGAGCTATAGGATTCCCTGTTCCCGGGATTCCTGTGGCTGTGACAGAAGCCAGTCCTCCACAATGTCCTTCTGTTTGTCATCCGAGATGAAGTCCTTCCCTTTTTTTTAGAGGACCAAACACATGGAAGTCACACGGCAACATGTCCAGGTTGTGTGCCACCAGACGTTGAAGCTGTTCCCACTAGAACTTGGCCATTACACTCTGTGTGACCTTGGAGATATGTGGACAGGCATTATTGAGCAGAATCACTCCCACGCTGTTTGCTCTCGATAGATCTGCATGGGTTATCAGGTGTCTCACAGTAAGTTTCACTATTAATGATATTTCTGTGCTCGAGGAATTTGATCAGAGTATCAGACTTCTGACATCAGAAAAAGGCGGTGAGCATCACATTGCCTGCTGAGGCCAAAGTTCAAAATTTTTAGGGGGAGGCGGTGACGCATGCCATGTTGCCTAGGTGTCTCACAATGTTATTCCATAGCGGCATATGCAGATTCAGTTGATCTGGTTTTTATGTCATTTCATACTTTTTCATCTGAACACTCCATATAGATCTGAAGATGACTTATGCCGTGTCAAAGCTACTTAAAAAATAATGAGTATTTTTCTTTATACTAACAGTGGTAAGTTTTCCAAAATATCTTAAGTAATCATGTACATAGATCAGCTGTGGAGCAACACCAGGTAGGTCACTTATCAAACCATCAGTATTGTGCAAGGTATTTCTGGTACTGCTGTCATTCCCTCCAACCCCCACCTCACGCTGCCCTGCCCTGCCCTGCCCTCTTGTTCCATTTGTGAATGGCAAGAACAACTGTCACAAAGTATCCATATGAGCTCATAATTTCTCGTGGGAGTGCTTCTGATAGTACTCCCTCACGTTTTGTGGTTATTGCTGTTTCCAGTGATTTATCACGAGTACTATAATATAACTTTATAAAAGTGGTGAGCTATAGCTCCTAAATATTTAAAGTGAGTAATATTTATGAGCCACGAAGAGGTCCTGATAAAATATAGCTTCATTCGCTACCAGTTTCAATCAAAATGATCATCATCAGGCAATATAAAATTATTTACAGCAGCCCTGTAGTGCAGTGCACGCCAATGTAAATATAGAATTATTTACAGATGTGTAAAAAATAATGTATATAGTCTCTGAAAAACAATATTTGTTTAATTAAATTGCATCGATAAAATTACAAAACAGAATGGGTGGCCAGTGGTTACCTTCAGCAGATAAACTCTTAGTGCTACCAAAAACCAGGAACTAAAGTACAAACAATTATCCTAGCTTGGAACTGTTTGTTCCTGACTCAGGTAAGATAGGGGCAGTTCACTCAGACCCCAGGAAGAGTAGGAGCCACATGTTGCAAAGATGACAACAGATGAGTTCCTCTCATGCTGGTGTCTTGAGTGACCTGTCCCTACTTTCCCTGAGGTAGGAATGAATAATTTCAAAAGTTACTGTAGTTTCTTGTAAGTGTGTGTGTGTGTGTGTGTGTGTGTGTGTGTGTGTGTGTGTGAGCAGTATTTCATCTCTTGAAACTAATTACTGGCCTGTCATTCTGTCTCTTAATTTTATAGTTTTCTCAAGTGATTTTGCATTTAATAAAAACCACATAGCTATGCAGTTTCTGATGTACTGTGTACCTCACAATGTTAAATGTTCAAAATGACAGCTCCTGCCACAATGCATCGTCAGTAACAATATAATTACCTGACATGTGTACTCTAATAGCTCTGTAACAATCTCTCAGCATCTATGGCTTCGCAATATATATTTGTTCTCTGTAGTTACTCCAAGGTAAGACTACAGGGAGCAGTAAATCAAGAGACTTAGCTAGATATCCCCACTTTCGTCCTGTGTATCTGTCAGGGAATGTGAGATCAGGAATGCCTTACACTGAATTGAAATTGGAGAGATACTCCATTCTATTCCAAGTAACAATCTACACCATCAAGAAATTCTTTAAGATCAGGAGTGATAATGTGAAACATTCTATAACAGTCGATACAAAGAAGTATGACCCAATCAGCCATGTGGAAGACACACAGCACTGATACTTCTGGTAAATTAACATGCTTCTGCTCAATAATGTGTGGATTTTCATTATCTTAGTACATGCTGTTATGACACGTTACTGTTCTGTTAAGTTTACTTCATACAACAAACAAATTAAATCTATAAACTTTTCTTTTTTCGACACAATCACAAAATTTTATTTGCCTATTGATATTGTTCTTGTTTGGAGCACAGAGAAGTCTCAAAATGTAAAGCTCCCTTTCCTCAGTTCACAAAATTTTTCAAACACTTGCTCTCCTGAGTGCAATGTTACAATAATATTGTCTCCCGGAATTCTCTAGGAATCGCGTGAAAGCCTGACTCAATACAACTACATTTCTGTTGGTCATTAAACTTCTCTATCATCTGCAGCTTTACACCCTGTACTTTTCCATTGACTTCAAACTTGTCTGGGATTCTTCCAATCTTTAACCTAGTTAGTGGATGTGTTCCAGATTCAGTGCTGTAATGTTGTGGAGCCTCACTCACAATTTCTCTTTTTCCAGTAACACTTAACTACCCACTTCCATTGTTCAAATAACTGTACCATGATTTTTATAATTCTGCCACAAATAGTTTATGTAGTATTCTGTTTCAAAAAATGGACATATTATTTTCTGACATAAATTGTATATGTATGAGGTTTAGTAACTAAGAAACTTAGAAATATGCACACATTATTTTGAGGCAACTCGTATGTTACATGACTGTCCTTGGAACATAAACTCTCAGTATTTAAACAATAATCCATCCTGCTGTGCACAATTCCTATGTTATACCATTTGTCACTGGAGTCTGATGAGGTTTCTGTAACATTTTTGCACTTGTTCATCAAGCCCAGGACGGAATGCACCACTCATATTATAATCTCCATTATCTCTTCTATTAATCCTACCTGTTAATGAACCAGACACACAAACACTAAACGTGAACTGGTGAGGCTTTTTATAGCCATTTCTTTTGAAGATAAGCTACATTTCCTTACAATTCTTCCAATGAATCTGTCTGGCATTTGCTTTCAAGCAACAGGTGGTATATGGTGATTCTAATTTAAGTTACTTCTGATGGTACTCTCTGACGTTTTGTGGTTATTGCTGTTTCCAGTGATTTATCACGAGTACTATAATATAACTTTATAAAAGTGGTGAGCTATAGCTCCTAAATATTTAAAGTGAGTAATATTTATGAGCCACGAAGAGGTCCTGATAAAATATAGCTTCATTCGCTACCAGTTTCAATCAAAATGATCATCATCAGGCAATATAAAATTATTTACAGCAGCCCTGTAGTGCAGTACACGCCAATGTAAATAATTTTATATCATCCTATTGTGATAGATTTTATTGAAACTGATAGCAAATAAAGGTTTGTTTTGTAAGCAGCTAATGGTGGTTCCTAAATATAACTTTCTTCAATGAATCGAATAGTTTTGTATCTTTCCACCTATTTACATTTGTATGTAATGTTTATTTATTGGGGATCAACTGATAGCCCTGCTCGAAGCATCAATCCTGTGCGGGTATCTGCATTTTGCTACAGTTTCTTGGAATAGCAACATTCCTATATACAACAGCATTATCTGAGAATAGTCTTGCTGTGCTTCCATTGTTATCCACCTGGTCATTTATATATAACATGAACAGTAAAAGGTCTATAATGCTCCCTCTGCAAACTCCCAAAATTACATCTACATATATATTCCAGAAGCCACTGTACAACGCATGGTGGAGGATACTTTATACTTATAAGGTCGATTTTGTGTCCCATTCCATTCACATGTTGAACAAAATAAAAATGACTGTCTATACATCTTTGTATGTGCCCTCTGTTACCTTATTTTCATGATCCTTATGGAAGATATACAATGATGGCACCAGAATTGTTGCTCAGTCTTCTTCGAGTAAATATTCTCTGAATTTACCCAACAGGATTTCACAAGAACTGTGTTATCTTTCTTCCAAGAATTGCAAAGGATTTCAGTTAGAAGTTTCATATGGGCTACAGTGTATGTGACAATCAAACTAAGATGTGTCTTTGTCACTTTTCATTAATTTATTTGATATGCATGTATGTATCTGTTTATCTTGCAGGTTTACCCACAATTATAAGGAAGGATAGGAACACAGCAATCAGTCACAATTCCATTGGTTTCTTATTATTCTTGCATATACAGAGTTCAGCTATAAATAGCCATCTTCGGTGCATTTATAACTGAAATTTGAAAATGCAATGGGATTGCGAGTGATTGCTGTGTGTTCCTACACTTCCTCATAATGATATACGGCTGCTGTGCACAGCGGTTCCTTAAGTGGTTACCCACATATGTTTTGTATTTGCCACATCTAAAGTAAATGTTCTCAGCGTATCCTTTAAGCAAGTTGCTGGTGACTATAGCAGTTGGAACAAATATTGAAATTCTCCAAGTTTTCTTGGTGATCTTTATGCCTTTGGTGACCATTGTTTCTGTAACAACATCATGGTCATTATTCCCTCCATCATTATTTGTTGTTCTTTTCTTCATACACTTTCATCTTTTCACTCTCCTACCTTGCAATCCTTCCATATACAACACTTTTCCCCTCAGAATGTCTCTGTCAGCTGTTTTTTCAGCTTTTATATATATTTTTTATTTATTTTATTTTTTACTTTGTGGTTCCAACGTGTTGTTGACTTATTATCCCACAAATATTTCGAGATCTTTTCGGTTGATATACTCTCTTGTATTTGATATTAATGTCCAAAAAAATACCACGTTTTTTTCTCTTTACCTTTGATATGTTTTCTATGGTACTTTTGTAATTATCACCTTGGCAGCATTTCTAATTTATCTAATTATAGTATAATGGTACACATACTCTAGCATATAGACATTCTGGTTTTACTAATGTATTCTAATGCCTTATTTATGAATTTTTAGACAGGAACTTTTTATTGTAAATGTTTATAGTTGTGCCATATGCCCTTCCTATTTTATGTATCCTTTGCCCTACAGCAGCTTTTTCTGAACGGTTTTCTTATCTTCCCAAGATATTTAATTTTTTTTTACCTTCTCTATTTGTCCAATATCTCTTTTTCATGAGTTTCAGGACATTTTTAATGTTTGTTAAAAATGTAGTTTTCTCTCCAGAAATTCTTAAGATGCTCCTACTGGCTATTTCCTCTAAAGGATTAATTTATATTAAAGCAGATGTAACATTTTCAGAATAATACGGAAGTCATCTGCAAATGTGAACCAGTTAATTCCAGTATTTTTTCCCCTCTCTCCAACCTTGTACATGAAATCTTCCATTCATTTAATTTTTCACTCCCAGTTCCCACTGATTTTATTAGTACACAATTAAGAAGAATTGGAGATAAGCAATCACATTGCTGTAAGCATGTTCTTATTTTGAAGGGCTGGATACTTCTCCAATAAATTTCACTTTAGATACTGTGTTTGTAACTTCTTCATGAATCAGATTTGCTAATTTAGACTTTACATCAATTCTCGGATAATTTTATCTTTAGTTCCTCTTTCAACTGAATCAAAGGCCTTTTCGAAATCAACAAAAATTGCGACAGTACCTTCTGAATTCAGTAATCTGTGTTGTATGCTTTAACTTCACATTAAATATTTGTTCAGAGCATGATCTGCCCTGCAAAACAGCCTTAACATTCACCTAAATGGTTGGTCAATGTTGTTTCTACTCTATTTAGTAAAATATTGGATAATATTTTATTTGCAACTGTTAGCAAAGAAATTCATCTGTAGCTGTTAATACAGTATCTGGTTTATTGCCTTTATTATGTAGTGAATGTATCAAGGCTGCCTTCCACTCTCATGGGAGTTTTTCTGTTTTCAGATTTCTTCAAAAATTAATTTTAGCCCTTTTTTGTTTTGTTTATGGTAGTGACAATTTTAAAGGTTTCACTGTAATAGTCTTATTCACTAGCTTCATTGTTGTTAAAGCTTTAATTACTTATCTAATTTCTTTGAAAGTCTGAGATAAATCTTCTTCATGATTTTCATGAGTGTTTAATTCCAGCTTATGGATTGGTTCTGGACAGCTAAAAATCTAATCAATATTTTGCAGGTATTTCACAATTTCATTGTTGCTTAAGTTATGTCTGCCTTTCTCATTTATGAAACAGACACTTGGGATTGGTATCACTTCAGTATGCTCATAAAATCATGGATATTATTTTTTGAAAAGTTTTCTTCCATTTCTGCAGTTTCCTCTTTTCAGTGCCTCTCTAATTATCCTTTCCTTTTCCTTTCTTTACTGTTTCAATTGATTGCAGTGTTCAATTTTCCTTCAGCATTTCCACTTTTCCATTCTTTGGTCCTCTCTGTTAAAACATCTTCACATATTTCATTGCACCATTTAGACCTACACATCACAAAAAATAGAAATTATTTTAGGGATTTTTTTCAGTTTGTTTTCATGTTGACTTACTGATTTGTCTCTCTCCAATATTTGCAATGATTCAATGTGCAGATGTGGCTGAGCTGTGGTTTTCTAGGAGTTCCGAAATGAATTTTTCCAATATAATATCTTGTCAGTTTGGACATCTAAACATTTTGAAGTTTTCATCTTGCTTATTGTTTTCACACCTTATCATTGGTGTAGCACCCACAAAGGTACAGAACTGAATATGTTGTTTCTTTCTGAAATTGTGAGAGTGACCACTTGCTAGAAACCACACAATAATACATTTAAGAACATTATTACCAGTTCGTCTGTTGCCAGTGTATGTTTGGATTGATTACAGTCGTAGTGTCATCTGCTAAAGGGTTGCAGTTGTAGTGTCATCTGCAAAAGGAACACATTATGTTTATTTATTAGAAGGAAGGTAACGTACATAAATGAAAAACAACAGTGGACCTAAGACTGAACCTCATAAGTGATTTCTCCAAATCAGAAGAATCTCCACTGCTTGGATTGTGTGAATTATTAAGTACAACTTTCTGCATTCTTTTGCTTACATGAAAAATTATTCACACCGTCAATCCCATAAAATAAATTTATTTAGGAGAATATTGTGATTCGCATTTACTTGTAGACCATACAATGTCACCCTGTTACGTATTATGTTTTGAGTTCCATCTACTACGATGTTCTGCATAGCTGATCCAGTATTCCATATTCTTTTATTTTATTCACTTAGTGACACTGTGGAACTGCACGGAATGCCTTCTGGATGTTATGGAAAATCGCACCAAATCATGTACTTTTATCTGTGACCCTCTGTATCTCATGGACTAACAGAGTGAGCTGAATTTTAAAACACCTCTCTGAAATTCATTTTGTTCCTATATATTTTTGTTTTCTGAAAAGATCATAATACATGGGTAAAACATGTTCTGTAACCCCACAGCAAAAGATGGAAAACCTGGGATGTAATAACATGAATTAGGATACATTGCTTCCTATCTATATCTACATCTACGTCTACATCTACATGGTTACTCTACAATTCACACTTAAGTGCCTGGAAGAGGGTTCATTGAACCATTTTCATACTACGACTCTACCATTCCATTCTCGAATGACGCGTGGGAAAAAGGAACACGTAAATCTTTCCGTTCAAGCTCTGATTTCTCTTATTTTATTATGATGATCATTTCTCCCTATGTAGGTGGGTGTCAACAAAATATCTACGTATTCAGAAGAGAAAGTTGGTGATTGAAATTTCAAAAATAGATCACACCGCAAAGAAAACCACCTTTGTTTCAGTGACTGCGACCCCAACTTTCCTAACAGACATGTTAACAGAAGATGGAGAGGAAGGCTGGAATATTGAATACAGTTTTCTATTTGGTTGAACATGAACTGTTTATCAGTACTAGAGGAGAGTGCACGTGTTCATTATCCTGGTTCGAGGTGGAAGCAATGTACATATTTGGAACTTTAATGTCACCCTATTTGAGCAGCTATTTCTAGTTGTGTCTAGTCTGCAGCACAAATTTGGACCAATGCTGCTTCTAGAATGTCTGTTAGGAAAGTCAAGAACTTTTTACGTAAGCCTTGTTGTTACGGTGCCACTCATCAGACTCGCTCTCACACTTCATCCCCTTGCAACCTGTGTCTAACAGTGTATTGAGGTACAATTGAACAGAGGAATGGAACAATGTGTGTTCTGTGAGCAGAGCAGATTATGCCTTGATCAGAATATTCTGCTAAATTATAGTGGCTAATAAGGTACAGTTTTACTTTGTTTTTGACTGACTGAGGATTTCCAGCTCCTTCCTACCATCTACCACCAGCCTGTTGAAGATTTCTGCACCAGTCTACAAACGTCAATTTTGTACCCTAGACTAGGATGCATATCTACATGGAAATCATTTTTAATTCTAGAATTGTGGTTGTAAATTTCACATTTTGTTCTAAATTCACTCTTGTTGTTAACCACAAATTTCAATAGCGAACAAAGGTATTGGCAGATTAGAGTAAGAATCCTGAAGTTCCTGAAGAGGCTTTTGTAAGACACTCGGTTGTTAACTTTATATAATATTCTTACCCATATGTATCTGTAAAATAAATACTTTGTACCTTAGCTGCATTGTCCTGAAGTTTTTTCTACGGAACAATATTGACCTAAAGTATGATAGCAATCCATGCATTGTAACTAGGTATCACTATACAAGATACTGATCTGTCCTTAGATGTACCGCCTCATGATTTTGATCACATAGCTTGTACAGTCTGAATAATATACAGCTAAAGCTTGATTGGAGTTGGACCATTGCGTAATGTTCTTTATGCCCACAACATTACCCTTTTTTGTACATGTAGAAAATATTCTTTCTGCTACGTTGAATTTTTCAGAACAGCTGGTAGGCTCATCATTCCATCCTGTTCTTTTGTAATTGTAACTGGAATTAATGAATAGTCACACCAGTTACTAATATGTTTTTTATTATAGTCTACGACCTGTTCAGACTATTATATTCAAGCCGTTAACTAGTGTATCTGAAAGTTATATTTGTTAACTGGAGCAGCTATTCATTGATTATAATATGACTTTCTGCCACACTGAGACTGTTCATATCACAATACAGCCACAAACGACTTTCAATATTACGGTACCTGTAAAAATCCATGCACTAAGATGTGAACATAAGCCCTCTCACATTCTCAAAATGGCAGCTACAAAACGTTTAACCATCAGTTTCATATGACAATGTTATTGTCATTTCTGGATGCTAAGTACCACAGTATTACTCCAGAAATGTTTTCTACTGCTAGACAACAGCCAGTGATAGTATGTTATACATGTAAGTTATTTTGTGTGTACATATGGATGTATTTAAGGTCTAAGCATGTCAAATTATTAATTTTCATTAATTTACCAATGTGTTCATATGAATGAATTTCAGTGTTTGTTCGGCTACTTTTTCTGGCAGTGGATTCACTCTTTATCAGTCTTCTTCCCAGTACGGAGCACATAAATATGACTCTCTCATCTTATGTTTTGAAAGTAAGATTCTGGGTACACAGATGTCATTGATGCCATATCATCTTGCAATTAGTTCCCATAATCATGTGATATGAGCTCCACAAAAGCTTTTCCAGGGCTGTAGGAAATGTCAATATGACAATTTATCTATTTTAGAATATGTAATACAGCTCTCTTTAAATATAATTTGATTCAGTACTTGACATTATGTACATTTGGAATCACTGATGATAGTCAAATAATGAAATCACCTTAAATAACGTGGCTGCTACAGAACTAGGCAGCTTTAAGTCTGTTATGCAGCTACACATTGTAACTAGGAACACCCAACTCTCAATTATTTCATGCAAGTGCTAAACACAGCTTTATCATAGTAAAACAAATTGGTTTTTTCTAGTCCTCGCAAACACACATCCAGTGTGCTGACCATTGTACCATGCCATTTGTTTTTTCCACACTATTTTGATAATTATCTGCAAATGTAGCTAATTTAAAAACGGTGTCTTCGACGGCATACTCTAGCAATGCTACCATCTGTTAATGCCTTATGGGTGCAACTATTTAATCAATAAGTACCTACCACAGTTACCAACCTATTGGTAATCAATAGTCTTCTGTGTGTATGGCTCCATAGTGGCTGCAAAAAACAGCCTATGAAGACAATGTCTTCCCTGAATATACCTACTTAATGTTTGCTATTACAAATCATATAGCTGCTTTCCTGTATTGTTTGCTAAACGCTGCTGGAAAAAGATTTGCAAGGTTCTGCACAGTGTAGAATTCATAGAAATGTGAATATATTATTTGAAAGACTCTAATGGGAATGCTAAATGAAGGTGTATATAAGCTTTCAGCACATGTAAGTAGAGACATTTTGGAGAGAGGAGTTGCATATATGTTAAAACCGGCCATGGTTTGAAAAATTTGGAAACTAAAAAATTTGTGTAGAGCAACATATAGAAGCTTGTGCATGTGAGCTTAAACTAAACAATAGTACTTTTATAATTGTAGCCAGTTATAGGTCCCCATTGGGAAATTTTCAGCTATTTTTGAAAAACTTGGATTCTTTGTTGTGATGTCTGTCAGACTGAGGGAAGCAAATTATTGTTTGTGGGGATTTCAATGTAGATTTTCTGAAAGAGTCCGATAGAAAGCTCGATCTTGACGTATTACTTGGTTCTTTCAATTTGACATCACTTATTGGCTTTCCAACACAGTTGGTAGAGGAAAGCAGCACAATGATAATGTTTTTATTGATCAAAATAAACTTAATCAAATAAAAACTTTTCCCGTTAAGAATGGTCTGTCTGATCATGATGCACAGCTAGTTACAGTATATGACATAGTTCCATACAGTAATGCAAAACAGTCCTCTAAAATAGTGTATTCAATTAACAATTTCACAACTGAAAATTTTTGAGAAACCTTGCAACAGTTAGACTGGCATGAGATGTACAGGGAACCTGATGCTAATTTAAAATTTAACTTAATTCATGATATCTTTGTGAGTATGTTTGAAAACAGTTTCCCCAAAGAAAATAATGGCATATAATTGTAAGAAACCATCTAAAAGGCCATGGCTTACGAAAGGGCTAAAAAAAAAAAAAATCTTGTGAACAGAAAAGGGAAATGTACCTTATAGCTAGGAGGAGTAATGATCCAGAAACAGTGAAAAGTTATAAAAACTACTGCACTATATTAAGATAAGTTATTACAAAGTCCAGAAGTACATTCATTTTGTCTGAGATTAGCACATCTGATAGTAAAATTAAAACAATTTGGAATATTGTTAAAGGGGAAACAGGGCAACTGAGAGCACAGGAAGACTGTATTTCTATCAGACTCAATGAAATGTATGTTAGCAAGAAGTCAGGAGTAGAAAACATTTTTAATGATCATTTTTTAAGAGATGTACAGAAAATAAGAACCAGCTACTCATTAGAAAATTCAAGGCAGTATATGGAAGATGCAATACCTATGCAATTTGATAAAACTGAAATTCATCCCACCTCTCCTGTTGAAATTAGGAAAATAATAAATTCACTCAAAAGTAAGAGCTCACATGGAACTGAAGAGTACTAAAAGGTTGTTCACAACAAATAAGTAGGATTTTTAGCCACATATGTAGCAGCTCACTGAAACAGGGCATTTTTCCAGATAGACTGAAATATGCTATTGTTAAACCATTGCATTAAAAAAGGGGATACGTCTGATGCTAATAACTACATCCCAATTTCACTTCTGACGGGTTTATCCAAAATTCTTGAAAAAGTAATGTATTCAAGAGTTACGTTACATATTCGTAAAAAATGAAGTACTAACAAAATGTGAATTTGATTTTCAGAAAGGCTTTTCCACAGAAACTGCTACATATGTTTTCACTGATCAAATATTAAATGCACTGAATAACTGAACATCAACAATTGGGATATTTTGTGACCTCTCAAAGGCTTTTGATCATGTGAATCATGAAATTCTTCTAGATAAGCTTGAGTATTGTGGTATGAGTGGGACAGCGCACAAATGGCTTGATTCATATTTAACTGGAAGAATGCAGAAGGTTGAAATTAACAGTACATATAGTCTGCAAAAATTAGCAGAGTCCTCTAACTGGAGAGGTATCAAGAATGGTGTCCCACAGGGTTCAGTTTTGGTTCTTAATATATATTAGTGGCTTGCCACTCTATAATCATTAAGATGCAAAGCTAGTTCGTTTTGCTGATGATACAAGTATAGTAATCGTAACAAACAAACAAGAATCAGCTGAGGAAATTCTAAATAATGTCTCTCAGAAATTATCACGTGGTTCTCTGCAAATGGACTCTCACTAAATTTTGAGGAAACACAGTATATACAATTCTGTAGAGTAAATGGCATAAAACCATTGATAAATATAGGTTATGATCAGAAGCCTATTGCTATGGCATGATATTCAGACTTTCTGGGTGTGTGCATTGATGAAAAAATTCAATTGGAAGAAAGACATCGATGATCTGCTGAAGCGGTTAGGTTCAGCTACTTATGCTATTAAGGTTATTGCCAATTTTGGTGATAAACATATCAGCAGTAAATTAGCCTACTATGCCTATTTTCAATCACTGCTTTCATATGGCATCATATTTTGGGGTAATTCATCATCAAGAGAAAAAAGTATTCACTGCACAAAAGTGTGTAATCAGAATAATAGTTGGGGCCCACACAAGATCACCTCGCAGACCTTTATTTACGTAACTAGGGATATTCAAAGCACCTTCGCAATACTTATATCCACTTATGAAATTTGTTATTAATAACCCATCCCAATTAAAAAATAACGGCGAAGTGCATAGCTACAACACTAGATGAAAGTATGAGCTTCAGTATTATTGATTAAATCTTACTTTGCGACAGAAAGAGGTGAAATATAATGCCACAAAAAATCTTTCGTCAATTGCCAAAAAACATTAAAAGTCTAACAGAGAGCCAACCAAAATTTAAAAACGAATTAAAAGATTTTCTGAATGACAGCTCCTTCTACTCAACACGTTATTTTTTGGTATGAAGAAGTAACGGTAAAAAATGAATAAATAAATTATTTTGTGCAAAGAAGACTTACGTATTAGTGACACGTTCAACATAAATTTTATGATCATCACATTTGCCACTGGATGACCTTTTCATACCGGTACCGCTCATGTGAGGCCAAAATGTCGATGTATTAAATACCACAGTAAAGTTTCGAAGGCCGTACATTAATTATTTATACACAGTTGTTATTCATTTATTATGCAGCTCAAGTGGAGGACTTGTGCGTATGGCGATTTATGTGACTGAAGCAGTATAAATTCTAACCACCGTTTAGAATTTCTGAAAACAATATACGGTAATTCATGCTGAACAATGACAGTAAAGTAAGTTTTCGAAATGACTATTGCATCCCAGGTAACATTTATAAAATGCAAATGTGTAATACTGTTTCATTATTAGTAACTTTATTCTTAACATTGGGTTATTTCAATTGTTGTAGAAAGCATGCAAAACACGCCCTGTATTCGTAGTGACTCAACAATGAAAGTAGTTTTCTGTCTCATTCCTTAAACGACATAAGTACTGAGGTATATCGCAAATATATTATGGGAGAGAAAAGGATACTGTGTGTTCCTTTCAAAAGTACACACAGAAACAACAAATGTTACACGTTTGACTACAGTTGTACGCAAGCACGTGCTTCTGTTTACAAATACAGCAGACGACAAAACAGTGACGCATGTCCGTGACGTCACAGTTACCCACAGACCTTTGCGCAGTAAGGATGAGAAATGTAATATGGCGATGGTCGCGTCGAATATGAGCGGCCACTTACAAAGTCAGTTAACACGTTCGTTGGAAAAAATTTTAGAAGAGGCTCACCTGAGTGGAGAACTGAGACTAACTGGACGCAAGCTAAAGGACTTCCCGCTCGTCCGCGGGAAATACGACCTCAGCGACACAGTTATTGCAGGTGAGCGAACAGTCGTGCTAGCCCGCTGTTGTTTTGTCACACAGCCAGTACAGCGTACGCTTGGTGTCAATCTTTGAATCGTGTGTTTCACTAATTATGTTACCATTTGGACGTTTTGAAGTAGTTCTGATAATAAGGGAGGTCTGAACTTCGCGTACACGAATTTTGTCGCACTGTTTAATTCAGAAATCTAGTTTTTCTCGTTCAACAATTTGTAGTGATTATTGTAGCAGCGCGTTTGTTTGAGAGGAAAGACGCAGAGATAAACGTGAATTTTAGGTTTCGCTGACACTAGCAGAAATGTCCCAGTGCGGACATTGTATAAATTAATAATTGTACTGTTCCACAATTATTGACAGAATGTGCAAGGCCTGACACATGAGGAAAAAAATGAATTTGCCACTTAAAGCTAGCTAAAGTTGATTCCACTGCTTTTTAGAAGACCATATTTTTTAAATGACCTGTGCTTTTCGAAATAAATGTTTTGATCCATGAATTTGCAAAAAATGCGAAGCGGATAATAATTACTAAACTCTCACTGACTTTCACTAGCTATTTTTCAAGCATTGCGTGTCTACTCCTGCTTAATTTCAGGCGTTCTGTTAGTTTTGTCAGTAAAAAGTGAAGTGCGGTAAGCCATGAACGACAGCGAGCGGTGCAAGAATTTTGCTAAATGCACGAGCTTCACCAACACATTGATGTGCACTTGGAAATGTTCCAAGTCTAGAAAGGCCCGTCGTTGAATGCGGGGACAAAAATACGCCTTTCGCTGTATTCAGTTGCCAGAAAATTGCCTGGTAAAATGCATGTTGTTTTTCCGTCCATCCCCCATGTATTGCTTGTTATTGACGCGAGTGAATTAGATCATTTGAGCCTAAACACTATTGCATTAGATTATGACGAACCGACGATTATTTTGTTTACATACTGAACTTCTGGCGTCATCGTTCAAATATGTCACTTACCCCAGACCATAATGAAGCAGATTGCACCGAGGCGATGAAGTGACTACAAACAGGCGAAATAAAACTTTTTTTTACTGTTGCCAAAGAGATTCATACGCTCGGCTTGCGAAAGATCGTATTACTTTGAGATGGTTCCTGCTAAGGCCGTCGAAGAAAATTCGTTTCGTTCTGTAATGTGTGCATCGGTTTTAACGGGATTTACTTTCTGATAAAGCGCGGAAAATTTAGAGCATAGTTTATTAACGTTTTCTAGCTTTTGCGTTCGCTCTAACTGTATGACCCGCATCTGAAAGCAGTAAAATACTTGACAGATGAAAATTGTTGACTGGGCCCAGGCGAGAAGCTGGTCCAGAATCTTTGTTTTAGTGGACAATGTTACTAGGGGAGCTGTGCTTGCAGGCGTAGGAGAAAAAATTTGTCGGATAGCTCCATACGAGCATTGGTCACGAAAGGTGAGCCTGTAGCCCGTGTTTCGTTGTTGCGCGCAATTCCAATACACAACGAAATGTTTGTTTTACTGAAATATTCATTCAAGAGGCATTACAGTCTATTCTAGGTGTCCTTTGAATGTCACATTTTACATAATTTATTTACAATAACACGCCAAGCTGTATTTGATTTTCCTAAATGTCTACCACTTCCACTCTCGAATGCAGTTACCCAAACTCATATTTACGGTTGATATAATCCACTTGTCGCATTGATATTCAAAAATTTTCATATTTTTTTCTTGCCGATATATTCAGCTTAAAAGAATGGATTTATTGTTACTACACATTGCTGCGCTTTCAGTAAAGCATAGTGGTGTAATATGCCTTCAATTGAGACCACAACTGACAGTTGAGTAGTATAAATCTCCGCGTAGTTTTCTTGTCTTAGCACCGGTGAAAGTGCCTTTTCGGAAAATCATATTGAGATTATTTTGTGATACGTGTAACTGAACTGTACAGCTGAATTGTACGTGCACCACTAATTTATGTAATTTACTGCCGTCGATGAGTAAAGAAAGGAAGTGACTATCAAAATCTTAGCAAACAGATCTGTACGCAAAGCATCCAGTGGATTGCCAATTGCCAAGCTAACGTCCTATTTTACATGATTTTAATATAGAACACAGTGCAATGAAGTTTTATCCAGTGCAGAGCCACACAATGTGATAGTGGCTGACCTCTTACACACACAATAAAAATTACAATTTTCAAACCGGCGGATCCGCCAAAAAACCTCTGAGAAGCGGACAACTGCATCAGGCAGCGTGACGACGTTCATTTAAAATAATAATAACAATTTTAAAAGATTCTGCGACATCCGTAAGAGAAATACGGGTGTGGGAGGACCAACTAAATTTGAAGTAGTTCCTGTCATACGTTATACACTGGCCTTTGAATTATGAGTTAATATATATATATCAATGTCATTCTCCAATCTGCGTAACGGCTCACATAGCGTTATGTGAGGAGTGTACGGTTTTAACTGCTATGCGCCTAGGCATTTTTGGCGTACAGTGGTTGTCACGCAAAGAAACAGGACAGAATCCTAATAACAATAATAGTTAAAACATCGAACCTATACACTGCTACCGACAAATCAGATTTCGAGGCCCAATGTATTATTTTTCGTCTCGTTTGTTTAGCATAGATTCGCCGTCTAAAGAAGTCCTTTACTACTTGCTTTTCTTGTGTTTACGCTTTGCTATATGACTGGCGAGGAGAGTTGCATCAAAGCAGACTTCGGACTGACAAATCCATGATATTGTAGTGTTTAGTGTACACTCTGCTCAGTACGACCGTTTTCATTTGTCAGTGCCACACTCTTCTTTACTGATAGCGTTTTTACTGCTTATTATTCATTCTAGCTTCGCTTGTTGCCACGAGTAGAGCGAAAATTATTCATTGGTTTTGAATTCTGCTAATATTGGAGTGCGTTGGGAGCGCTCACACGCAGCGTATGACCCAGCAGTGGCTTTCGCTCAGCGCTATTGGTTTGACCTTACCCTTCCTCAGTTCAGGTTCCCAGCGCGGCTCGCAATTTCCTGTGGGCGGTTAAGCGGTTTACCGACATACAGTAGACCTTCAGAAGCGGTTCGCACTTGCATTTATCATTTATTTTTCGTACTATATACATGCTGGTCCAGTTAACTTGAGGCAGCAAAATGTGATAACTATGCATCTCACAGTATAATAGTAAAGATCAGATTCATATCAAAAGACATCTACAAAATGACGTCCATTTCCTGACAGACGGCTTTATCGTTGGTGAAAAAGAGGTCCTCCATAACGTTTTTGGTACTGGGAACCCTTATGTGCAATTGAATATTTTTATGAGCAAAAAAAAAACAAAAACATAGTATTGGAATTTTTAAGACGAGGCATGAAATCGAAGTTACAAGCACGAATCGACACGAACAGTTTAAGTGGACTGTTACACCGACTGTACTGTAGCTATCCCAAGAACAGCGGTTGTGTTTATGTAAACACAAGCGTTAACGAGAGCATTATTGATATTTAGTCGTACTGAATTTGTATTCAACCAATCTTATGAAAGCCTATAATTTGTACGTAGACTTTCGTTACACGCCTTCTATGGTTCTTTGTGTACTGTCAGCCTTTGTTGTTGAACACCATTATGTGACTTGAGTTTCATATTCTTTTCTGCTGCGTTTTGGCGGGCGACTTATCTTTTCAGGATTCGATAGTTTAAGCAGTAAGTGAATTGGGATGTTCCAAAAATAACCTGACATGATTTTAATTAAACTGGCGAATCCATATCTGTTAGCCCTTACGCTGAACATCTCGTGCTTCGTTTTACCACGTTGTGAATTTAACACTAATGAAGACAGCCGAAGATCAATCACGAATGAGTGGAGCCTCAAGTGGCGTTCAACTTCCTACTATATGGCGCTGTTAGAGAAGAAACATAAGGAAACTCTTTCTTTTCTTTGTTTACATATGGACCCTGTAACTATATCAGCATATATGAGACATTATGAATATTTTTGTAAAGAAACTTTTTTAGTGACTCAGCAATCAAAGCAATTAGCATGGATGCACACACACATGTGGATCGTTTACCGGCTATGTCACGACTACCCAATGAAGAATGGGTTGTTTTAATATTCCGAGAACACTCGTCTGCCTTATTCAAGAATCGACATCTCGTGAAATTTAGGATCCATAACACAGCAGCTAACACTTCATGTCACTTATCCCCCTTTACACTATATTTTCGAGACATGAGTGTGTGTGTTTGTGTGTATATATCTGCTTGATTTTTTTCGTTGTGTGTGTTTGATTGTGTAATTTGCAGTAGTGGCGCATGTGTTATTTTATTGTAAAATAGTCAATAATTTTGACAAAACAATAGGTTATGTTCATACGGGTGTAGTTAGTGATGACCAAACTGGCACAGGTGTTTATAAGACATTGAATGTGTATTACTGAACGCAGAACATAAAATCCGTCCCGGTAGTGCAAATGCCGAGTTTGCATTCGGTAAGTGTAAAGTAGCAGGGGTAGAAATTGTAGCAGGGAAGGTATGAATAGAGTCAACAGGTTGAAATGGATTTAGGTTGCAGCCTTATTCAGAAATGAAGAGGCATTTACGGGATAGATTAGCGTGGAGAGCTGCAACTAACAAGTCTTTGGAATGAATACCACAACAGCAAAGTTTATGATACCTTCCGGGCTCTACGGTCGCAGGTTTGAATCCTGCCTCGGGCATGGATGTGTGTGATGTCCTTAGGTTGGTTAGGTTTAAGTAGTTCTAAGTTCTAGGGGACTGATGACCACAGCTGTTAAGTCCCATAGTGCTCAGAGCCATTTGAACCTTCCGGGCTATGCAGAAATGTGTTTTTCGTGGTGTCGGTGAATTACTTACTGCTTCGACTACACGGTCGATTTCCTGTCACACCCCCTCAAAGTAATTGCTCATCCGTGTTAGTTCAATTTGTATCTAAAGAGGGTTTTACACTTAAACCTTCCATCCTTTAAGGAAAAAATTGTGTTAGCTACACATATATCACGAAGTTGGTATCTGAAGCTTGTTGGTTTACACCAAACTTTACTTTCGTAACTGCGTTTATTTGCTTTCGTAGCTCAGTGAGGTCTCCGGTAAAGTTAGATACTTTTCGCTGTGCACAACATAGTGCTTTGCCAATGCCAAAAACAGTGGAGTTACTCCTTCGTTTCGTACGTGCTGCGGCAGATAAGAGGAATACTTTTCCCAGGCTGATTAAGAATCAGCACCTCAGTGTGAAACAATTCACCAAGATAATAAGGCCGTCCTCAGTGTTAAGGACTTAGACAGAGGGCGGCACCTGGCGAAGTGATCAATCTTAGTATCAACTCAATGAAGATGAAGATGGACGAAGATGACGAGGAAGACCAACTAAACTCTGGATGAAGGTATGCATAGTGGAGATACGAAACAAATGACAAATATCGAATCCCAAAGTGAACCCAGTGGTCAGAGGACAATGATTGGGGAAAGAAGACTCAAAGCAGCGACCTCTGAGGCAAGCCTGTCGCGTTCAAATTGTTTGTGATGATCAACTGACTTCATCACCTGAGGTTAACGTTAAATTTATTCAAAAGCAGCGATTATTCGCACCATGAGCTCTTTTCTGGCATTAGCCAGTCCAGCATAGGCGATAGTAACAAGGTTTGAAGTTAAGTACTCTGGCAGAATGATCGTCTGCCAGGATCGTTTCAGATAGGATCGCAATGGCACAAAATGATGCAGACTGCTTGATAAAAGATTATCCTCTCCAGTTTTTCCTAGTATCTGAGAGACACTGACATTTATATAAGGTCATGTGTATATACAATGGTGTGCAAAGCTTAAGAACGAAAGTAACTTTTGAGTGATGGATTGCTACCAAATAACATAGCTCGATGAAACTTGGACCATACGTAGAAAGATCTACTACAGTATAGTACAGAAGGAAACTGAAAGAAGTACACAATGGGGCGAACGGAAATAACATAGACAGTAGTTATACTGAAGTCGCAGAGATTCATGATGGTCACATGGATATTGCAAAAGGCGGAACATGGTTGTGTGATCACCACGGGACACAATGACTGTTGTGCAACGTGCTCCCATGCTGGCAACAAAGGTGGTAATCAGTTTTTGTGGTAGGGCGTTGCGGGATTAGCCGAGCGGTCTCAGGCGCTGCAGTCATGGACTGTGCAGCTGGTCCCGGCGGAGGCTCGAGTCCTCCCTCGGGCATGGGTGTGTGTGTTTATCCTTAGGATAATTTAGGTTATGTAGTGTGTAAGCTTAGGGACTGATGACCTTAGCAGTTAAGTCCCGTAAGATTTCACACACATTTGAACATTTAGTAGGGCGTTCCAGCACCGCTGACACCTGGTGGATGGTCGTAGCTGCATGTGAACTTGCTGCAATACGTCTGTCAAACGTATCCGACGCATGCTGATGGTATTTAAGTCGGGGGAACGGGCAGGCCTGCCCCTGCACAGTTCTATCACAGCCTAACATAACAGTCGCGACACTCACAGCTGTAAAAGTTGTTACCGTTTGACAGATGGAGCGACACTAGCGCTCCAAGCGGCGAGTAAGGTGGACGTTAGACGCGTCGTAAGCATGTTTGTTTTGCATCCGTTTCCTACGTAAATTAAGAAATATTTGAGTTATTTTCTTGCCTCTAAGGGTTTGTGTAGTATCAGAAGGCATGTAAGTTTCTAAAAATGATTCTAAAATAAACGCAAGTATGGACAATAACCGTGAATCGAGTGGCAAGCTACAACACATTCGTGAAGAAATGCTTGTGACGTTGGATAGAACTGCAGCTTACCACGTTGATATCAAAAGAATATAAACACACAGATTCACACGTAAGAAGCATAGACATGTACCTCTACATGCAAAAGCTATCTACAGCTCATTTATCGTTCTGTAGGCCTACCGTGTTTGTCATTGTCGTCGCCTGTTGCCACAAGTACGACCTTCATCTTATATTATTCTAAGTGGGACAAGTAAGTGCCAAATAGTGGGAGAAATGTGTTGAAAACATTATAATGAGCTGATTACATTACATTTCATGCTAAACCATATATTTGAATAATTTTCAAACAATCTGTCAGTGAACAAGGTGCTAACAAAATAATGTCGTCACACGAAGGAAGCAAGGAAAATTAAGTGACTAACAACAAAAGTGAATGAAACAGATACCAAACATTACGCTTTTGTAAGACACGATTAACTGCGCTTACTCTAACCACTTCATCGTCAAAGCAGGTCTGTGTTGACGATTCACACGAATTTGGCACTGATACGTGGAGAGTTGAACTGGCTGCTTCTGTATTATAGGACTGTTTTACAGCTTTAGAGGAATTGTCGAATCTTTGTGGCAGTTTCCTCTTTATGGTCAGTTGAGGTGACTTATTTGGGATGTCAAACAGTGTGGGTACTGCACTCCACACGAGTTTATTATTGTTCGCGTTTATGAACTGAACTGGTTTTGTTCTAAATGTAGCGAACAAAACCTAATATTATTATACAGGTAAACTGGGTCATTTTTCCGTAAGGTCTTCTCGTCTGTTATTAAGTAGCCATTTTCTGCTCCTAAAAACGAAACATTAATCATTAATAGACATATAGTTTGAAAGTGAATCTTGACGAGACAGTTTAGTAACATGATCCTTAGGAAACCAAAAAAAGACAGCTGTGGTGTCTTCTTTCTGTTGCTGCTGCAATTTATTGCGCTACAAACACTCCCGCTTGTAAAAACCATTGTAGAAATCAAAATAAACATCACTATTCGCTTTCACGATCTCGCCGAACTCACAGTTTAAGTTACTGGCGCGGTAGGTTACAAAAATCGAGGCAAAGTGTCGCGACTGGTTTGTTAGACAGTGGTTCTTTGTGGTTGCACATTGTCATCCATAAAAAAAAAAAGTCAGGGCCAAACGCGCCCCTGAAAAGACTCACGTGGGGAAGGAGTACAGTGTCACAGTTGATCGGTAAGTGTACTGTGTTCGATGATTTGCCTCCACACTTCAACACCTGGACTACCAAAACGATCACGTTAGATAATGTTCCTGGGTGCAGTTACTTGTTGCACCTTTACCATATTAGGGTATCTCCAGCTTTGACGAATAAGATCGTTTTGGTGGTCCAGCTATTATGGTGTGACGATCATAACATTGTATGGGTGTACTGACCTCTAAATCTTTGAACACTGTACACTCAGCCATCAACTTATTGTGACACTGTGCTCCTTCCTCATGTACGTCTTTACAGGGATGAATTAGGCCCCGACTTTATTTTTTACGCGTGACAATTGGCGCGATGTTGCTATAAATCACTCGAACATAGAAGGAAAAAAAACTGTAAATGGCAAGTGTTGATGCCTTCGACATGGAAGGTCAGTATAAAACTTGGGTTGTCACCTGGAGACGGTGTGTACGCTAATGATATTTCTTGAATGTCGTTTGGTTGTGCACTCTGCAGACGAAATGCAGCGCATGAACCAATGTTGTCTGATCAGAAGTTGACGCCTCCACGACATCAACGTCTTTAGCGATGCGCACTAGCTTAATTGGACATTGATGAGGAAAGAAATCGATACTCGCTCTGTAGTGTGAACCATACTGAAATTCTTATGAGGCGATAAACCTCGGCGAAAAATAACCAATCGCTGTGCATCGTTAGAATAAAGGGTCCTTTACGCGCTAAGGTTTGTCGGAGCATACCGTTTGCAACGACCGTCTTCACGTCTCGCCTGCAGTATTCACTTCGCATTTACACCTTCAAACCGCAATACAGCTTTCGCACAGTCCTGAATCAGTAGTCCGTGAATTCAGAGTATTTTGTGACCACGGCCAAATTAAGTAAATTATTAAGTAAATTTACTTTTCAGATAATTCTTCTGTGTAGTGCTGTTGTTTCCCTAGTTATAAAAAGAGAAAGATCAGCACAGACAAGAGGTACACAAATTACTTCTAATATGCCTAACAATTTAGAATATTTATCTTTTGAAGGAGTTAAAAACTGAAAAAATGATTGGTTTGACTACCTAGAACGAAGACACCTGCTTCGTGTTATTGCGGTATGTGAAGCCCTGTACAAGGAGAAGTAACAGTGAAATGAGACAACTGATAAGTGCACATGAAAGACTTACAGTAACATTGAGGTACTCACTAACTGGCAGATTTTTATTTGCTGGTTATTTTACATACAAAAATGGCAAATTCCTCCATAAAATTAATCTACAAGCATAATGAAATTAAACACACCAATTATTGCTTCAGTGTCTGGACCCCAAAGAAACAGCTCAGTTTCTCCCCTTTTCAGATAAAATTAATATAGTGAACTATATCTTACATTGAAGAAAACTTAAAGTTAATTCACAGCCGATACTGCCTCCCTCTTCAAACACTGAAGAGATCGAAAACTAATTGAAAATTACCAAATGAAATAGTTCCAAGAAAACCACCGTAGTTTTTCACATTTTAATTTTTGAGTAATGGTAGCTTTCCTCATTAGTTGCCTATCAAAGATACTCCAAGGCAACGATTATTTATTGCCGTTCAATTCCCTGAGCAGAAGAAGGTTAAGCACATCCCTACTTCACTGCATTTCTCCATTCCTGTATGATGGTCTCATTTTTATGAGGCCATACTCATGTAGGCTGTAATTCTGTAACTTTTATTGCATGCGTCCTTTCAGATCAGTTGTTTCAGTGTTACCTTCTGCCTCATGCCGAGTCTCCATCCACTAACAAGTTATTGCAACACTCATTATTGCTTAACCTCTTGCTTATACTATCCCACACACAAAGCTGCAATGCAAATATACGTAATCTGATGGTGTTCAATGTACTGTATAAAATACACGGCTGTACAACATTTGCTGTCAGATGTGCACTGCTAGAAGCTGTGCTGATCTTTATTTTGTACTGTATCACACTCGTCGTTGACCCCATAATTCCGGGAACATGTGCTATTATGTACTAAACCACTTCAACTGGTCAGCGCGTATAGTTTGCGTCAATTCAAGTTCCGCTAGACTTTACATAGACAATTTTTTTCAGTCGGTGATTCATTCACTTGCAACGATTTGCCTGTGCAAACAATCTCTGTAAAGCCAAGTCGGTGCAAATATCTGAGCGCGTAAAGGATCCGTCACGAATTACGGTATTTGTTGCGCAGGTCTGAACGGACGTTTAAGTGAAAGTTTGTAGAGAAGCAGACATCGCGCATTCCTATCTTCCACGGTTTCACTGGCGGATTGGAGCACTGTTAAGATGGTGTACTCGCGTCCGGGAGGACGCCGATTCAAATCTTCCAGATTTAGGTTTCCTTATTTTCCCTAAATGGGTCTTTTTTTTTATTACACAGCGTAATTCAGGCCTTATCCATCTCCTTTCCGTGCATGGGCTCTTGTCTCTAACGATGCCATCGTCGACGGGACGTTGAGCTGTAATTTTTTTAAGGGTTCCGTACTTCAAAAGGGAAAAACGGAACCCTTACGGAATCACTTTATTGTCCGTCCGAAAGTTAAAGATTCCTTTTTTTCTGGTGATTTCATGTAGAACCTTTAATTTTCAGTCTGAAAATGTTTACTTTCATAAAGGGAAATCTCTAACCGAGTTGTATGACTATGTAGTACATCATAATCGATGACCAACACCGTATTCGAATATTAACGCAACTGATTTGAGTTGTAGTGCCGATGTGCGAACAGAAAACGAATACGTAAAACAGGAGGAGTGGAAACTACAGTATGCCAGCCAACCTGCCGCCCTCTTAAATCGAGTGGTAGTTTCTAAATAATCAGCGTTCACATTGACCACAATGTTTCAAGATATTTTTTGTTACCTTCAGTTTTTATCGACCCAGAAGCTCTGTGGGGAAACCGAAGTCTTGTGTATAGGACTTTTTTTTGCTCAAAATAGATTCTTTCACTTTGTTGTCACGACTGCTGTGAACTGTACATTCCACCTAATCCCTTGAAAATTTAATTACTGCCCCCGTTTGTGTTCCCACACCATCTGCACTGATTTCACGGCAAACACGACGTCCTAGAAATTTGTTTTTCTCTTCGAGCCTTGAGTGTTCTTCGTTCCAGCAGTCAGGAAAATCTGACGTGTCACAAGTCACCCCATTTACATTTGCATCACTTTCATCAATGTAAGCCACACAAATTGAACACTGATTTTTTTCAGTAACGCGTGACCTTTCTCTTCTGTGATTTGTCTTTTCTTCAGTCAGTTCATCAAACACGTGATGGGAAAATAAGAACACGATATAAAAGTGAAGTTACTTATTCTTTACTCAGTACATGCAAATGCAGGTACTAATTCCGTTTGCGCCCTCCAACGAAAATAGAGTTAACACTTTCGCCATTAGTGTCGCTCTAGTGTAGCTGTAGACTGTAGTCATGGGGAAACAGACGTTTCCTTACGCTCAATGAATTTCATGATTGTTGATTACAATAAAATTTATATAGACACGATTTCTGCATCTACACTCTACACCGTGAGGTGCATGGCTGAGTGTACGTCCCATTGTACAAGTTGTTAGGATTTCTTCCTGTTTCATTCACGCATGGACGTGGGAAAGATGATTGACTGCCTCTGTGCGTTCAGTAATTATTCTAATCTTATCCATGGAGTGTAGCCATGTATGGAAGTGAAACATGGACTGGCAGAAGTAAAGCTGTGGGTACCGGGCGTGAGTCGTGCTTCGGTAGCTCAGTTGGTAGAGCACTTGCCCGCGAAAGGCAAAGGTCCCGAGTTCGAGTCTCGGTCGGGCACACAGTTTTAATCTGCCAGGAAGTTTCATATCAGCGCACACTCCGCTGCAGAGTGAAAATCTCATTCTGGATGGACGATAAATAGTTTGGACAAGAAGAGAATAGAAGCTTTCGAAATGTGGTGCTACAGAAGAATGCTGAAGATTAGATGGGTAGATCACACAACTAATGAGGAAGTATTGAATAGGATTGGGGAGAAGGGAAGTTTGTGGCACAACTTGACCAGAAGAAGGGATCGGTTGGTAGGACATGTTCTGAGGCATCAAGGGATCACCAATTTAGTACTGGAGGGCAGCGTGGAGGGTAAAAACCGTAGAGGGAGACCAAGAGATGAATACACTAAGCAGATTCAGAAGGATGTAGGTTGCAGTAGGTACTGGGAGATGAAAAAGCTTGCACAGGATAGAGTAGCATGGAGAGCTGCATCAAACCAGTCTCAGGACTGAAGACCACAACAACAACAACAATCCTCACGATCCCTACGTGAGCGATATGTAGGGTGTTGTAGTATATTCCTAGAGAAATCATTGAACGCCGGTTCTTAATAGACTATCTCGGGATAGTTTGCGTCTATCTGCAAGAGTCTTCCAGTTCTGTTCCTTCAGTATTTCTGGGAACGTCGTTCATACACATCTAAAGCATTGTGTATAAACAACGAGAAAAAAAAACTTCCCTCGGGGCAGACAGATGAGTAGAACATTTGGATATCTTTGTACAGACTGTGTTACGGAGCTGCAAGAACTGGAAGCAATATGAATAGATGGGGTTTATCAGACAAACCGGTGCTCTGCGATTGTGGGCAAGACCTGACTACTACCCGCCTTATGAAGCGCGACCTATCCCCAAGCATCTGCAGTGCTGAGCAGCTTATGAAGGCTAACCCAGAAGCGCTAGCCCTGACCAGCTTTTGATCCAAAATTTCTTAGCCCATTACACAGGGTGATTCATAAAGAAAGAACAGGTTCTAGTTGTTTATTACAAACTATAAAACATTAAAACACATTGCGCATGGCACTGGATAGTGAAGCGTTCAAAGTTTTGACGCAGTTGCGCTGTTGTTTGTAGCAACATTGCGACTACACCACGAGAGATTATTTTGTATGTTGGAGTTTTGCGCGAAGTCAGTCTGTTGTTCAAGTACAACGTCCACTCCGCCGCCGATTTAGCAAGAAGCCGCCTCTGAACAAGCAGGTTTATGATTGGCTTACAAATTGTTGGAAGCTGGTTGCATGTGCAAAGGGAAGATTACTGGTCGGCTAAGCACGTCTGATACGTATCCGAGATGCGTCCGCACCCGGAAATCCACAATGCGGTGTTGACATCATCTGAAACGACGCCTCCATATGAAGCATTACAAGCTGCATTTACCGCAGCAGTGACCATAACAGAAGGTACTAGTTTCGCATTTCAGTTATCCAGGGAATGGCAGAAGATACTTTTTTCGAACGATTCACTTTTTCGGGCGAATCGACGACTCCTCTATCGGGTGAAGTAAAACGCCATAATGTGAGAATTTGGTGGTCACAGAATCTTGGCGGCATCGTCGAGCATAAAGAAAAAACGCCAACCGAAACTAAACGTGTTTTGTGCCGTCACTGTTCACAAAGTTTATGGACCTTTCTTTTTGTGGAGGAAACAGCGACAGGAATGTCATACCTGGACATACTGCTAAATTGGTTGTTTCGTCTACTTGACGAAAAGATTTCATTTTTATGCATGACGACGCCCCGCGTCACTTTCACCTTGAGGTGCGGCGTTATCGTAACACCACCATCCCGCAAGATTGGATTGGAAGAGGTGGGCAGCAAAATCGTGTTCATTGTTTTTGGCCTCCCAGGTCACCAGACCTCAAACCTTACTTTTTCTGTGGAGGTACATGAAAGACAGAATTTTTGTCCACGTGTGGCAGCTACTCTTTAAGAGCTGAGACTTCAAATTGTTGGAGCTGTAGACTCAATAAACAGAGACTCGTTGATTCGTGTGTCTGATGGAATGAAATTCCGTTTCGATATTTCTCGACCAACGCATCATGCTCATGTTGAGTGCGTGGTATACACTGAGATGAAGTGACAATGTGTGTGTGAATTCCTAAGGGACAAAATTGCTGAAGTCATCACACTTACACATTACTTAAACTAACTTATGCTAAAAACAACACACACACACACACACAGCCATGCCCGAGGGAGGACTCGTACCTGCGGCTGGAGGGGACGCGCAATCCGTGGCATGAGACTTCAAACTGCGCGGCCACTCCGCGTGGCAGGTGGCAAAAGTCACGGGACATGCACATATACAGATGGCGGTGGTGTCACATACACAACGTATAAAAGGACAGTGCATTGCCGGAATAGTCACTTGCGCTCATCTGAAAAAGTTTCCGACGTGGTTATGGCCGCACGACGAGAATTATCAGATTTTGAACACGGAGTAGTAGTTTGAGCTAGACGCGTGGGACATTCCACTTCGGAAATCTTTAGGGAATTCACTATTCCGAAATCCACAGTTTCAAGACTGTGCCGAGACTACTAGATTTCAGGCATTATCTCTCGCCACAGACAACGCAGTGGTTGATGAACTTCGCTTAATGACCGAGAGCAGCGGCGTTTGCGTGGAGTTGTCAGAGCTAACCGACAAGCAGCACTGCGTGAAATAACCGCAGAAACCAAAGCCGGGACGTACGGTGAACGTCCCTGTTAGCACGTTGCGCCGAAATTTGGCGTTAACGGGCTACGGCAGTAGGCGACCGACGCGAGGGCTTTTGCTAACAGCCCTACATCGTTTGGGCTCGTAACCATATCGGTTGGACCATAGGCGACGGGAAAACAGTGGCTTGGTCAGACGAGTCCCGAATTCAGTTGGTCTGAGATGACCGGGGGGGGGGGGAGGGGGGAGTGTTTGAGTGTGGCGCAGATCTCACGAAGCCATGGACCCAACTTGTCAACAAAGCATTGTGCACGCTTGTGGTGGCTCCATAATGGTGTGGGCTGTGTTTACACTGAATTGACCGTGTTCTCTGGTCCAGCTGAGCGGACCTTGGACTGGAAATGGCTATGAAACTTCCTGGCAGAATAAAACTGTGTGCCGAACCGAGACTCGAACTCGGGACCTTTGCCTTTCGCGGACAAGTGCTCTACCATCTGAGCTACCCAAGCACGACTCACACCCCGTCCTCACAGCTTTACTTGCGCCAGTACCTCGTCTCCCACTTTCCAAACTTCACAGAAGCTCTCCTGCGAACCTTGCAGAACTAGCACTCCTGGAAGAAAGGATATTGCGGAGACATGGTTATGTTCGTTACTTGGAGACCATTTGCAGCCATTCATGGACTTCATGTTCCCAAACAACGATGGATTTTTAAATACGACGATTCACCATCTCACAGGGCCACAGTTTTTCGCAATTGGTTTGAAGAACATCATGGACAGTTCGAGCGAATGATGTTGTCACCCAAATTGCCCGGCTTGAATTCCACCGGACCTTTACGCCACATAATGGAGGGGTCAGTTCGTGCACAAAATCATGCGGCGGCAGCACTTTCGCAGTTATTGATGTCAGTGAGGCAGAATGGTTCAATATTTCTGCAGGGGACTTCCAACGACTTGTTGAGCGAATGCAACGACGAGTTGCTGCACTACACAGGGCAGGAGGTCGTCTTACACGATATTAGGAGATATCCCATTACTTTTGTTACCTCATTGTAGTGTCCTTGGGAACATAAAACTTTGGACCTTCCTCTGTCCGGTGACATGTGGAGTATGTTTCTATCTTTCCTAGTTCGTAATAATCAATGGCAATCTGTCTTTTATTTACCCTATATTACATGTTATATGTTTTTTCCAGCAGTTACATTGAACACGACACGTGCTATTACCGTGGCTTAATGGAATGTCTCCCAAGAAAGCTGAGAATGGGAGTTTGGTGAAGGATGGTCGTAAGCCAGTAAGGCGATGTTTTGTTGAAGGGCTCACGCGGCAGCACGGCTACAGGGTTACGAATAGAGAAGGGATTAGGGGACGTATTTGTGTAGATGTAAGGAGCCAAAGAGCCACGTACTCTGACACGGGGAGGTGCTGACCGCAGATCGTGGGTCGTGAGTCACTCCTCAAGCGTCTGCAACTTTTCCTTTTTCTTTCCGCTCCACCTCACCTCACGGAGGACTCGGCGGCGACGGGCTGGACCACGCGCCTCAGAACTGGACGGCGTCAATACAGCAGCGTTGGCTTCTGACGCACGATCAGTTCTTACTACCTCCCTGTCTGATATAAAATCATAGGTACGTGTTGTGCCAGTACAGTTACTTAATCTTTTCATACTTGGATGCTTTATCTCCGATAATTACACATACAAGGGGACCGCGCGCACAAATCATTACCGATTGATATCCAGGTTTATGGTATCTACAGGGCTTGGCCGAAACGAAAGTGACAGGACTGGGAGATCCAGATGGCCAAGAATTTAGAGAGAGAGAGAGAGAGAGAGAGAGAGAGAGAGATATCAGCAGTTTTGCTGCGGGTCGGGCGGCGCATGATCTGTTTTTTGTTATCCTCATTTCCATCTAGCGTTTGGCATAACAGGCGGTAATCAGAGGATTATGGGTTCGAGTCCCGAAGCAGATATTTTTTAGTTGTTTTCAATTTTGCACTGCAAATAAACCGAAGCGATGCTCAGTACATTGTATTTATTAGGATTTTCCTAAAAGACGTGGAAAGGAAGGGCGAAGGAAAATCTAGGATTCCCCTCAAATGCACTCCGCTAATGCAACTCTATACCAATTTTTTATCGTCATGTAAAGAATTTTATCTACAAGCTTCAACGGTCCTCGTATCTCATCGAGAGGGAATAATAAATAGCATCCCGAAAAGGCTGCATGAAAGTACGTTCGACTGTATATAACTAGCTATCCTCGCCAATATTTGGCCAAATGATGCGTTACGCATGGTTTGCTGCAAACCGTCGGATGAGAGAGAACCTTTTATGGATGTAAACTAAGTTTGTTTTTCTACAGAAACTTTAAAACAACCACGTAATTGTGGAAGTACGGCGTTTATAACGCGTGCAAGATGCCGAGAAAACAGATTCCCTGTATTTTTACGATGAAAATCACCTCCTCCCCCCCCCCCCCCCCCCAACCTCCACAATGAAGCCTGGGATGGGACCCGTGTGTCGTGAACGAATGCATTCTGGAGTAAACAGCTAACTAGATCTGCGCCAAGCACGTGTATGTGTTTCATCACTGAAAACAACAGAGCACCATTTCATTCTGCAGTCAACTCTTAAACGACACCAGAGTAGCGATGTTGGGTGGTGTCGTGGTGCAAGATGTACACAGAATCTTAATCTTGTTGCAAGCAGACGGTTTCCAATGGCCGTGATGCTACAACTGGTGCAGCATGTGCCCGGATTTCGTCCCTGGATTATATTCAGTCGACCACAGCTGCTCGCACAATGCGGCGATCTTTATGCACGTCTGTACTAAGCAGACGTCCAGAGCCTGAAAATGTTGTTGAAACGCCCCTCAGACCATTGTTGACATCAGCGGTACACAACCGATACATTGTGCTCAACTTGTGTAGACAATATGGCGATACGTCCATTCAACTTCCCACAGGCCCAAAATTCAACCTCTTTCATATGGCTGAAGCTATTCAACACCAGTACGTACTCGTCGGTAGGGCGTGTTGGCACCCTGTAGTGAATGTTGAAAACTCTGTCCACATGTACGCTCAGCACAGTTACTGCCTGCAGAGTCAAAACATAGTGTGCACGGACGGGATGACAAATGAATCACTAGCACCACAATCCCAATCACAAGCATATTATACCGTGGTGGCACTGAACACAGTCCGTGTTGCATTTTCTCTCCGGCAATGTAGATAATGAAGACGAGCGTCAAAAGTTAACTGAGGAGTTGATGGCGGCGCAACCACTAAGTATGTCCCAGGTCCGAGAATTTGCCAACAACTCTGCTTGAAATCCTTATCACAGATGAACATTTTCTCGAACGATGACATACGGAATTGTTTACTTCTCGCTACGATTTCTCAACAATAGAGGCATGTGTGTAGAAAATAAATTGGATTGTGTGTGTGTGTGTGTGTGTGTGTGTGTGTGTGAAGCTGTAGTAAACAATATAGTTACTTTGTTTTTTAACTTCGACTCGGAACTTATTTTTCGGAGGACCCTCGTTATGTATATGCCTTAGTTCCACAATTTCTTTCAGGGATAGTTAATGAATAAATGGAAAAGTCTTGTTTCTGGTATCATTTGCAGTTGTATAGTATATACAATAGCTTGTTTCCTAATTTGACAAGGAGGATACTGCAAACCTGTTTGTGTTGTTCGTTGGGAGTATGTGATAACTGGCTGTGCATTAGCTGCCCTGACTATATTGGCTGTTGCAGTAGCAATGCGGACGGCTGGTGCAAAAAATCGTCCCTAGCGTTCCAGTCCATGACCCTGCTAACATGTGGCTCCATCCCTCGTTGCAGGAGACCTACCCTCAGTTGCCAAGCAATATCTGTGTGACTCATCAGCTATCGACCAAACTTCCAGCCCCTTCCCCTTCCCACACCCACGTCTTTACTCAGTCAAAGCAGTTTTTCCGCTCTTACCGCCCTAGTCAGGACCCTTCCCTCCTGGAGGCACTGAAAAATTTAAGCAGGCAGGAGTGAGCTCTAATGGATGCGTGCAGAACATAACGTTAAAATTCCAAATGTTCTGTCAATAGTCCCCAGGAGCTTTTGTATGTCATTTTCTTCGTCATTGTTGTTATCGGTGGTGGCGGTGGTATTCGAATGCTGGTTTTATGCAGCTCTCCACGCTAGCTTTCCCTGTTTCAATCCCATCAATTGTGCACAACTGCTAAAATCAGTTCGAACCAAGACTATTTTCATTGGGTTCCACTGATTTTCCAAGACCTTCGCTGTATTTTCCAAATTTCTCCTTAATTTCCATTACTGCCTGCCCTACGTACGGATTGAATAACACGACGGATAGACTGCAACCCTGTTTTACCCCCTACTCAACTACTGCCGCTTTTTCATATCCTTCGACCCGTATAACTGCAGTCTGGTTTCTGTACAAGCTGTACATAACCTTCCTTTCCTTGCCGTTCATCTCCAATAACTTCTGAATTTAAAACTGTGTATTCTTTTCTTATTTCAAAAATGGCTCTGAGCTCTACGGGACTTAACATCTATGGTCATCAGTCCCCTAGAACTTAGAACTGCTTAAACCTAACTAACCTAAGAATATCACACAACACCCAGTCATCACGAGGCAGAGAAAATCCCTGACCCCGCCGGGAATCGAACCCGGGCGCGGGAAGCGAGAACGCCACCGCACGACCAAGAGCTGTGGACTCTTCTTATTTCTTTGGGGTATATGCCTGTTTATAATTGTATCAGATTTTGACACAAAAGTAATGAATTCCGTCTTCCACAATTGGAATAATCCCTTGAATGTGAAGTGCATTGCAACGACTTAATTCTGAGACTCGTCCCATTACAGCAACCAAACAGAGCAGGATGACCTATGAGTCCCTCCTATCCATACCTCGAATAGTGTAAAAATTGTTATGGCTTTGTTGCTATGTTGAATTAAAGTGTCATTGTTGAGGCACATGGGCGTTGTTAATCCTGAATGCAACAGACATGTTTTTATATAACGTTTCCAGATACTTCATAATCGTGTAAAAGTCGTCCTACCGTAATTTCAGTAGAAGTTATTTACACGTCTCCTTATGCCAAGAGCAGCGGAATAAGCATAATGATTATTGTCTTGGTGCTCATTTTGTAGTTTGTTTCCTCGTCTTGTCTCTGACCATGAATGTTCGGTTTTTTCTTGGGCTTTCCCAAATAACACTATATTCGTAGCCATAGCTTCTTAGTCCTTTAGTAGTTGTGACGAAACCTTCTCCACATATCAACATTAATAAATCTTACCATTCTTCCAGGGGAAAATAGAGCTAATATGACAACTGGTTTGCATAGGTGTGATATGCTAAATCTGCACAGGACGTTTTTAGTGGCTGGCAGAATCTATTTTTCACATCTTCTCCTATTCCGCCATGCGAAATTACCTACTACACGCGCAAACAAAGTTGACACTTGGCGCGGTGGCTGATGGGAGCGACCGTAAAGGCATTTCCCATTTACAGTCGCCCCCGTCAGCCACCGCGCCGAGTGTCAATTTTGTTTGCGCGAACAATAACAGCGACTGCGAAAAAGAAAACAGTCTAGACCCTTTCGTAGAAAATTAGGTACATCCTGTCGGTGATGATATATGGTTTGTTCTTACTGTGTTACACGGTCTGCATTCCAGGTAGTAACGAATACTGTGCAATTAATTTTGTTGTTATTGGTGGTGGTGTATATCGAAAACTGTCAGCGTATTACGTCTAACGGGAACAACATTGTGCAAGTTGACGTCTCAAGTCACGTATGTTTAAGAGAGTAATAGTGGTCGAGAATCATTCTTCAGTGGTTATATCACTGAACACTGAAGAAGATGGCCACAAAAGGACGTAACTGTATTTACGAATGTGATGTTACACTATCAACAAATTAACGTGTTAGACAGTAATCGGACAAAATGAAAATTCGTCTCCCTGCGTTAGCATGACGCTGTTAATGTTCAAGTGCGGATCAGTAGTGACAGCAAGAGGGTATCGCAGTCACGTGAATTATCCAGCACATTCTTAGCAACAGTAGGCGTGTTTTTCGTGTAGCGGGCCCTCAAAGAATCTTGCACACCACACAGACATCAAACTTGGAAATGGATATATGGCTATTTCAATCACTGGATGTTCCTAATTTATTTTGCTGTGAACAATTATGTCAAACAGTTGTGCAGACATCTCAGGTAAACTGCAGTACAGAAGTAATTTTTCTTCCTTTTTTTAACTAGGAGAAGACGCTTTCGAAATTTAAGTGGCCACTGTCAGTACAGTTTAAATGCTATACGACGAACATGTGACTAACCTATACCTTCACTAGCTTGCCCAGCTATCGAATGAATCAAACTCTAATAGCGCATAAATGGCAGATTTCATAGTATGCATCACAGTTAAATTTTATTCGCACGTTACTTACTTGCACTTACTGTCCTTGCCCCACAAACCGTTGTCGGTTTTTAGCCTCGTCAAGTAGCCTCTTTTATAGTATTCTGTCTTCGGCATCCTCTTTCCTTACTCTCAGTACATGGAGATCCTTGGCAACCTGGTGTCTCCATGTCATTTTCGGCCTCCCTAGAGGTCTTCGTTCTTCGGGTTTATTCTCTGAGACTTTTGAGACCCATCTTAATCTTCTTGTCTTGGCTTCCGCAACTACATATCTGGTTCATTGTATAGCTCCCTGAGCTCCCTGTTGTTTCTTCTTCGCCAGTCTCCTCCCTCATAGATTGGTCCAAATATCTTTAGCAGGATTTTATTTTCAAAAACTTTTATCTTTATTTGCACATTATATAATAATAACAATATTCCAGGATTTGTGAAACATCGACATAAACCTATTACATACAAACGGAAAAGCAAGGCAGCTTATTACCTTGTCAGGCATCGACACAGAGGATGCATAATTGTTAACTGAATTGGCTAACAGTGCACTTTATACTTAAATCATGGGTGACAGTTACAGATATTGGCAGTGGTAGAGAGGTTAGTAACAGATCTTAAAAAGTAAATAATTGATGAGAAATTAACTGTCAAAGTATTATTCAAAGTGTGGCTCACGTCGTGTTAAAAACGCTAAGCAAACATTTAACAGCTTACAAATTTTGACTGTACCCTAAGATAGAAACTTGAGTGTTCCAGTACAAATGATTCAGTAAACATGTTAACGGATATTGAATTACGAAAGAGGTGAGGAATATATGTTCCCAGAGTCTATACTTCCTGGTATTGTGCGATAAGGCGACCGATGTCTGTACGAACTTTGTTTTCGAAGACGCACACAGGAATTTCTACTACTTCTCACACTCAGAAATTTTACGAGAATGTCTTGTGCAACAACAAATTTCTAGTCTTCATTATCATCGAGAGATACGCCTACTCCGCTACCTGAAATGGTTCTCCAGTCGAAAATGCGTGTAACGCAGCAACGGTCTTTCCAGTCGCACTAGCGGAAAATGTTTCGCATTTATAACAGAGTCAGGAAACATAGCCCTCTTCGGGTAGCTGTGAGAACATTTGCTGCTGAGGTGTTTTTTTTCTGTCTAACAAGCCATTTAAAGTTAGCCGCGGCCGTACCACTGTCCTAAATTGCCGGCTGTAATTACGTGAACTGCTTCTCGCATTTCATTCGGTTCCCTGTTGTGACGGTCGTTCTCATTGAGAGCGACGAGTGATCAAAGAACGTGGCTCGTACTGTTGCCCTATCTTGTTCCGCGCGGCCTTTCAATAGCTTAATCAGTTGTTCCATGACGTTCACTTAGCGCCAGACGATGAAAGGGATCTTCGGGTGGATGCCCTCCGATGTACCAGAAAACAGCCTCAAGTCATAATATTCCTCTAATAATCCAGATATTGCAAAATTTGATCTTGTTAACGACCGCGGTGGCGCGGTAGTAAGACGTTAGCCGACGGTTCAGGTGTCCCCTCTCCAGCCATCCACATTTAGATGCTCTACGGTTTCCCAAAATCGCTTAAGCGAATACCAGCATGGTTGCTTTCAAACGGTGCACCTGATTGTTTTCCGGATCCTCGTCTCTAATGACACCGTCGTCGACCGGACGTTAAATCCTAACTTTCTGCGACCTTGGTTGGTGCCTGCAAATACCATGAATATCCGTGGATGCCTAAAGAGTTCAAATAATCTTTGCTGTTGTTACGAGGAATGGAAGGCTCTGAGCACTATGGGACTCAACTGCTGAGGTCATTAGTCCCCTAGAACTTAGAACTAGTTAAACCTAACTGACCTAAGGACATCACAAACATCCATGCCCGAGGCAGGATTCGAACCTGCGACCGTAGCGGTCTAGCGGTTCCAGACTGCAGCGCCTTTAACCGCACGACCACTTCGGCCGGCTGTTACGAGGAAGGCGTCGGAGTTTAGGCTTAACTAAATTCTACACACACAAGGTTACATCAGCTATTCCAAGCCAATGAATACTGCGTAAATGAAGTTGTGGCAACATTCCTTGGCAGTGTTATAAAAAGACATTGATAAAAAGGACATAGAAATGTTGAAAGCGACTAAAATAGTTCTTATTGTTCTGTGGATGCAGGCAGCATTAAAGAAGGAAATACGGATAATTAATCCGCTGAACGATGAAGGCATTAGACGGAGCACAAGCATGTGTAGGACAGGGATGGTGGGGAAAAATTAGCCGTTCTCTCTCCAGGATAAACATCCCGGCATTTGCGTATAACGATTTACAGAAGTGTGGATGGCCGCAAGGTGAAGCGGGTTTTGTGAATCCCATGAGACCAGTGTCTTAACGACGGCGCCGTTTCGCTTGTTCACGAAAAAAAAAATACGTTCGTACGTATACTTCGTCAGCCCGCCCGGTTAGCCGTGAGGTCTAACGCACTGCTTACCGGGCAGGAAGGCGTGCCGGTCCCCGGCACGAATCCGCTCTGCGGATTAGTGTCGAGGTCCGGTGTGCCGGCTAACCTGTGGATGGTTTTTAAGGCGGTTTTCCATCTGCGTCGGCGAATACGGGCTGGTTCCCCTTATTCCGCCTGTTACACTATGTCGGCGATTGCTGCGCAAACACCTTCTCTACGTTCGCGTGCACCATACTTACTCTACCACGCAACCATTGGGGCTACACTCGTCTGGTGTGAGGCGTTCCCTGGGGGGGTCCACTAGGGGCCGAACCGCACAATAACTCTGGGTTCGGTGTGGCGCAGCGGTGGGGTGAGTGGACTGCTGTAGTTTGTGGGGTTGTGTACCACTGCGCGCTGCCGAGGGGACGAAGCCTCTCCGCCGTTTCTAGGTCCCCAGTTCCATACAATACAATACTATACAAACTTCGTGAAATCAGTAATATCAGATGTCCAGTTCCGCTTTCTAATGAAAACATGTGGTGATACTGTTGAGCGAAAATGTCAGCCGAAAAATAATAAGAAAACATGGACGCGAAACGGACGGACTTCCAGTTGGTGCTGTTGAGAGTGTTGTGCTGAAGGATTACAGTGACGTCACAAAAGGCATGGAATACCTCCTGATGTCGTGTCGGACCTCTTTTGCCCGGTTTAGTCGAGCAACTAAACGTGGCATGGACTCAACAAGTCGTCGTAAGTCCCTTGCAGGTCAAGCTGCCTCTATAGCCGTCCATAACTGCGGAAGTGTTGCCGGCGCAGGCTTTTCCGCACGAAATGGCCTCTCGAGTATGTCCCGTAAATGTTGGGATCCAAGTCGGGCGATCTTGGTAGCTAAATCACTTGCTTGCGTTGTACGGAATGTTCTTCAAATCAATCGCCAACAATTGTGGCCTGGTGATATGGTGGATTTGTCGTCCAAGCAGCCGAACATAACCATTTCCAGTCAGTTATCGGTTCATTTCGAGCAGCGGATCCAATCCGTTCCAAGTAAACGCAGCCCACACCGCTATGAAGCCGCCACCACCAGCTTACACAGTGCTGTACTCACAATTTGGGTCCATGGTTTCGTGGGGTCTGCGTCACATTCGAAGCATACCATCATCTCTTAGCAATTGAAAACGGGACCCATCTGACCAGGCCACTGCTTTTCAGTCGTCTAGGGTCCAACCGATGTGGACACGAGCCCAGGAGGGGAGATGGAGGCGATGTCGTGCTGTCATAGCCCATTAACGCCAAATTTCGCCGCAGCATCCTAATGGATACGTTCGTCGGACGTCCCACATTCATTTCTTCGGTTATTTCACGCAGCGTTGCTTTGTTAGCAGTGACAATAGTACCCAAACGCTGCTGCTCTCGATCGTTAAGTGAAGGCCATTATCCACTGCGTTGTCCGTGGTGAAAGGAAATGCCAGAAATTTAGTAATCTCGACACAGTCTTGACACTGTGGATCTCGGAATATTGAATGCCTTAACAATTTCCGAAATAGAATGTACCCATGCGTCTAGTTCCAGCTATCATTCCGCGTTCAGTCTGTTGATACCCGTCGTGCGGGCCATAATCACGTCGGAAATCTGTTCACACGCATCACCTGAGTGCAAATGACAGGCCCGCCATTGTACTGTCCGTTTATGCCTTGTGCACGCAGTGCTACCGCCGTCCGTGTATACGTGCACATCGATATCCCATGACTTTTGTCACATCACTGTATAAAGGTAGAGAAAGCAAGTCTTAACCGGACGTTTCCCTTGGAACAGATGTAATGAGAGGTAAGGGGATAATTTTTGGCGAACCTGCAGCGGCAGTCGCGACGCGCGGCCGTGGTCTCCCAGCAAGCACGCAGGGAAGGCGGGCTCTTTGTCACCACTATTTATAATGCATCGGCCTGCCGCCGGCGTCGTGGCCTGTAAACGTTGCCTTCCAGCCCTCTGGGAGCAACGCGGTAGCCGTAGTGCTAGGTTACGGTCGACAGGGCAGCTTAACACCTGTACTGTAAGCACCAAAGTTCTCTCAGCGCGAGTGTGCGTGACGGAATTCAAATGTGTACCGCGAGGGCTGAAGCCTGTAGACACGCTAAAGTATACACGTTTGTTTTACGCAGACAACTCCTTCCGTCCTCAGATAGGACAATAGGCTCGATAAAATATGAAAACTTTCATAAAGCAGAACTCAGGAGAACAAAAAGTGCCATTAAAATCGGGTTTGTCGCCACAGTAATGTTACACTAAGGCACGACTTGAGAACCAGCAGCTATGTGATCCACAAGCCTCAGCTGTAAGTAGCATACTACTCCGTCGTTAAGTGAAGGCTGGTGAGAACAGCCAGCGTTATGAAGTGGCTACGAGGCACTGTTTACCGGATGAAGGAAGACTGGGATTTAACATGCCGTCGACGACGAAGTCATTCGAGGAGTACTATCTTTTGTTAGCAAAAGAAAAGAAAGGATACTGGCCAAATTCTTTTCAAACCACCATGTCGGCATTTGTCATAAACGAATTAGAGAAACCACGAAAAACTAAATCTGATGGCCAGACTGGAAGTTGAATCACCGTCGTCTCTTATGCGTGTCCGTTGTGTTATCACCGCGTTATGTTTGTCGGCTTACCGGGCGAATTGCGGTGATAAGTCATGCAAATTACATATAATTCGCACTCCAACACAATTGGCACAGTGATCAAAAATACGCCCTTCTGTTCATAGTGTGTTGATAATTTCTGAACCCAAATTTGATACTAGGTGGTTTGTACTTGGACATCAGAAATATGATGCGCGGCGATGAACATAATCTGTTAGGCAGTTTTAACGACGTCGTCGTCGTCGTCGACTGCGACGACGACTGTAGACGGAGCACAGCGCGATTAGGATAGGAGTAAGGATGGAAACCGACGTAAACCTTTAATCTCCCTTAAGTCATATAGGGAACCACAGAAAATTCAAATACAAAAGGCTGATCAGTCCTCCCGAGTGCGAAACCAGTGTCTTGCCACTGAGAAGGAGAGTGTCATAGATGCAAACCCAGTTATGGGATGAGGTTACTTCATCCATTGGATGGGTCATATCAGTCAGAATTGTGCCCAGGAGGTTTCATAAAGATGGCATTCGTGGGAGACGACCAACCATGCTTGCACAGCTCTCCACTCGCCACAGAGAGTGAGTTTGTGGGGGGTACATGAACTTGCGGACTAGACTGGGATCAGTACTTCACCATTCTCTTCATGGGTAAGTCCCGGTGTAGCTTACGAAGTGGTAGGAGGCATGTTTTGGTTTGGCAAGAAAAAGTAACCCATTGCCCAACATCATGTTCATGAAAGTGATGCTTCTGTAGGATTCTGTCTCTGCGTTTTAAAAGGTATTTTTGTTCATGGACGCACGCAATTCCATGTTTTTCAAGCAAGTGTATAGAGATGATATCCCTGATGACTCTGTACGTCCTTCATCCTGCAAGATAACGCTCAGAACATAAAGGGCATGTCTCGTGGACGTATACCTTCAGCAATAAAGAGTTCAGAGCAAGGAGGATTTCTCGGTCTCTTGACCTGAATCTGGTATAGCATATTTGAACTGCCCTCAGGAGACCTGTTCATACTCGCAGTCCTTCCCGGAATCTCGTCACGTCGAGGGCAGCTTTACGAGAAGAATCACTCAGTGTTGATCTCATAGACGGCATCGTTGGCTGCATCACATATCGCTATATTGGTGCTCTCACGCACATTGTTGGAGTTACTTTATTTATTTAATTTGTTTCTCTTTGTCCATTCTGTGTCATCCCAATACGCCCATGCTTTAAATTTCAGACATGTGGTAGCTTCGAACATAAAATTCCTTGTTTGGAACCATGCTTTTATGTTTTGTCTCTACCGCTTAGGATCGAGCAAGGTGGCGTAATGATTAGCCACTGGACTCGCATACTGGAGACGAAGGTTCGAATCCGCGTCAGACCATCCAGATTTAGGTTGTCCGTGATTAATCAAATGTCAGCATGGTTGCTCTGGAAAGGGCTTGGCCGACTGCCTTTCCCATGCTTTCGTAATCGGAAGTTTTGCTCTGTCTCTAATGACCTCGCCATCGATGGAACTTTGATCTACCTTCCTTCGCTCTAACGCGTAACGCGTTCTACACTGTGTTCCGTCGTCTTTGACACACAGCTTCGTATGTTGTTGCATTTGTTAAGATTTTTCCATGACTTTTAGAAACCAGTTTTAGTGCTGTCCAAGTTCTTACGTTTTGTGTGTGCTGGCGCTGTGCAAATTAGCTGCATTTGCTTGAGAATCACGGCCAGGACACAAGAAATGTGTCCTGATCAATCAAGCGACGAACCACAAATCTTTAAACTTGTACGACCAAATCTAAACACCAGTGTAAATCGGTGACACGCACTAATGTGAACTTCTCTTATTATGAACTCAAGACAAATCTTAGAGGGACGGAGGATTCCGTAAGTGAAGACCATTATGGGAAAGGAATGTAATCAGTTTCAGGCCGCAGATAACTTAAAGCGACTGTTCGCAAGGGTACTTAATGCACGAGTATGTAATTCATTTCGTCGTGTCACCCAGAATATATCTGCTATATTTGTTAGGTTCTGTTTTATCAGTTACCAGTGACATCTTCTGTCCGAGAAACTTCAGATAAGGGAAAGTAAACCGAAAAGAATGAATGAGAGTGGTGGAACAGTCTCTGAAATACGAGCAGCAGGGCTGAAGTCTCCAGTTCTCTATCCTGATACGGTTTGCATCGGTAGGGTCGTTGCTGTTCATACCTTCAGCCTCCTCGCCTATTACACTTTTGCTAGTGGTCTGTGTCGAAGTATTTCTCTAGATATCGGCCGGACGGTAAGGTCTCGTCATTCATTTCCCAAAATGACGTATCGAAAGAAACAGGATGCTTGGTTCAAACTAAAATCTGTTACGCATCATTTGTCTACGTTTGCTTGAACTGTTAGTAACGTGTATCAAATTCAGATCGTGAGGTCTATGAGTTTGAGTAATTCTTCTCCGGAAACAGTGTCACGGATGACAAAAGAAGCGTATTGCTTATAAGAGAGTTATTCTTTTTCTCGTAGTGCAGGCATCTTTGATTTGCTTCACGCTACTGTCGCCTCTGTTACAGAATAAAATACACATTCCGGAAGTTGTTTAACAGGAACTTTCAGCTCTATATCAGGACCAAAGGTTGGTTTCGTCTTCGTTTGAATACGAGTGTCCATTAAATTTACTTGACGTCTGCGAAGTATGTGGGTCAGAGGGTACACGGAGATTGCGGCGGTATCTGTGAAGAGCGGATGCTGTTCGTGGCTTTGTGCGTTATCAGTGAGGCTGGTGAAAGAGCGACGCCTCTCCCACACTCTACTATTGCTTGTTGGATTCGTAATGGATCGCTATAATGTGTCTCAGGGGATATTGTAAATGGCGATTACATTTTTCCAAAGTTGGGGAAAAAAATTCAAATATCACGATGCTGTTGTGATAAGGTAATAAGGTCGGACAAATATTTGTGGTAGTACTGTTCGAAATGCTGCTCTTCCCATCTGTGCTGTAATCTTTGTTGATTATCTTCTGTTCATGTAACTACCGTAACGTACGATAACTTTTAAGCAACGTCGTTATCTAATTGCTCCCTCCAGTGACAACTATCTGCCTGATTAGAATAGATATTTTACAGATGACGTTGAGTTCGAAGGACAATTTACAGAGAAACATAGCAAGCAGCCTTCAGTTACTAGACCTGTTTGCCAGCTTTATTCCACGCATTTCCAATGAAAATCAGGGTACAGATGTAGATATACCGGTATTCATTTCCCTGATTCAGTTTGGCACAAAACACGTTAAGGCAAAATGAAGTTTGTGGTTCAACACCCCGTGGACGCAGAGGACATTAGACACGGATCATGAACTTGGATTAAGCAAGGATGGGCTGCGAAAGCGGCCATCATTTTATTGAAGGAATCATCGTTCCATTCATCTTTCTGGTAAGATTTAGTAAACTAACCGAATTCTAAAATATAATGGCTAAACTGGGATTTGAACTGCCATCCTTCATAATAAAAGTACAGTGCCACTGTCCGACCACTTTCGAGGCCTATTTGACCTACAACTCGTTGTTGTTGTTGTTGGTGGTGGTGGTGGTGGTGGTGGTGGTGGTGTGTGTGTGTGTGTGTGTGTGTGTGTGTGTCTAAAAACGATTAATTGCAGCCATTTCTTCCAGTATTCATAATGAAAAGCAACCATCTACTACGTAACACATTTTCGTTCTAGGCGATTTACCTCATTGTTGGTGTAACCGTACAATATTGCACTGAGCCAGCCGGAGTGGCCGTGCGGTTCTAGGCGCTACAGTCTGGAACCGCGAGACCGCTACGGTCGCAGGTTCGAATCCTGCCTCGGGCATGGATGTGTGTTATGTCCTTAGGTTAGTTAGGTTTAAGTAGTTCTAAGTTCTAGGGGACTGATGACCTCATACGTTGAGTCCCATAGTGCTCAGAGCCAATATTGCAATGAGTACGAACACTGCAGAAAAATTTCAGCCTCTCACCAGATGCACTAGCTGTTTGAACTTGCCCCACTGTTTGCCACGCAGTTAAAATTCCATTTACTATAAAGAAAAAATATATTTCTTAGTTAAGATATATTGTTATTCATAATTTAACATCATGACGCGGAAGTGGTAAAAAAAGCGTGATGGAAAGATATAAACGAATGCCTTGGAACTGAAAAACAGCTAATTTGTTCAGATTTTTTTTCATGTCTTGCCTGGCAGCAGCCATTGTTTAAGATTTTTATTATTTCCAAGCGTTTGAAGAATGGTTTGACTCGATCAGAAAGCAGAGTGGGACCCTTGGGAGAGCCGGCGAGCTGGTATGGCATGGGCATACAAAAGCTGCCACAACGTCCACAAAAATGCATCGACAGAAATGGTGATTATGTCGAAAGATAGCTAAATGTTCAAGCTGTAAACTGATTTTTAAGCCATTGTAGAAATAATCAGGTATATGTACTTAGGAGACCTTACTTTTGAGATTACCCTCGTACATACAAAGGGCGTTCAAAAAGTTTTAAACTATCGTCTCTAACTTTTTTGTTTTGTTTTGCAGGAGGAGAATGAAATTTTTTGTGATCATACTTGGAACACTTAGCTATAAATTGAGCCTACTCAATGTAGTCTCCATCAGCTGTGACGCATCCGGCATCACGTTCTTTCCATGATGTAAATGCAGTTTAGTAAAATTCTGGGGATTGACTTTTACACCATCGCTCGTCCCAGGAAATAAGGTCTTTCTCACTATCAAATGTTTTACGGCGCAGGTGGGCCTTCAGACGACCAAAGAGGTAAGAATCAGACGGAGCCAAGTCCGGACTGTAGGGAGGATGACGAACAATTTTCCAACCCATTTTCCCGATTTTCTCCTGCGTCATAAGGGCTGTATGGGGTTTGGCATTGTCATGCTGTAGTCTGATGAGCTGACCCTGAAACTGTGGTCTGCAGGTCTTGATGGCACGTCGCAGCTTGTCCAATGACAAACAGTAATGGTCTCGGTTAATTGTGGAGACAGGTTCCAAAAAGTCAATGAAAATGACACAGCATTGATCCCAGAAGGAGGCGGCCTGTTGTTCGTGAAAGTCTTGGTTTCTTCTTCCATGGATTGTGTTTTGCTCTCAGGTTCAGACAAAAAAAAAAAACGTGTTTCATCCTGGGTAATGGCGCCGTCAAAACACTGTTTCCACTTTTCAGTAAAGGTCTTCATGAGACCCTCGCACACATGCTTCCTCATCGTTTTCATTTCTTCTGTCAGTAACCTAGGCACCCAACGTGCACAGATTTTTCTGTACCCAAGTAACTATACCTGTGATACCACACTACCCAATGGCAAACGAGTCATTTCAGCAAGCTGTCGTGTCGTCACACATGTCATTTTGGATGATTTGATCAATGGTCTCCGTCCGCAGCTCGTGGTCGTGCGGTAGCGTTCTCGCTTCCCACGCCCGGGTTCCCCGGTTTGATTCCCGGCGGGGTCAGGGATTGTCTCTGCCTCGTGACGACTGGGCATTGTGTGATGTCCTTAGACTAGTTAGGTTTAAGTAGTTCTAATTTCTACGGGACTGATGACCATAGATGTTAAGTCCCATAGTGCTGAGAGCCATTTGAACCATTTGAACCATCAATGGTCTCCTTATTCACATCACTCACTGCCGTCGATGGTCTACCGCATCGTGGATTGTCCAGTAGAGAGAACTCACCTTCTATAAACCTCTGCAACCACTACTGGATACTGCTGCGATCCACTGTGTCCTCCCCATGAACAGGGAGCAACTTCCTGTGAATCGATGTGGCAGTCGTCGCCGGTTTTGAAGAGGAACTCAATCACCGACCGTTGTCGCAACCTGACTTACTTCACGGTCTGTTATGGCTCACCTGTAAATATATACCAACTTATAGCTAAATGTTCCAAGTACGTTCACAAAAAATTTTGTTCTCCTCCTGCAAAAAAATAAAGTTAGAGACGACTGTGCAAAACTTTTTGAACGCCCTTTGTAATTAAGGCGAGGCTGGCCAATGATCCCTTCAATGCAGATGGACACTACGCTCAAACTCTTACGGGAATCGGCGAATCTCCGCGAGTGGTGGTGGTGGTGATGATGATGATGATGATGATGATGATGAGTTGCGATGACCACGTGTGTCGGATGGCTAAGTGGTCACAGCATCTGCCCAGTAAGCAGGAGATCCGGTTTCGAATCCCGCTCCGGCACAGATTTTAAACTTTCCCCATTGATGTAAATCAGTGCCCAGTAGGAGATAAATATCATTAATTCCATTGTGCCTTGACTAAAAATTAAATTTTTGTTGGCCCCGGGACCTGATAGATAGGCAACTTGCGACTGGAAACGGATTACCGTTTTAGCTGTTTAGATTACTGGCTCGCTGTGACATCTTTGTAGTAGTGTTTTAAAAATACTGCAAATCACGAGACGACGAAATGCAGTCTGGGTTTTGAGAAGATGGGGAGCGGGAACGGTTGTCAAGAAGCCATCATCTGATGACTGTGGAAGCCAAGGGAAATGCTACTACTGCAGCGTGATATTCCAAATTTGACCCCTGCAGGGTTATCTATACACTGCGGTTCTTATCAGAGTACAACCGTTGTACTATGTGCCTAGAGTACGTATTGTTTGCCTTACTTAACTATGCCTTCCAACATTCATGCACGCCTGTCGCTCAGCCGCGAGAGCACGGAAAATACAAAACGAAGTTGAGAGTTTTTATTTGAGCTGCACTGATTTCTTCGGCATTTTGAAGGAGAGTATGTAATGCTGATGGAATTTAACACAAAGCTGTCATACCTCGAGGCGGTAAGAATGTAAAGAGAACGGGTCTTTGAGGCATCAAGCAGTTAGTTCTCTTGATAATTTTATCTAAATATGGGTCCACAGCCTCGACACATTTTTGAAAATAATGGGCTGTGTGATTCTCAGTTTATTTGCTTTTGGCCAATTTCGACTTTTTTGTCATTATGGAGCAACATCCAGATGACATCTATGTAACACGTCGCAACAGATGTAGCAGTGGGATGATTTGTATGTTACGTCTGTTGCCGCGTGTTGCATAGATGCTATCTCGTTGTTGCTCCATAATGACAAAAAGGTCGAAATTGGCCAATACTAAATAAACTGAAAAGCTGCTACTTTAGCTTCATGTTATTTTGTCTAATAATTTTGAACACCCAGAATGTGATTTACATTTAATCATCTTTTAATTCACTGGTGACTTTATTACTTTCCGTGGTTTTTTTAGACGCACGCAATACTAGTGTATACTAGAGCGTGGCCAAGTTGTGAAGGTAAAGAGGTAGGTCGCCACAACGAATATCTCCTCTTTTTCTCCTCTGTCGCTTCGATAAGGTACTCATCCGTATTGGGGAAGGGCGGACCCGGAGCTGATAAGAGCTGCGACAAGGACTTTCGTTGCCTTTTTTTCCCCACTTTGCTGCCTGCGTCGTTCTTGCTCTTCTGTTTCTGACATGTGAAAGCTGAGCGGGTAACCGTTGGCATTCCGCAGCTGTAAAAGAAAACGGTTGACTTACTGTTAGTGCTACAAACTTTGGGTCAACTTGCTGCGTGTGAACGTATCCTTTCGCTGCTGTCGTTCCTCGCATGCAAGTCTCTCTTAATATGCTATTACTCTCCTGAATTAGCGTAATTGTTTCTCTTCTGAAGCTGCTATTATAGTCAGGTCTGCTAATTAAAACATTACTCAGACGGTAATGGCTCGTGTGTATACGAGAGCACGCTATCCGACAGCACTTTATCCACTTCTTTTGTTGGCAGGTAATCCATCGCTACCACGACCGCCATTTCTAAACTAGAAATGTTACCTACCATCGGCGACTCCAAATGAATTTATGCGAGCATTCTCTCACAATACATATCGAAGAATTAATGTTTACCTGGTAGCCTACCTTTTTTGTCCTTTTTCCATCGTTACCTGTCGAAAGGGCCTATGATGACGAAGTTCAGTCCTGCAGTAATCATCACGTTTCTGACCAATAACTAATCCCACTGCTCATGGTAACTGAACAATGTCAGAGTTGTAGGGTTATGGGGCAAGTAGTCGACTGTTACCGTACAGGTTATTAAACTGACGCACGTTAGCTGCAGTTAACAACATTTCTCTAGTGTTAATGGCCAGCATTTTTCGAAGATGTGACCCTGTGCTGGGGCTATCATCCGTTGTAAAGATGAAGGTATCACTACGGACAGGGGCAGTAAGGTAGTGGATTCTCAGTATTATATTGTTTTTGATTTCACTTTATTTAATAGGAAGATCAGTCCATAATAATGCGCAGCTTGAGAACATTGAGAACTGGATGATGTAACAAATAGTCAAAATTACGGAAGTTGCAATTTCATCTCCGAGGAGGAAGTACGGTTCCGCTTGATCCGTGCACACCACTTTATTTAAGTAATGAAAGTATGAAAGTTGAGCCTGCCCGTGTCCCGGATCTTGTGACTGTTCTAGATTAAAGCCTGCACAATAAGATTGAAACTTAACGTGTCAAAAAAGTGGGAGGAAGTATTGCCGTAAGTGGGGTTTGCTGTAAGTAGTGGTCTCTGGTTTAGTTTATCTTCAGTGCAGTCATTTTCATGGTGCTCATGTAAGATACGGCGATCCAAGACTTGAAAGGTCGGAAATGCCAACAGAAGAGCCGGCCGAGGTGGCCGTACGGTTCTAGGCGCTACAGTCTGGAACCGCGCGACCGCTACGGTCGCAGGTTAGAATCCTGTCTCGGGCATGGATGTGTGTGATGTCCTTAGGTTGGTTAGTTCTAAGTTCTGGGGGACTGATGGCCTCAGAAGTAACGTCCCATAGTGCTCAGAGCAATTTGAACCAACAGAAGAACAGAGAGTGGAACTAATCATTGACGATCGTGAAGACTGTATTGCAACACCTGAAGGTTATTTGGAGAGACAGGAATTCGACGCCAGTCATTATAGGGATTTATTAAATTTGATTTAAATGCGCGAGAAATTACCACGCGACATCGTTGCGAGGTGTTTTCCAGTAGTCAAAGCGAAATCAAGCGTTTGGACTAACCCACAAAGCAGGAACAACATACGCATGCAAGTGATTTATCTTCAGTGGCGCAGTTTTCGAACAGTGTTACTTGAGTCAGTCTACATATTTGAAGAGATGATTTCTAAACTACACTCTAACTTAAAAATGCACCACGAATGAATTATCTCAATGGGACGGAAATTGGTAGACATAATGTACATTTGCAGACAAACAAATGATTACAATTTCAGAAAAATTGAATGATTTATTCGAGAGAGAGAGCTTCACAAATTGAGCATGACACTACAGCGTTGGTTCACTCCTGGCCCTTATGCAAGCAGTTATTCGGCTTGACATTGATTGGTAGAGTTATTGGATGTTCTCCTGAAGGATGTCGTGCCAGATTCTGTCCAACTGGCGCGTTAGATCGTCAGAATCCCGAGATGGTTGGAGGGCCCTGCCCCATAATGCTCCGAACGTTCTCAGTTGGGAAGAGATTTTGTGACCTTGCTTTGGCAACCATGAAGACAAGCGTAGAAACTCCTTCCGTGTCCGGGCGGACATTGCCCTGTTGAAATGGTAGCCCATTGTGGCTTGTCATGAAATGCATCAAAACGGGGAATATAGAATATCGTCGACGTAACGCTGTGTTGTAAGGGTGCCACGGGTGACAACCAAAGAGGTCCTGCTGTGAAATGAAATGACACCCAAGACCACGGCTCCTGGGTTGGTCGTGTGGCGGGCCACAGCCAGGTTGGTACCCCACCGCTGTCCAGGAAGTCTCCACAGACTTCTTCGCTGGTCATCTGGGCTCAGTTCTAAGCGAGACTTATCACTGAAGACAGTTCTGCTCCATTCGATGAGATTCCAGGCCGAATGCGCCCAACACTGCAAATGGCTTGTTGGTGTACAACGACAGTCGGCGGAAGGGGCGCTGTGAACCCAGCCCGCTTTCTGTGAGCGGTCTATTAATGGTATTTACGTTCGCTAAAACTGCCTATTGTTCCAACTGGCTTCTTTGAGCCCAACTACACGCCATCTCTCACATGTAGACATCTGCGCATATTGTTCACGTGCCTGTCTGCGTGTCATAATTACTGTCCACCTGAGTACATGGAATGGAAGACTTTATGCCCTGTTATCGACCATCCCCTGTTTATTATCCTTACTTACTAGCTGCGTGTCATTCATTCATCTCTCGGCTGCCAAAGTTTACAGTTTTGCATTTTCCGTCGATACTGCTGGCCAGTTTGCATAACTCCTTCGTGTTGCATCATCGTGGTTTTTTTTCTTAGGGTGCATTTGGGTGGTTTTTAAAGACATACTATGAAATAGCGCGCATAAATATCTAGGCTAAATATTTTTCCTATACCGCTACAGTACTTCGTATTGGCGGAATGTAAACAAACCTGAAAAAAAAGCCCTCTCCTATGCGAGAGATGGCTTTTATGATGTTGTAAAATGAAATGTAAGGTTTGAGTTTATAGTCGGAAAAAAATTTAATGGGCTTAAGCCGTTCTGTAACGTAAAGAGTTGCAAGAACTTTACTCTTTTGCACGTGTGACTTTCAATATACCGGGCGGTTATAATTAAACTTTCCTTATTTACCAAGTTATAACACGGAAACTAATTACTTTACGAGGACCAAACTTGGTTGCATTAATATCAAGGACATGGGGGAGAGAAGTAATGCAAAATAAATTCCATTGAAACAGTTTTAATGTGCTGCTACGGTACATCATACCGTTACATACTTGTTCCATTATTGTTGCAAAAGGGGCCCAATATGGCGCCCATCAGTGTCCAGAAGAGTCTGAAAGCGCAGGATTGCATTCTGCACATCATGCCTGTAGGTATGCTGGCTACCTCTCTTGATATTCTGCGCTTCAGATCAGCACGCGTGTGAATGTTCCCCTGGTAAACCCCGTCCTTCAGGTACCGCCACAACCAGAAATCACAGGGAGTGAGAAGAGGCGATAGTGGCGGCCAAGCATTTGGAAATGATCGGCTAATAATTCGTTTCCAAATGTGTTTCGGAGAAGCAGATGGACTTCACTAGTGATGTGCGGTGGGGCCCCATCTTGCATGAAAACTGTTGAGTTGAATGCGTCTGTCTCCTGTAGTTCGGGTATGACATACTCGTAAAGAATATCGCAGTAAAGCTGGCCAGTCACAAAGCTCGCCCTTAGTCCTTGAGCGCCAACCTGTTCAAAAAAGAATGGACCAATGATGAACGTAGCCGTGAAACTACACCATATGGTGACACGTTCACCATACAGAGGAACTTCATGCACAGTGACTGGAGGTAAAGATCCCCATACTTGGCAATTCTGTATGTTCACCTCACCGATCATAGAAAAATGAGATTCGTCCGTTCATAGGATGATCGAGGGCCAGCCCTCGTCAACTTCAATCCTTGCGAGAAAGTGGAGAGCAAGTTCAATATTCGTTGTACATCCTGTGCTGCAAGCTGCTGTACGATATGGATCTTTTACGGACACCATTTGAGAATGGTTCGAAGCACCTTCCGTACAATGGACCACGGTATGTTCAGCTGTCGTGATACAGCGCGCGCGCTGCCTGACGATCGGGAATTGTGCGAAGCGTTGTCTGCTACAGCATCAGCGATTTCATCAACCAACTGTCGTGCAACCGGTCGTCGGCCTATTCCCGGAGCGACGCCCAGTTCTCCAGTTCATTCAAACTTCAAGATGGCTCCGCATAGCAGGTGGAGAAAGAGGACCCTTCCGTAATCCTTTCAGCCGGCGATATTCTCGAAGTGCAGCTGCAGCGTTACTCTTTTTTTTCTTTTTTTTTTTTTTAAATAGCGCTTCACCAAGAATGTCCTGCTCCTTTTCTCCAAGCTCATGGTTACACATCAACAAGTGCACTGCGACTGGTCAGTTCGTGAGACTATGAATCACGATGACTGAGGCCGGCCGAAGTGGCCGTGCGGTTAAAGGCGCTGCAGTCTGGAACCGAAAGACCGCTCCGGTCGCAGGTTCGAATCCTGCCTCGGGCATGGATGTGTGTGACGTCCTTAGGTTAGTTAGGGGACTAATGACCTCAGCAGCTGAGTCCCATAGTGCTCAGAGCCATTTTTGAACGATGACTGATCACGGCACCTGGTGACCATAGTTGGAACTGGACGGTGGCGCTATGACACATGGGAATCATGGACCGCATACTCTGGATATAAATGCTGTCAAGTTTGGTACTCGTACGGTAATTAGTTTCCGTGTTATAATGTGTTAAATAGGGAAAGTTTAATTATAACCACACGGTATTTTGGAAACGCAGGAATGCACATTTCCCTTCATCATACGCTGTATATACGTTCCTTGTGTAAAATAAATCAGTCGACGTTCATTCTTTCTAGGACTGTGATTCTAAACCTGACAAACTTGGGAGTCGGAGAGAAGGAATGTTAGCATATGCAGCCAAACACGTCTCGCTGTGACAGGGAGCAGGCTTCTCGATCTCTCGTGTTCCGCTTCTCAGTGGGATGGACCGTAACCTTCCAAAGCAGACCAGACAGAGCCGTCGCAAATCGTCTCTGTGTTCAAGTATTTTATTGTTTCATCTGACAACGAGTAGATGATGCTGGAGTAATTCACGTGAGAACTTAAACATAGAGCACGTATACAATGACTTTTTATGAGTTTTGAGTTTAATTTCCTATATGTGTATCGCAATCACATAGTCAGTTTCGCCTACATGCATATCAAATAGCGGAAATAATTGTTTTAATATTTTACTTCGTTGTTTACTAGTTTTTAATATTGTTTTAATACGCTGTTGAAATTAGCCTGCCGTGTTATACGCCACTCATACGGTGCGTACCAGGGAACATCTGATATGTCTTCCTCCACTATGAAATCAAAACCACGGGTCTACATTATTCGTAAGTTTTTCTTGTAGTGGATATGAAAAATCTTTGTCGGACGTCATGACTTATTTGCACGTGGACTTCGCTGTTATCGTTTCACTCACGCGTTCGCTTGTTGTTTCTTTCTATTCTTTCTTCTAAATTCATTGCTGTCTACACGTTCGGTTCACCCTAACATACAGGTCAGCAGCACAGTGTTAGGAGTCAAACTCTCCATGTCTCTCTTCTGTGACTTGTATCTGTTAGTCCATAGATGTCCAATCCCTTCAGGTATTTAATCACACCAGCCACATACCGCCTGCTGTGTCTGCCCTATGGTCTCTCGCTTGATGGTATCATAGGTCACCTCTATTTTGTTGCGCAAGTTTCTCCGCAGGCCATGCTAGTGTACAATTTATTACAGTGGGCACTTCATACCAATATTAAATACTGTTTGTGATATTTCATTCATGTATGACGCAAGGAAGACATAACCTACACCAAGGTGAGAAAAGTCGTGGGGTACGTCCTAATATCGTGTCGGACGTTTTGCCCTGGGTAGTGCAGCAGCTCGGCGTGGCATGCATTCAGGAAGGCGTTGGAAGTCCCTTGGAGAAATACTGAGGCCACTGCGTTGTCCTTGGTGAGAGATAACGCCTGAAATTTGACATTCTCGGCACCGACCTGACACTGTGAATCTCGGAATATTGAATTACCTGAAGATTTCCGAAACGGAGTGTCCGATGCTCCTAGCTTTAACTACCATTCTGCGTTCAGAGGCTATTAATTCCCGTCGCGCGGCCATTATCACGTCGGAAACCTCACATATGAATCACCTGAGTACAAGTGACAGCTCCGCCAATGCCATTTTATACCTTGCGTACGCGATACTAAGGCCGTGTGTATATGTGCTTATCGCTATCTCATGAGTTCCGTCACTTCGATGGACGCATAGCGTAACTAACCGTAAACACTTTTCTTTTTCCCACTTCATGTCGCATTTATTGAAGCTGCGCCTAACCTGAAAACACACACAATTGACACGATTAGTATTAGAAATGTTGCAAATCCCATAACTGAAGGGTTTCGCTAACGACTTTCGCCTCTGCGCGCGGTGGCTGCTAGCACAATTTCGAAACTTAAAGAGGGCATAATGAAAAGTAATGCATCTGATTTTTTTATTCTGTCCGCTATGTCGGTTGAGGTATTACATGCATATTATTCGGTCAGCTTTCCCGATTCGCTGACGCACTTTTTTGCAACCCTCTGCCGCAAAATGGCTCCGAGTTGTAGCGTGTAAACAGCTGTGTGTAGCGTTACTATGTCGGTGCCTGAGAAACAGCGTGTTGTAATCGCTCAGAAGACGGAAAGCACGAATTCGACGAGTTCCATACATTGAGTACCCTCTCCAGACTACACACGATCGCTGCGACATATGCTACAATTCGACACCGTGTGTTCACTCATATCGATCATCCTCCATACAATCCTAATTGAGACCTATCACCTTTTCCAAAACTTAAAGAATGCCTTCGAGGACTTCACTTTTATAGTGATAAAATAGTGCAAGCAGAGTCGAGGTTGTGGCTCCATCAAGAAAGTCAAACATTCTACACTGACGGTATCAATAAACTGGTCCCTCGTTGGGAGAAATGTGTACGTCGTCAGGGTAACTAAGTTGAGAAATATATATGTAGACATGAAGAATAAAGATGTAGGCTGCAAGTGAAGTTTACTTTATTTTAAAAGCTTTGAGTTTTCCATAAATTCGGGGGCATCACTTTCCAGCACACTCTCGTAGCTGCGCAACGTAGTGTCTCCGTTTACACTAGGCGTTATTCACATTCACGGATGAGCTACTCTTTCATTTTTATCACATTTCCAGCTCATTAATGGTTGTGACGTTGTTTTAGGTATAATTGGTTTCTGTGTAGAAATTTCCGTTTCATGTAGTGGCGTCTTTTCAGTTTCTTACTGAGTTCATCTTAGGTTGATCCTAAGTTTCTCCTCAAGAAGTTTCTTTTGTGTACGGGAAGATTGTCTTCTACGCGAACAGAAACTTATTTGTTGGTATGTTTTCACTTAAATGCCAGAGAGATGGTTAGTCTTAATCGGAGCACAACGAGGAGCAACAAATGTCATATGCATTAAATTTGTACACAAGTGAAAATTACTTATTTGGAGTTAACCCGTGTCGTAAAATGTAGCGTACCAATCGATGGCACAAGAGCCTTCAGCCCCCCAGGACGATTAGGTTGGATTAGACGCTCGTAGATATTTGTACCCCTTTTCCCCGTGCGAGATGATATACAACTGTGTAGTAATTTTATTGCTCCTGATCTAACTGCCGACTGTCGATACAGGTTATCAAAGGTCAATGCTGAGCATTATATTATTTCAGTGACTCCCATTTCATCAGACCACTTTTTTATGATTTACACTGCGCGTATACGAGCATAGACACTTAAAAAACAGAGGGTCCCATTGTGGCTAACAGAGAATTTACCAGAATTTCTGGACGATCTTAGGCTTCACTAGTTAAAAACTATTCGGCAAAGATCGAAAGATGAAAGCGAATCCACTCCACACTGCTACTGTTACTGCTACATCATCATTTACTACTACTACTACTACTACTACTACAACTACAACTACAACTATAATGCCACTTCTACCACCTTTTCATGGGGATATTCACCGATTTAAAACATTCTGGTGCACTTCGTAAGTAGATATTAAGCTTGCCGAAACGACAGATTTGCTGAGAAATTGCAGTAATTCGTTTACTACCTTTCTTCATAATTCGGGTTGTAACAAACATTCCGGGATATTTATGGAGGACGTGTAAAAAGGTGAATAAATGGTTCAAGGAGTTCATGCCGTTTCGTATTTGCATGCAATCTCAAGCTTTCGACGACTCCTCCGTCGTCATCTTCAGTAGTTACTAGTTGGCTGGCTGGTACTTTGTTTAGTTGGGCGAAGTCACGGAACTTCTATATACTACCAGAGATTGTCTATGTCTGTGATAGAACATTGGTAGTGGTGTTGATTTCGTTAGATGGGGATGACTCTAGCTTATTTCTCTCCTGCCTTTCAGCACCAGGCGCCCGTTTTCAAGCTCCGAGTTTGTTATTGTTGATAATGCTCATCTCAAAGACTTCTTTGATGATAGAATCCCTGTTCGTTGATGCATGAGACAGCATTTTTATTTCATTGAATATGATCGTATGTGTCTCCCTGAAGCTGTGTTCGGCAACAATAGATTTATGGAAGTCGCGATGTTTAATGTTGCGTCGACGCTCCGTGCAGGGTAATGAAGTCGTTCGTTTCGACTTACCAGTGTGGCTTCTACCACTTTCAAAAGAAGTTTTATAACTTCCAGGAACACAGAGTCCAAGGCAGTCTTTTACTGAACGCAGCATCTGTTCCGTCATCTTGGGTGGTCGTAAAATGGAATGAATACCTTGTCTGGCCAGGATTCTGTCCATTTTATTTGTTGCAGCTTCGAAAAAACGCAGTAGTTCTATAGGGTGGTGACCTTCTGATGATTATCACTGTTTTTTGTTTCTTTGGCTAACTAAATATTTCGTTCAGTGAAATATTATTCCATGCATCTTCCTGCTGGCATTTTGTCATCAGAGAAGCCGGTGAGATCAGAATGTGCGATTTTAACCGGTACAGCGGCTATACCCTTAGTGGTACGTGAAAACGGGCGTCTGATGCTGAAAGGCAACAGGGGAATGACCTAAATCATCCACCATCGTACAAAATGAACATCACTGCATCATAGAGGTATCATAAAAGGAGATGGCGCCACCATGGAGGTAATTTACCACAGAAGTCTGTACGTTGCTTTGTAGCTGGCATCGCACTGTTAAATGCGCAAAACATTAGCAGACTGCTGTTAAAGATTGCTTTTTATTCTAACTTCCGTCGTGTGTGCACAACAGTTGCTTTGCGCAGAAAATGTTTATAGTGCTTTCGTGAATAACATAGTGCGAAGGCTTTTTCAAACGTCTTTCTCGTCTTACACACATTTGATCCAGCAATACGACGCATTTCATGTTGTTAGTGTAGCTTTCTTTTTGAAACTTCCTGGCAAATTAAAACTGTGTGCCGGACCGAGACTCGAACTCGGGACCTTTGCCTTTCGCGAGCAAGTGCTCTAACATCTGAGCTACCCAAGCACGACTCACAACCCCTCCCCACTGCTTCCCCTTCACCTTCAAAGGTAAAGGTGCCGAGTTCGAGTCTCGGTCCGGCACACAGTTTTAATTTGCCAGAAGTTTCATATCAGCGCACACTACGCTGCAGAGTGAAAACCTCATTCTGCTAGCTTTTTCTTTCTTAAAAGTTTCGAATAAAGTAGTAGTATGTTATATGAAAAGGCTGCTTTCGTAATCCAGCATTTTCCTTATACGGACTGACGAAAGTGATTTTCGGTCTATGTTCTCAACTCGAAATTGCTGAGAACATGTTTTGTTCTGTTTGATTGGTTTCCAAACCTTCCTTTTCACAATATTCACCTACAGAGCTTTTCGAGTTGGATTGATACGACATCAAAAGTCAAATGACTTAGATAAAACCACTACAGTAAATGTAGCCAGCGCAACCGAAATTACGTAAATAAAAGAAAATATCGCTTGATCGAGTCCACATGCGAATGAAATGTGATTACTTTGCACTTTAGACTATAATCAGAATGATTAGTACAGCTGTAAATGGCGCCAGCGGGTTTTCGTCATCAAAACACTTGTATGTGAAGCTAATATTTGGGGCAACTAACATTGCGGACGTTGGCTTCAAGTTTGTGACTGCGTGATAACTCCCCTTATTATACCTCTTACTGCTACCAGTATTATCATGGGGATAAAAAAAGCTAGACTGCGCGGGACCTGCCGCCATCTTAAATAGCCCAAAACATTAGCAGACTACTGTTTACAATTGCTTCTTGTTCATTATTTCTGTCGTGTGCACACAACAGCTGTTTCAATTACTAAAAATTACAAGCTTACAGGGATAACATAGTGTCAGGAAGACAGTTTCGAACGTTTCTCATTCTTGAATGCGTACTTGTTCTAGTAATACAACACACTTGGCCTCACCAGTGTAACTTGTTTTTCTTGGTATATTTCGAAATAGCAAGCTTATCATGTGAAAAGGATGCTTTCGTAATCTGTATATATCCATTTTTACTGTATTTGTATCGATAGCAAATGAAGCTGTAACTCTCAAACCAATGCTTGTTTGCTTACTGGCACTGCTGCTTGTTCATTACATTTTCAGCTTTCACCTGCTTAGCACAACATTTTTAACGTTCACTTTTGCAAAAAAGTCACCTACGTGTTATTTGCAGGCCACAAATGTGCATCTCAACAAAGAGAACGATTATTGAAATGTACACGCGTACACGACGCAGTTTTATAAAAACAACCACGTCTCCACACAATCAAAGCACTAGATGTCGTTTGGAATACGACCACGAAAGTCGATAGTTATTTCCAACAGTCACGTCAGAGTGACGTCACGGGAAAGTATCACCGCGGTGAACCATTCAGGTATAAATGCAGTGAACCTAACCTTTTTGGGCTACATAAGATGCCGGACGTCGGGTTCAAGTTTTGCCGTAATGACAACTCGCTTCTTTTTTTGCCTCCGTTAGTACTACTCTCCCCCCCCCCCCCGCCCCCCTGAACCATGGACCTTGCCCTTGGTGGGGAGGCTTGCGTGCCTCAGCGATACAGATGGCCGTACCGTAGGTGCAACCACAACAGAGGGGTATCTGTTGAGAGGCCAGACAAACGCGTGGTTCCTGAAGAGGGGCAGCAGCCTTTTCAGTAGTTGCAGGGGCAACAGTCTGGATGATTGACTGATCTGGCCTTGTAACAACAACCAAAACGGCCTTGCTGTGCTGGTACTGCGAACGGCTGAAAGCAAGGTGAAACTATGGCCGTAATTTTTTCCCAAGGGCATGCAGCTTTACTGTATGGTAAATGATGATGGCGTCCTCTTGGGTAAAATATTCTGGGGGTAAAATAGCCCCCCATTTGGATCTCCGGGCAGGGACTACTCAGGAGGATGCCGTTATCAGGAGAAAGAAAACTGGCGTTCTATGGACCCGAGCGTGGAATGTCAGATCCCTTAATCGAGCAGGTAGGTCAGAAAATTTAAAAAGGGAAATGGATAGGTTAAAGTTAGATATAATAGGAATTAGTGAAGTTGGCTGGCAGGAGGAACAAGACTTTTGGTCAGGTGAATACAGGGTTATAAATACAAAATGAAATAGGGGTAATGTAGGAGTAGGTTTAGTAATGAATAGGAAAATAAGAATGCGGGTAAGCTACTACAAACAGCATAGTGAACGCATTATTGTGGCCAAGATAGACACGAAGCCCACGCCTATTACAGTAGTACAAGTTTATATGCCAACTAGCTCTGCAGATGACGAAGAAATTGATGAAATGTATGATGAGATAAACGAAGTTATTCAGGTAGTGAAGGGAGACGAAAATTTAATAGTCATGGGTGACTGGAATTCGAGAGTAGGAAAAGGGAGAGAAGGAAACATAGTAGGTGAATATGGATTGGGGCTAAGAAATGAAAGAGGAAGCCGCCTGGTAGAATTTCGCACAGAGCATAAGTTAATCATAACTAACACTTGGTTTAAGAATCATGAAAAAAGGTTGTTTACTTGGAAGAACCCTGGAGATACTAAAAGGTATCAGATAGATTACATAATGGTAAGACAGAGATTCAGGAAGCAGGTTTTAAATTGTAAGACATTTCCAGGGGCAGATGTGGACTCTGACCACAATCTATTGGTTATGAACTGTAGATTAAAACTGAAGAAACTACAGAAAGGTGGGAATCTAAGGAGATGGGACCTGGATAAACTGACTAAACCAGAGGTTGTACAGAGTTTCAGGGAGACCATAAGGGAACAATTGCATAGAATGGGGGAAAGAAATACAGTAGAAGAAGAATGGGTAGCTTTGAGGGATGAAATAGTGAAGGCAGCAGAGGATCAAATAGGTAAAAAGAAGAGGGCTAGTAGAAACCCTTGGGTAACAGAAGAAATATTGAATTTAATTGCTGAAAGGAGAAAATATAAAAATGCAGGCAAAAAGGAATACAAACGTCTAAAAAATATCGACAGGAAGTGTAAAATGGCTAAGCAGGGATGGATAGAGGACAAATGTAAGGATGTAGAGGCTTATTTCACGAGAGGTAAGATAAATACTGCCTACATGACAATTAAAGAAACCTTTGGAGAAAGGAGAACCACTTGCATGAATATCAAGAGCTTTGATGGAAACACAATTCTAAGCAAAGAAGGGAAAGCAGAAAGGTGGAAGGAGTATATAGAGATTCTATACAAGGGCGATGTACTTGAGGACAATATTATGGAAATGGAAGAGGATGTAGATGAAGATGAAATGGGAGATGGGATACTGCGTGAAGAGTTTGACAGAGCACTGAAAGACCTGAGTCGAAACAAGGCAATGGGAGTAAACAACATTCCGTTAGAACTACTGACAGCCTTGGGAGAGCCAGTCCTGACAAAACTCTACTATCTGATGAGCAAGATGTATGAGACAGGCGAAATACCCTCAGACTTCAAGAAGAATATAATAATTCCAATCCCAAAGAAAGCAGGTGTTGATAGATGTGAAAATTCCGGTACTATCAGTTTAGTAAGTCACAGCTGCAAAATACTAACGCGAATTCTTTACAGACGAATGGAAAAACTAGTAGAAACCGACCTAGGGGAAGATCAGTTTGGATTCCGTAGAAATGTTGGAATACGTGAGGCTATACTGACCCTACGACTTATCTTAGAAAATAGATTAAGGAAAGGCAAACCTACGTTTCTAGCATTTGTAGACGTGGAGAAAGCTTTTGACAAAGTTGACTGGCATACTCTCTTTCAAATTCTGAAGGTGGCAGGGGTAAAATACAGGGAGCAAAAAGCTATTTACAATTTGTACAGAAACCAGATGGCAGTTATAAGAGTCGAGGGGTATGAAAGGGAAGCAGTGGTTACGAAGGGAGTGAGACAGGGTTGTGGCCTATCCCCGATGCTGTTCAATCTGTATATTGAGCAAGCAGTAAAGGAAACAAAAGAAAAATTCGGCGTAGGTATTAAAATTCATGGAGAAGAAGTAAAAACTTTGAGGTTGGCCGATGACATTGTAATTCTGTCAGAGACAGCAAAGGACTTGGAAGAGCAGTTGAATGGAATGGACAGTATCTTGAAAGGAGGGTATAAGATGAACATCAACAAAAGCGAAACAAGGATAATGGAATGTAGTCGAATTAAGTCGGGTGATGCTGAGGGAATTAGATTAGGAAATGAGACACTTAAAGTAGTAAAGGAGTTTTGCTATTTCAGGAGCAAAATAACTGATGATGGTCAAAGTAGAGAGGATATAAAATGTAGACTGGCAATGGCAAGGAAAGCGTTTCTGAAGAAAAAAAATTTGTTAACAGCGAGTATAGATTTAAATGTCAGGAAGTCGTTTCTGAAAGTATTCGTATGGAGTGTAGCCATGTATGGAAGTGAAACGTGGACGATAAATAGTTTAGACAAGAAGAGAATAGAAGCTTTAGAAATGTGGTGCTACAGAAGAATGCTGAACATTAGACGGGTAGATCACATAACTAATGAGGAGGCATTGAATAGAATTGGGGAGAAGAGGAGCTTGTGGCACAACTTGACTAGAAGAAGGGATCGGTTGGTAGGACATGTTCTGAGACATCGAGGGATCACCAATTTAGTGTTGGAGGGCAGCGTGGAGGGTAAAAATCGTAGAGGGAGACCAAGAGATGAATACACTAAGCAGATTCAGAAGGACGTAGGCTGCAGTAGGTACTGAGAGATGAAGAAGCTTGCACAGGATAGAGTAGCGTGGAGAGCTGCATCAAACCAGTCTCAGGACTCAAGACCACTACAATAACATAGTACTACTCAAAGGGGCTCGGGTTCGATTCCCGGCTGTGTCGGAGATTTTCTCCGCTCAGGGACTGGGTGTTGTGTTGTTCTCATTATCATTTCATCACCACTTGTGGAAGGCAACGGGAAACCACCACTGGAATAACTTCCCTAGACGCTCATCCGGTGAACCTCTCTGACGAGGCTTCCTCCATGACAAGACATGCCGTAAGGCAGAACTCAAAAAGTTTTTTAGTATTACTCTATCGTAGACACTGACATAATCTCTAGTAGCGTATGGAAGTTCCATGACTTCGTGACGTCTCTGTGACATAGTTCGGTTCAGCTATGCGTCGACGAACTGAATAAAGTACCGCACGACCTACTGATGCCGCCTGAACGGCGGCGTCGGTAGTGACGGAAGCCGTCGAAAGCTTGAGATTGCTTACAAATTGACTGGGCAAAGCTCCGGGAAGCTTTTATTCAAGAATATCGCTGTGAAAAACATCTTTGTCGTGTCAGCTATTGACACTCGCCTGCAGCTGGGTACGAGGCAACTCGGGGCAGTTGTGGCAGTCGCCTTGAGCGGCTAGGTCACGCCGGTCGGCTAGGAATTGGCGGATGTGTGAGGTGGTAGGAATTGAGTAACAAAAGCCTGGCGTCGGCCGCTCGGCAGTGTCGGGGGCCTGGTTGGCTGGCGGCCAGTTCACGCAAGAAAACTGACGCAAGGTCTGCCCCTGACTGTTTTGTGAGCTGCCTGGAGCTACGGTTCGTTTATATCCTGGCCAATGCTCGCTAGCTGTGTGCTCTTCCATCCAACAGCGTCAACTCTCTTGCTCGCCAGACGATCGAATTACGATGCCTGTTCCTTGTCACCTATTAATAATTGTTTAGGCGGGATCTCTACACGTCTGCTACGTAAAACAAAGTACCTGGAATGTCTTATGCAGCAAGGAGCGAAAGAAACGAAAATTGAATATGAACACACAGCAAGTGCTGTCGTCAATGCATGTACAGCCGTACGCAAGATAAAACAAGCTCACGAAGATACAAATATATTTACTAGCTTTGGATTAAAGCTCATGCAGGCGTTTTGTATAACGAAACTTTAGATTTGTCGGACAAGGAAGCGCTCATATTCGGAACCCTCTTAGATATCAAGTTACCTTAGACTGATTTATTACATCAAATTAATGGATGACAGATCCCAGTGGGAAATGCAATCGAAGACCTCATCTGTAAATAAAGGGAAATATTATAAAAGGAAACTTGCTGGGCCGGCCGGGGTGGCCGAGCGGTTCTAGGCGCTTCAATCTGGATCCGCGCGACCGCTACGGTCGCAGGTTCGAATCCTGCCTCGGGCATGGATGTGTGTGATGTCCTTAGGTTAGTTAGGTTTAAGTAGTTCTAAGTTCTAGAGAACTGATGACCTCAGAAGTTGAGTCCCGTAGTGCTCAGAACCATTTGAATTTGAAACTTGCTGGCAGATTAAAACTATGTGCCGGACCGAGACTCAAACTCGGCATCTTTGCCTTACGCGGACGAGTGCTCTACCGACTGAGCTACCCAAGCACGACTCACGACTCGCCCTCACAGTTTTACTTCCGCCAGCATCTCGTCCTCCACTTTACAAACTTCACAGAGCTTCTCCTGCGAAACTCGGAAGACAAGCACTCCTGGAAGAAAGGAGTGACTCAGTCGGTAGAGTACTAGCCCGCGAAACGTAAAGGTCCCGAGTTCGAGTATCGTACTTACGCTGAAGACCAACTAATAAATAAATACGCACAAACAGTGGTCGCGCAGTGTAGTAAAGCAGAATGGTAACTTTCATCGAAAGCGGCCTAGTTTACACAATATCGGACCGGCGTTGATAATGGGTTTACGAAAGGGACACAACACTTCGTTCTCAAGTTCAAAAATGTTCAAATATGTGTGAAGTCTTATGGGACTTAACTGCTAAGGTAATCAGTCCCTAAGCTTACACACTACTTAACCTAAATCATCCTAAGGACAAACACACACACCCATGCCCGAGGGAGGACTCGAACCTCCGCCGGGACCAGCCGCACAGTCCATGACTGCAGCGCCTGAGACCGCTTGGCTAATCCCGCGAGGCCCGTTCTCAAGTCCGCGATAATTTCAGATGTAAAAGTAATCTCAGACGCGCCCCGAGGGACAGGACAGCTAATGTTCACGATAGGCATGGTGAAGACGAACTCAACCGACAAAGCTGCAGAGGTTGTTCAGGGATATTTTCTGAGTAGTTTGGTATAAGGGATCCATGGCCTTTGCTGCCTTGTTACAGAGGAGTAAAGTAATTATGATTTATTCGGTTTGTCAACCCAACCACCTTGTTTCCATGAAAAAAACCTCCATAAGAATGAAAAAGCGTGTAAGATGCAATTGCAAAACCTATGAAGCCTGATTAACAAAAACTGAGACTAAGTTTTTTCTTGTAGCTTCCGTGATAGTTTCTTGTCTGTACCATTAATATTTTAAAAAAGCAGTTTTTTGTATGTGATGTCCAAAGGTGGCAGCACTCTCGTATCGGTAGGTTGTTCTGTAGTCGGTCTTTACATTTCTCATACCAAACAACGGAGGTGACGCGAGAGGAGCAGTCCGGCGCAATGAAATTGTATTTGTTTAAACCATACGCACACTGAAACTTGAAAGAAGGTTGACATGTCTTTATTAAGCAAGTTGGGCCTGGTGTTTCGGCTGTTGCTGTGACTGAAGTCGACATCAACACAGATGCTGTGATTGTCCGTGAGGATCGGCGGATAACGTTACGTAATCTCAGTGAAGTGTTGAGAATTTCTTACGGCAGTGTTTACGATTATGCATGATCATCTCCATTCGACATATGTTTGTGCTCGTTGGAGGCCACGTCTGTTGGCTGCCGAACAAAATGCTGAGCGGATGGAGGCAAGCCGTGAGGAGCTGCCTTTCGTTGCTGATGGAGGGGTTGCGTTTCTGGAATCGATTATCACCGGTGGTGAGTCATAGCTGCATCGTCATGATCCCGAAGGAAAACGAGCCAGCACAGTCTGGAAATGGCCAGGCGAAATTTGTCCTATCTGGACGGAAAGTGTTTGGTGATAATCGTTTTTGATTGTGAGGGAATGATTTAGCAGCGTCCTGGCCCCCTCACACTACTTCCGCAGCAACATACTACAAACCAGTATTGACTAAACTGAGGAAACACATTGCAAGGAAACAAATAGAACTTTTTAGGACCAAATGGCGACTTCATCAGGACAGTGCGCGACCTCACGTCGCTAATTCAGTCGTGCAGTTTCTGGCTCAATTCAACATTGTGTACCATATCCGCCTTACAGCACCGATCTTTCACTCTGTGACCTTTTTTTCCATTACCATCATTAAAGGTAAAGCTTCGGGACATTCGATTTGATAACTCTGAAGCAGTGCTCTAGAAAAGTGAGGCGTTCCTCAAGGACGTGACGTACATTAAAAAAGATCATGTAAACATTGAAGTCGAGAAATTAAAAAATCTGTGAAAAAATCAGTCTCAGCCTTTGTCGATGAGACATCGCACAAAAAAAATAATAGGCAGAGTAATGCAGCAAGTTTGAGATGCAAAAGTACTGAGATGTGCTTGCCGTCGCTGTGAGAACAGCTCTGCGTAGCGGCTTTGTGTTGCTCAGAATTGCATTCAATTGAGCCCATGGACGAGGTGCACACTGCCCTGTCGTTCGTCAGTAAATCTATCCTTACTACTGTGTGTAACTGTTTAAACATTCCTCGAGAAATACTGACTGCAGGGTTGAGGGCGAACAGTAAAGTATGCGTTACTGGTGTCGACAGCAAGTACCGGGAGTAAATGCAACAAGTTTATTTCCAAAAAAGACACAGGGCGCATGCCGTCGACATTCGTACTGTTGTGCAGGTACTTTCAGTGCAGTGCAGTACAGACAGAAAGATAAATACGGATAACAAATTTAATGCAAATACTGTGTAACGAGCCACCGAAGACCACGACCCCCTTAAACCAAAATACTCAGAAAATATCCCTGAACAACCCCAGAAGATTTGTCGTGGGAGTTCGGGTTAGGCTTGTAAACAAATGTTCTGGCGAATGATATCGGAATTCCCGTGAGGCTGAAGCTGTTCGTGTCGGATCCGTTTGGTTGGTTGGTTGGTTGGTTGATTTGGGGACGGGACCAGACAGAGGGGTCATCGGTTCCATCGGATTAGGGAAGGAGGGGGAAGAAAGTCGGCCGTGCCCTTTCAAAGGAACCATCCCGGCATTTGCCTGACGCTATTTAGGAAAATCACGGAAAACCTAAATCAGGATGGCCAGACGCTGGTCTGAACCGTCGTCCTCCCGAATTCGAGTCCAGTGTGCTAACCACTGCGCCACCTCGCTCGATGCGGATCCTGTTGTGCGTAGGAAAATCGCACCGCCAGAAACCTGTAACGAAATGTTGGGAGACCTGTGGAGAATCGACGCTTGCTGTAGGGACTACCAATTGATCCTTCGCGTAAGTAAAAGTGACCTATTGGCTCAAATAGGGGAAAAGACACAGACTACACGAGTGGCGATCAGTAACAGGAAACAGTAATAGCTGTAAAATATCTACCTAGTCCTTGAATGGAGTGGTCTCGTAAAAGTAGTCGTGGGAAAAGTAGGTGGCAGACTGACAAACCTTGGAAGATTCCTCTCTTTTTCTTACGATATTGCAGTGTCTGTGTTCAGAATTACGATAGTATTTCTTCGGACACGCATGCATGTTTGAAGGAACGGGCACTTTGGCGGCTACAGCCATTATGAAGTACATGAAATGTATTCGCAGTTGCGAATATGGACAACCACCCGCTGTATAATGGAATGACGACCATGAAAAGTTGTGCCGGAGCTGGACTCGAACTCGGGATTTCCCGCTTATCGCGAGCGGTCGCCTTACTTCAGGCTATCCCAGCACACTCCTAGGTCAGCCCAGACCTCCGTATGTGTCAACTACATGTCTACAATCTGCACTCATCCTTTAGTTAGGTGTATACCCATAGAGGGCAGACATTTTAATTGAAATTCGCTTACCCAACGTCGGCGAATGCATGTCCGAAAGAACATTGCATCGTATTTTTGAACAACATAGTCACTGCAATATCGTATTTATTCGCCGACACCCGTAAGCGACTTCCATTTAGAATGGATCCCCTGTATGGGAATATACGTAATGAATGTAATAGTGCAGGCTGTAGACACATGGTTGACAACATACGGAAATTTGGGTCTGTTCGTCTAGTGTGTTCAAATAATCCAACGGTAAGGCGACCGCTCGCGGTAAGCGGCAAATCTGCGTTCGCGTCTTGGTACAGCACAGATTTTAATTTTCGTGATTCCATTATACTGCTGATGGTTGCCCATATTCGCAACTGCGAATATGTTTTATGTACTTCTTTTTCTAAGTTTTATCCTGTGTATTGGGGGATCGGCTTGTTACTCGGGATTTGACAGTGTCTGTGATAGAGGTGGCCGGATGACCTTGTTGTCACCACCCCATCCGTCTTCATTCCAAATGCGAGTCCAATGTGCTGACTACTGCTCTACCCTGCTCGGTCTGACAGAGTCAAAGTTCTCAGCTACCCAGGTGGTGGTGTGCGATTCCTCAGAATATTGTTCTTCGCACTGACCTTCAGCCTGAGGTAATGGCAGACAGAGCAATTAGAGGTAAAGAAGTACCAAAGTAGAGCGGAGAGTTTCGGAAATTCTCAACGCACTCGAGTGGTAGACGGTACAAGAGAGGCACCTTACATCAGTGCTAGGTTACTGTCACAGCTCTGAAAACTACGATCAAAGAAGGAAAAACATATTACTGCATTTCGTAATCACCTAGATGAGTTCCCACGACGGGAAATTCAGAGAAACTCGAGCTCATATAGACGCATTTGCGTCATTTCCTGTTCCATTCACGGGTGGTGAGCGGGAAGACTCTATATGTGCTCGAATTTTTTTCTAAATTTCTCGTCGTGGGAGGTGGTTCAGGTGCCCAAGAAACGAACTAATATGTTGTCTCTTCTTTGAGCGCACGTTCTGAGTGCTGTGACAGTAATCTTAGCAGTGATGTAAGGTGCTTCTCTTGTACCGTCTGCCACTGGAGTGTCTTGACAATTTCCGTAGCGCTCTCGCACTTACTAAAGGAATCCGTGACGAAACTCTCCGGCACCTTGGTTCTTCTCTACCTGTTAGAAATATCACCCGCCACACAACGTAAGGTGGTTAGTGGAATGGAAATGTAGAGGATGTGTACGAGTGAAGCTTAAGTCTGGACCATTAACTATGATTTGGGAGGCGCGGCTACGCACGTTTGCTACTGCGGTAGTCCTTTCCTCAAAAGCCCTACAGACCTGCGGAACCTCGCTCTCCAGCACATATGTCGGCACCTGTTGGTCCGTCAAGCGTCGACACAGTACACAGTGAAGTTCCAGTTTTCGGTGTTGACACGCGTGTTGGAAAGAAAAGCATTACGGCACAGTTCGTAGACCATCAGTATCAGTTAAGGATGCATGTAACTTTACCTATGATCGCCGCTTGTCTTTTGGTATTAATTTTAATGTACTTATTCCTTTACTACTCCCGTAGGCAACTAGTGGAGAGTGATTTACTGACTCGGTACTGCCATTTTGTATTTACACTGCATGAGAATGCAAGATAAAATCTGCCCAGAAGGGATCTGTATCTTCTACTGGTAGCTGTTTCTGTTAAGTGGAAAAAAACTAATACAAATAACGCGTAGCAATTAACAGTACGGCGGCGAGCAAAAAATATGGCTCTACTGAAAGTGAAATTCAGCTGCTTTAATCGAGGAAATGTGAGATCCGTCCCACGACCTTGCCCAACTGAGTCACTGTTGCACTTTTGGCTCACTCGATCTAAATGAGGCATTAAACTGTCATATTTCTTGCTTAACTTTTTACTGACGATAGGCATGCCGACGGTGTGAGAGAGCCTCCCTTTTCTGTTCCTAAGACATAAACTGAGAACTTTTAGAAAAAAAAAGAAGAAAAGTTGATGTTGGGATGTATATTAAGCACACTGGCTACCAAGACACAAATAAATTAAAGACAGTAAGTGCCAGTGGGCATTGATTTATGTCAGCGGGGAGAGCTGAAAATTTTTGCCAGACCAGGATTCAAGCCTGCATCTCCTGTTTACGCAGCAGTTGGCGCTGACCACTACGCCATCCGGACACAGTGATCACTACAACCGCACGGACCATCCTAACACGCCTCCCGTCAGACACAAATTCTCAAGTTCTACCACACACTACTGATGTAGTGCTCCTGCCCATTAGCCTCATTACTGGCGACACCTCGACGGTTCTTGTAAGATTTCGTGCTTGGTGTGCATCTGCACTGAAGGGATCACTGCCCCGTCGTCGCCTTAATGCTAGAAAGAACAGACACCGCAGATACATCGGTTATCTCGGTATCAGGCTACAAATAAGTACGGGGCTCAATTCTGAATCACTCCTAGGATATATTCTTACAAATCAGACAATGGGTCCTTCATTTAAAAAGTGTCATTTCACTGTGATTTGAATTCTACGTTAAACACTAGGTTTTCGTACAATGAACTGGGTAATTCACTTCAAAGACAGGAGGCAGACAAAGGCGCGTGTCCAGTAAAGCACTGTGGTGGACAGAAGTACCACTACGAACCAAGGAAGACATGACGTCGAGCTCAACTTACTATTTGTTTCACAGCAAGGGAAGACCGTGTTGCGGTGAGAGGACCGTAAATGCCTCGACTGGTTAGGGTAGGTGGCGTGTCGACAGGGGGCAGCCAAGCCGGCTGCTATGTATAGAGATCATCCTTCTCTCTCTCTCTCTCTCTCTCTCTCTCCCTCCGACACCTGTGCACGTAGTGCATATAGCAGACGAAGAGGCAAGGCGGCAGTTTTTGATGGGAAAGTTGACACTTGTCCGCATAGCGATGTAGCAGACGGAAAATGAAGGCGGCCTCTTTTAATTGGGAAATCTTTTTTCGCATATCACCTAATAACTCCAATTCATAAGTAGGAGGTGTAACTATTACTGAACCATCAATTTAATAAGTCTTATTTGCAAATGCTGGCACGAATTATGTACAGTAGAGTGAAAAAAATTGATATAAGGCTTCTTCTGGGTTCTGGAGAAATCTTAGAACATGTGAGGCAATACTTGACTCCATATCTTATGTTTGAAGATTTTACATTCTTCTTTTACGCGATCAGGTCCAACGGACCGCTCGCTGCTACGAGTTTTCTTCTCCATTGTCTTCAGTCCATCGCTGCCATCCGCTATCCGTCTACAATTCTACATCTATCGCTGACTGTTGCAGGTCTTCATGTAGGACATCCCTCCACCTCTTCCGTTGTCTTCCCGTGGGTCTCCTGCCTCTGGGGACGAAATCCAGGAGCTTCCGTGGCCACCTGTCTTCCATCCGAAGCACCACTGTAGTCGCTTGCATATTACGACTCCTGCTATAATTGGCATCTCGGTACAGTTTGTATCTCTTCATTGTTGTTTCTCGTCCTCCATTCACCGGTATTTGCGTCCAACGTCCGACTGAAAATTTTCCGCAGCACTTTTCTCTCAAATACGGGAAGTTCATGAAGGTTCTGCTTTCAGATGTTACACGTCTCTCAGTCATATAGTACCACGGTTTGGATCAGGGTTTTATATAGCTGAATCTTGAACTGTCTCGAGAGACACCTGGACCGAAGGAGTTGTGTTACGCTGCTTGTATTGTGGCGTTGATCTCTACTTAATGTGACGAGCTTTCCGGGAAAAGTGTTCCCAGGTATTCAAATTCGAAGATTCTTTTGTAGTACCGGTCTGCCATGCCCCGTGACTGTAGTTGTTCAGTATTATCATCTTGTCGACAAGTGATAACGAGGTTATCATTCTTGGATTAGTTTGTGAGTAGCCATTTTCCTGGCAGCCATCTCGTGTGCGCTGATCATTTGTTTTAATTCCTCTTCAGAGCTGCTGATTAGAAGATAAATTGAAACAAAACAATCCTACATTTATAGCACTTGCAGATTGAGAGAAAGCTTTTGACAGTGTGGACTGGACTACACGTTTGATATTTTGAAGGTAGCAGGGATAAAACATAGCCGGCCGCTGTGGCCGAGCTTTTCTAGGCACTTCAGTCCGGAGCCGCGCTGCTGCTACGGTCGCAAGGTCGAATCCTGCCTCGGGCATGAATGTGTGTGATGTTCTTAGGTTAGTTAGGCTTAAGTAGTTTCAAGTCTAGAGGACTGGTGACCTCAGATGTTAAGTTCCATAGTGCTTAGAGCCATTTAACCATTTGATAAAACACAGATATTTAAAAATCGTTCAGAATCCAGACTGCATGTCCAAAGACGTCGGAGGGAAGCCATAGGTCAGAAGGGAATAAGATGGGGTCGTAGCCCATCCTCGATGCTATGCAATGTGTACATTGAACAAGCACTAAGGGAAACTAGGGGGAAATTCAGAAAGGGAATTACAGTTGAGGGAGAAGAAATTAAAACGTTTACGGTTTGCCGATGCCTTTAAGGTTTCAACAATCGAGATGTGGTAACGTACCGCACCTTTAATGTAGGAAGGTTTCCAATAAAGATATTGATACACCTTATTTGTACTGTAATATGCTCTGTGTACTGAGGACCCGATGTGGATCAAGATGAAGCTATTTATGTATGGTGTAAGGGATCTGGTTTTTGTGAGACTGCGAAAAGTTTGGTAATTTGACCATATATTATCACAAATAAAGTACCCCATGAGGTAAACAAAAAAAATATTTAAAAAATGCTCTGCTATGCTTGTTTTCTGAGGGACTGTTTTGTATCCCTGTGAGGTACAGGTTGGCATATCTGTGAATCGAAGCTCTATCACGCATGCACAACACTGAGGTGTATGCTGTAAGCAAAGGGTTTGCAAGAACAGTTGAACAAAATGGACTGTCTTATAAATTGGTTATAAGATGAATATCAAGAAAAATAAACCTTGGATAATGGATTGTAATAGAAATAAATCCAGGTAATGGTGATAGAAGCACTAAAAGTAGTAGGTTAGTTTCGCTATTTTGTGCACAAAATGACCGCAAGGTGGCAGTGGCAAGAAAAACGTTTCTAAAAAAGTCGAAATTGTTAACACCCAATATAAGTTTAAGTGCTAGGAACTCTCTTCTGAAGGTATTTTTCTGGCGTGCAGCCTTTTATGGAAGTGAGTGAACGTGGATGATAAGCAGTTCAGACAAGAGGAGAGAACAGAATGTTTTGAAAAGTGGTGCAACAGAAGAACAGGCGGGTGTATGGAAGAAGTAATGAGGAGGTGCTAAATCGGTGTGGGTGGGGCGGGGAGGGGGGGAAGAAATTTATGGCGCAACTTTACTAACAGAAGAGATCTGTTGATGGACACGTTCTCAGGCATCAAGGAACATCGAGGGTAACTGAGGGGGTAAAAATTCTATCCCATCCATTCACCTAATTGCATGTCCAACTCACCTCCATTTTATTTTCATTGCTGTCATAATTGTGTGTTCTATTCTGGCCTGTTCCCTGAACCATTTATTTCTTTTCGTGTTGCCCCTCGTAATTTTTCCATATATGATAGAGAGCGTGCATGTTTACTTTTCCAACGCCGGCCGAAGTGGCCGTGCGGTTAAAGGCGCTGCAGTCTGGAACCGCAAGACCGCTACGGTCGCAGGTTCGAATCCTGCCTCGGGGATGGATGTTTGTGATGTCCTTAGGTTAGTTAGGTTTAACTAGTTCTAAGTTCTAGGGGACTAATGACCTCAGAAGTTGAGTCCCATAGTGCTCAGAGCCATTTGAGCCATTTGAACTTTTCCAACTTGTCAGAAGCTTCTGACGATGGCGACATCAATGACATATTTTGTGTTGTAACTTAAGCTATGGAACGCTCATACTGATGTACCAGATAATATGCAGAGCGCTCATTCTGCATTGGTATTGTACTTCAGAACTGACGGCACCCACCCTATGAAGGAATGGATGAAATTATTATTAGGCATGTGTAATGCAGTAGTTAGGTAGCATGCCGGTCGTGGAGCCAAAAGAGCAACTGGAACGAAGAGAAATGGAGTAGATGATAGAAAGGCGAAAAGAATTACTCAAAAACTGTAGAGAGAATTGGTCACGTTTTTAACCTCAAACATTTCCGCTCTGTTGCCGGTAGCAAAGCGAACGTAACTCCGCTGTGTGACCAATCTCGGCTTTCGTATTTGACCTATTCCCGCTTTATTTCGACAAATTTAACGTTTCTCGATAGTAAACGCTAAATCATTGTACGACTCTTTTCAAGGCCCCTAATATGCTGTTAAAATTTAATCAAGTCCACTTAAAACAGTATTTTTCTCTACATCTAGATTGAAAGAAAGCACTGATACGCAGCGGAACATTGCCTCCCAACATTCCCTCGCCGTTGCGTGCTTTTGCATGTTGAAAACGTTGTTTCAGTGTATTCAGTGGTTCCGGAATGCTTACCAAAGTATGTACCTGCTTCGTTACATTTTAGCACCCGTAAACGTTTGCGTTCAGACCGAAACATGCAATCAGATTGTGAATGAGAATGGCTCTTGGCCCACATCGTCTGTCTGACGGCAGTGTGCCAACTCTGAGCAAGGTCAAACACGTGGAAGAATCTTAAGACTAGCGTGTACAGCTCATTGCTAAATCTGAAAGTATGGCGTTCTGGAGCGTTTTGTGGAAAGAGAATTACTGTGTGGCGTGCGTCAATAATACGAAGCATCGCAAAGCGTGACTTTGTCCGGGGCAAGTAGTACTGTGATTTGGTATTTAAGAAAAAAAATGAGAGATAGCATAAGAAGTAAAATTATGATAAAATTTAGATACAAGCTGACAATAGAAATAGCATTAACAAAGTCGTATCATATTCAAATACACCTGACTTCACAACTGCAACAACTTGTATCCCACTGGGCTACATAATGCCATAAAGAACTTGGTGTCCTATACATCATAACAATACCATTTGGTGACATATGAGGTAACAATTTCGTAGTTCAGGGCATAGCTGAAAAATCGAGCGAGGAATTAACCAAGTAAGACATGTCCTCAAATACTTGCAAATACAAGCAGTCTCGAAATTGTTCAAATAATAAAATATAATGCAAGGATGACATAACTAATGAGTGCAAAACACAGTTTTAATTTTTATTAACATTTTTAATTTTGTAGTAAAAAAGGAATGCATTGTGATAGAATTCTGGATTACTGTTCCGAAAGATATTAAAATAGAATTGTGATAACGCTTTACAAGCACCACTGCTTCTTTAAAGGTAAAAAAAGTTCAATTAGGATAGCCAGTGATGCAAGGCACACATAAAGTGTTGCTGAAAAACTGCAAAATTTCTGCTGACATCGTTCCCTGTTTTAATCAATATTTTAGGAAGTAGAAGGTAAAGATTTCGTCTGGAACAGTCTGCAGCCCTCACTGTTTTATTTTCAAATCTTAGCCATATTCACGTTTTGTGAATTAAATGTCAGTTATTACATCTGCAACGTATTGCATGTCTAACATACTTTCAACTTCAAGAGTGTTATTTGAGATGAGTAGGTAATTTAAGTGGACACCGGTAAATGTAATTTAGTACGTATGTTTAGGAACATGAAAATATTATTTTCTAGTTTTATTTTGTCGGCTGAATAATCCCGTAATGATAGGGGAGTGGGCAGGGTCGTGAAACTAACGTCATATTATGCAGGATGAGATTGTAATCATAATTATCCTCACTGTGAGTATAGTCCATGTTAGCGTTATCCGTCAGGAGAACCTGAGCCTCAGTTATAATTTGCTTGCGAGTGCTCTTCGGGGAGCTTCATTCGCGTCATTGGTGCTTTTGTTACGTGATCTGGTAGCGATGAAAAGAGCGTACGCTGAACTTGGCCGACTACTTCCTCAGATTTCCGATAAACACTGTACGCGGCAGATCCTTCCTGTCAGCGTTTCCATTGACTTGCGTGAGCGGTCTGCGGCCCAGAGCTCCATTAAAATCTCCTTTCAGCATTCTGCTGCTTTGCCAACAAAACTTTTCTCATCCGTCGCATTCGTCAGCGCAGGCATCGATTTCAAGTAATGAGTGGTCCGCACGCGGACAGGAATCCCTTCATTGTCTCCTTCCGCGCGCTATTCTCTCAGGATATTCACGGAGTTCGCTTCTGCGCACATCTGGATTACTTGCGGAGTGAACCTCGCCATCAAGGCGAGGCAGCTTTTGTGTAAGCGCTTCTTCAGCTTATCGTCGCTGTTACCTGAGAGTTATTGTCTACATTTGTGCGTCATTGTTTGGTAAATTCTCCCTACGTATTTACCTTCGCTGCGCTGGAGAGTAACAGAACTAATGACTGAAAATAAAAAGAGCAATTGTAACAAACGGCTGTCGATATGCTACACTCAGTCTACTGTGTAGTCGTCACCGGGGCCGTTATCGTTCGACCCCAATTACGGAACTGTAAAATTACTCCTTTCACGAAACGAAAATATTACTGATACAACACTATTAGCTGACAAAGACTGCATTGCCGCCGGCCGAAATGGCCAAGCGGTTCTAGGCGCTTCAGTCCGGAACCGCGTGACCGCTACGTCGCAGGTTCGAATCCTGCCTCGGGCATGGATGTGTGTGATGTCCTTAGGTTAGTTAGGTTTAAGTAGTTCTAAGTTCTAGGGGACTGATGACCTCAGATGTTAAGTCCCATAGTGCTCAGAGCCATTTTTGAACTGCATTGCCCGGGTATTCATTTTGCCAAATTTCTATTAGAAACAAAAGCAAAAAATGAACAGTATTGGCCGGCCGGAGTGGCCGAGCGGTTCTAGGCGCTACAGTCTGGAACCGCGCGATCGCTACGGTCGCAGGTTCGACTCCTGCCTAGGGCATGGATGTGTGTGACGTCCTTAGGTTAGTTAGGTTTAAGTAGTTCTAAGTTCTAGGGGACTGATAACCTCAGATGTTAAGTCCCATAGTGCTCCGAGCCATTTTGAACAGTATTTGTAGTGAAGTATCGAAAAAAAATTCATTTTCATGTATTTGTGAAAACACGTTTGAAATTATGAAACAATCGTACAAAGAAGTATGCGTAATGTAAAAATGTAGAATTGCAATATCAAAATTAAGAAGCATGATTCCTGACAGTTTATGTACGCTAGGCGCCCCTGCTTCTCGTTCTGCAACGCGGTGTTATAACCGTCTCTATGACAACGTCTCTTCAAAGCTCTACAGATGGCTACAGTTTTCTCGTATAGCCGTTTGCGTTTCGCGGTTGAAAGCTGTCAAAAGCGCTGCCAGGTGCCAGGGATTTCCTTAATTTGACTCAACTGATCCAGTGTCTTACTAGTAAAGAACAAATGAATTAAAACTTCGTGCATGATGCCGCAGTTTTTCACGCACCTCATTTTGTATGACGTTATATCTTCTGAACTACGTTATGTAGGTGCTTCTTGTTCCCACAGAGATTGTTGCTGGATAGTAAAGGATGTGTGTGTACAAAGTTTGGTTGAAATTGCTCCAGTGGTTTAGAAGAAGATGTGGAACACACACGCACACATACGTACATTTTTATAATACGTATGGATTTCAAAGCGCTTCTCAGCTCTCTCTCTATTCACAATACGATATTCCGACGATTGCATAGTATTATAGCGAATTAATTTTGTCCAACAGTAAGACAATCCTGTGATATCCATCTTTATGCAGGACAGAATTAACAAGAAGCGCTGTAAGAGTATAAACATATCGTTAGTTCACGTAAGCATAGAAGAGGGTGGGAGGGAAGCAAGCAAGTTGCCTTGGTTCCAATTAATGACGAAAATGGATACGGGTGCCATCCCTCTGAGTCTAGCTATCGCTGATCCCACTTAACAGTCGATAATGGAAGATTTTCCTTCATACCCATCGAAGAGGCGCAGTATTTAAGGCGCAGGAGTCGCATTCTGGAGGACGGAGGTTCGAATCCTCTTTGGCTCTCCTTATGTTTTACATGGTCTCTATAAATCGCTTAAGACAAATGTACAGATAGTTCCTTCGGGAATGACACGGTCGATTTCATTCTCCATCCTCGTCCTAACGTAAAAAGTGCTTCTTATCTAGTGACCTTATCGTCGATGGTATGTTAAACTTTAATCTTCCGTTTAACCTTGCTTCATTTCCTCCGGGAAATGCTGTATGTCAGTAACTACCACTTGATCACAAACACAAACAACATTTCAAAATGATTTTACGCTCTGTTCGGAGTGTGCAATAATTTGAAACTCCGTGGCAGATTAAAATTGTGTGCCGGACCGGGGCTCGAACCTGGGACATCTGCTTGTAGCGGGCAAGTGCTCTATCGAGTGAGCTATCCAAGCATGTCACGTCTGGCAGTATCTCTTCTCTTACATTCTAACCTTAATAGAATTTCTGCTTCATACCTTACGGGACTAACACTTCTGAAATAAAGCATATTACGGAGAAATGGTTTAATGGATTCTTTCCTCACGGCCTCACTTCTGCTAATTATCTCTTCTTCTACCTTCTACTTACCCGCAAAACCAAAGATTCGAGACTCGAGTGTTGGTTCAACACACAGTTTTAATCTGCCATGAAGTTTTAGCACTCTTGACCTCATCAGTACACACTTACGAGCAATCCAACTGCCACGACATATGCAGTTAGCTTTTCATTGGGTTTGAAAACTTTCATCTTGGCCCGTAGTTTTTACGGCTGATGTTTGTAGATAAAGCGGCTGATTGTAGGGCAAGGGCCCTAGTAAGACAATAGGTCAAAAATATATATCGTGCGCGTCATAGATGCGCGCATTCTGTCTTCAGTAGCACATAACACTATAAATCTCGGCACCCTAAGCAGCAAAAGACGTTTGATGGCTCATAGAGAGATACTGCAGTTACGCGTAATGAGCGCCATATTGTGTGCCTGAGGATCCCCGCGTTTTGATCAGTGTTACGGGCCGCTTCGCACCCTTATATAATGCCGGTATTTGCTTCTCATAGAACCGTAACTGCCACACCAGTGACAAAAACCTTCATTTTCAAGGAATAAGTTTTTTCAAGCTGCGATAAAACCGGTGAAAATCAGAAGAAAGTATAGATCATTTTATAGCGTAATCATCTTGGCAAGTGAGGCATCTGTCGGAACGTTACACCAGCTTTCCTACCCCTCTGACTACATGGGTCGACAACAACGCTGCCAAATTTTTGCAGAGTGGCTAGTAGTTGATATTTGCAGAAGACGTAAGACTATATGCCGCAGGGGACAACACTCATTGCAGCTGCATATGGTGAGACTTGAGGAGGCTATGCAATCCAGTCCAAACATACGAGTCAGTATGTGTGTAGGCATATAGTATTCATAACATCTGAGGTGATCAGTCCCCTAGAGTTAGAACTACTTAAACCTAACTAACCTAAGCACATCACACACATCCATGCCCGAGGCAGGATTCGAACCTGCGACCTTAGCAGCAGCGCGGTTCCGGACTGAAGTGCCTAGAACCGATGGCCACAGCGGCCGGCTGAGTTTGCAAAGTGGGTTTCAAAAACAAACGTTGGGCTATGGTACTGGAGTTTTGTTTTTAGCGTTAAAAGATCTGTAAGAGAATCTTAATCTTCATTTTATATATACCTGTCCTTGGTAACAATAACAATCAAGCGCTAACTTAAGCTGGTATCTGCCTGTATTGATGAACCCCAAATAAGCACAGGATCGCCGTGCATATAGGCGCATCGGATTGCCCAAGTTAATTCGAGCGGATTTTTTGTTTTGTTCTGATGATTTGATATATTGTTACTGCCGTATATTCTTTCTTAAAAATTGCATTGACGTTGTTTCAGATGAATACATCGTTGGCTCCATGCCAGATGTAAAGTTTCTATTGATGAAAAACAAACTGTAGGATATTAAAAGTGTATTTCAAGAAGAGCGCTTTTTATATAGTCTTGACTGTACTTCTGTATTAGACTGCGTGGTTGAGTGGAAATAGGAGCTGGCTGCTGCTAATCTGACTCATGTTCGTGGGACCGCATTTTGAGTTAACCGGCTGCGGTGAGTCACCGAATTGAACCGCACGCTGCTGCCCTGCACTCTGCCATCAGCGAAGTGACCGACTGCGTCTCTCTGTGGCCTGCTGTGAAGTGTGTTGGAAACCGTATGTAAACACTCAAGCTGGGCCTCGATTAAAACTTGTTACTATGATTCGTAAACAAAGCTCCTTGCAACTGCAGTAAATTACGAGGTGTGAGAGAAAAGTAATGAGACTAATTTTTAAACTTTTAAAGTTTTTGTTTTTTCAAAACAACAATATTATCCCCCTTAAAAGTAGTTCCCTTCGGAAGCCATTACTGGCGGACTAGTTGTTTCCAGTCTTGGTAGCAGCGCTGGAAGACTTGAACAGGTAGGACCTTTAACAAGTCGGTCACATTCTTTTTAAGACAGTTTTCAATCTCGGGAAAAGAAAGTCACGCGCACTCAGGTCAGATAAATAGGGGATTGTGGAACAACAGAAATGCCTTTCGAGGTCAAAAGTTCCGTAATGGAAGTGTCCGTGCGACAGGGGGCGTTGTCATGTCGCAGCATCCATTTGTCTGCAATATTCGTCCTCACTCGATTCATCCTTTTTCGGAGCCTCGGTTGACAGTTTGTCCTGGACGACTAAATTCTTAATACACGATACTCCTACTGTCAAAAAAGAAAATCAGCATTAATTTGATTTTTGACTTGCTCATTCTACCTATTTCGGTCGTGGAGATATCTCAGTGCGCCATTCTTCACTTCACCGCCTTGTCTCAGGATCGTATTCAAAAATTCAGGATTCATCACCTATGATCACGCTACTGAACCATTCGTGGTCATTGGTAATCTTCTCAAGACGATCAATGTACAAATTTCTGCCATTATCCTTCTGCTCAGTTGTTAGGCTTTTGCACCATTTTGACACGAACCTTTTGCATGTGCAAAACTTCAGTCAAATTTTGGTGTACTGTGAAAGTGTTTAATAGGTCATCCATTATCCCTGTTGTTAAACGTAAACGTCGGTATGATCTCACAAGAGCACGCACTTGTTCGACGTTGACATCAGTTTTTGAAGTTAGTCTCCCTCAGTGAGATTCATTTTCATCATGTTCTCGGCCTTCCAAAAATGATTTGTGTATTTGATAAGGAACACTCCCCATAAGCCTGTCTAAAAGTTTTCAAATGTCACACTCACGGATCCACCAACTTTAATACAAAACTTAATGGTATAACGTTGCTCTCAATTCCGCTGTTCCATTTTCGTAGCACACAACAAAAACTTGACTTCACTGACGGCCCTTTCAAAAATCACGTGATGGCTGTACGTAGCAGAAATTCGGAATGAGCATGTAGAAGGGATGGACTCACTGGTTTTCACAAGTGTAACAAGTCAGTGTTGTCAAGTATCATTACTTTTCTCGCACACCTCGTAGATGTTGGAACAGAAACTTTTAAAATTACTGGTATTAACCTCAGTTTACAGAAATTTTATCATTGGAAGTTTCGACTTCCTAGCGAATCCTCATCAGGTATAAAGAAAGAAAAAAGGAGTCAGTGAATATCAAGGAACTACAAAATATAGTTTGCTTACATGCACAACTACATCCACTTGAATACGTTAGACAGTAACTCGTCATAGTACTACTTAAAAGGCTGTGGGGAGGGAGTGGGCGCTCACAGTATAAACATCAACTGCGCTCGTATTGTTGGAAATTAAGGTACAGTTGAGTACGTAATTGTACAAAGTTATTAATTTTTAAGTCACAAATATGAGATTAAAATATTCGCTGTATGAAATTTATTGTGAAATAAACCTTCCAAAACTGAGAACTAGGAAAAAGTTGGGGAATTGTTGGTGTAGGTATGATAAGCGTACAGTGGGAGCGGATTAAATAACACTCGCCTAAAAGAGGTGAGCCGCCTGTGGTAACCTGGGCACCGGCGGCCGCAAGTGTTTACTGCAGATGGTATGAACTGTTAAATCAAGCTACTGTTAGACAGTCCGAGACGGCAGTGGAGAGAGCCCCGGCATAGGGGGAAAAACAGGGAGAAGAGCCATCGTAACAGCACAGAAAATACTTCGAAAAATGATTTCTTATGGATATGGCTTTGTTCATTTACCTGGTGTATTTTTTTAATTAGAGAAAATTTCAGGATCTTAAAGTTATCCAATGCCAGCCTTTACGGTGACAATGATAAATATATAAATTTATTCCAGTTTACATTTACACGGAAAAAAGACTAATTTACGTCCGCATTAAAAAAAATGAGAATCGAAGCAGTTCTGTTTTTGTTATTATCTACGTTACAATGTTCTCGAAAGCGGATGTCGAAAGATTTACTCGTTTGTCCTACGTAAAATTTCGGACAGGCACCACATTTTTACCTTGTATACAGCTGATTTTGAATATGCATTATGAACTACTCTCTTTCCTTATATCGTATTTTATGTCGAACTAGATTGTCAGTACGGATGACTACACTCCTTTCATTCTTACAGAAAGAACGAGCACTCTATTTTAGATGTATTTGCTCAGTAAGTCTACGCACCGATTTGTGTATGTATTTTGGGCCAGGGGATTTGTGGTTTACTTAGATCATAAACCTTCTGTAATATTTCATTGACGACTTGGCAGCTTTCAGTTGTGACTTCTGCATTCTGTAGTGGTTTATAGTAGTAATGTTTAAGATATATTAATGATATCTTTTCTGATAGTTTATGTAAATAACACACAAATATGAAATAAAATTTTCCGAAAAGCAACTTTTATAATTAAGTTCGTAAATGTTTACCGGCCACGCACAAGCCTACAAGCAGCAACATTTCACATTTCTGTTCCTTACTTAGGTCCGTCCAAAAGCTGCAGATGTAAAGTTTGGTATATCTGCGGCAGCGTACCGCCGGTGACTAGTCGGTTTCAGACAGGCTGGACGGAAACGCTCAGCGGCAGTGAGATTTCAGCACGCCGTGCTAGCTGCTAGCTGTCGGCTGTTTATGGGCCCCGCCCTGCGCAAAAAGTGGAGCGGAAGCGCCAACGGTCGTCTAGGAGCTTGCTGATGACATCTCCCTGAGCTCCCGGCTTCTGTCAGCTTCGAGATCGCTCCAGTCCTCACAGGCATTCAGCACCGCCCACGCTCAGCATTCTGCAGCCCTTCCACAGCATTCTCAGGCAGACTCGCGCATTGGAAAACGTGATCATATGTGACCTTACGGGAATAGAAGGATCTGAGATTAGCTGACCACTTCGTAATGCTATGATATAACCCATAACTTAACATAAATAATTTTAGTAGCGTCTCATTGAGGGAGGTTTGAAAGTATTTATGCATTTCTTTGATGTACAAGATGGAACCGTGTGTGCAGTAACGCAGATGTTTCGGCGATCCTCCTGTTCTTGCCAAATTATCGGTAAAATACTGGGGAAGTGCAATCCGTATACAAAGGAGATTGCTTGCAAATCACTCGTTCGACCCATTCTAGAATATTGCTCAAGTGTGTGGGACCCGTACCAAAGTACGACTAACGGGGGATGTTGAAGGTATATAGGGTGTTTATAAATGAATATCGGGGATTTAACGCTTTATAATTTTTATTAGATTAAACTTACAGCTATAAATGATACGTCAAATGAACGAGCAACTAAGTTACCAAGAACCTTATAAATGTTCAATGTGAGCACCATTTGTCACACGGCACACATTACAGCCGAGTTCTTTCCAAGCCCAATGACAGGGCTTGCTTTGCATGGCCTCCACGTTCACCCGACCTAACACCATGCGATTCTTTCCTTTGGGGCTTCATCAAGGATCGTGTGTACGTGCCTCCGCTACCAGCAAACCTCCCAGAATTAAGAAACCGGATTGAAGCAGCTTTTGCTACAATCACTGAAGACACACTTACGAACGTTCGGAAAGAACTCGGCTACGGACTTGATGTGCTCCGTGTGACAAATGGTGCCCACATTGAACATTTATAATGTTCTTGGTAAAACTGTTAGAGTTGCTCTTTCATTTGACATATCATTTATAACTGTAAGTTTAATGTAATAAATATTATGAAGCGTTAAAACACCGATATTCATTTATAAACACCCTGTGTATAGAAGGGCCGCACGAACGGTTACAGGTTTGTTTGGCCCATGGGAGAGTGGTACAGTGATTCAGAAGAAACTGAACTGGCAGACTCCTGCAGATAGCCGTGGAATATCCCGAGAAAGTCTACCAACAAAGTTTCAAGAGCCGGCGTTAAATGATGATTATAGGAATATACAACAACCCCCTACGTATTGCTCACTTAAGGATCGTAAGGACAAGATTAGAATAATTACAGCACCCACAGTGGCATTGAAACAAGACATTCTTCCCGCGCTCCGTACGTGAATGGAACAAGAAGATACCTTAATAACTGGTTCAATGGGACGTACTCTCTACCATGCACTTCGTGATGGTTTGCAGAGCATGGATACAGCATGGCTGGTGCAGTACTGTATTCTCAGTTGCTGTGATAAAGCGTCTTTTTAATTGTGGAAGTGTCACTGGAAGGAGAGGGGCGTAAATGTTGTTCTTGGGGAAATCCTCCCTGTCCTCTTTAAAGCAACCGTACTGCTATTTGCTAAAGTGACATAGGGAACCCATGGTCAAGCTAAATGTGGATGACAGGGTGGGGATTTGAACCGCTGTGCTGCCGACAGTGTGTCCAATGCCTTAACTACTGCGCTGTCTCAATCGGAGGAGCATTTTTACGCCATGGAAATTTACGTGGTTTGAACCGGGTCTCTGGATCTGGTCATATGATTTCAGAGTTTCTGAGTGTACATTTTCGTCTTCGTAAAGAGGGGCACATTACAAATTGTTACCACACAGTGTGTGTGTGTGTGTGTGTGTGTGTGTGTGTGTGTGTGTGTGTTATCATCCAAAGATCGCAGTGCCACACCTAAGTCGGCTACGCTCATCGATACCACAGATGTCTCACTGCACTCCGCAACGGCGAATGGGAGGCGCTCCTAAAGTAACGGCTCTCTCTCTCTCTCTCTCTCTCTCTCTCTCTCTCTCTCTCTCTCTCTCAGCACTGCAGTAGCATCACAAGGAGGCCCTGTAGAGCAGAGTATGGATTCACTCAACCCAGTTAGCGACCACCGATGAAGCAGTCAGCATCATGTGGTTAAGACAACAGTGCTAATAAAGTTTCAGATGGAGCTGTGCTTTTGTAAATGTTGCATTTAGTACTTCAAGAGAAGAGTTTGTAATTGTGTCCAACAAGTAGTGTTTTACAGTTCAAAGACAATTCTAAATATTCAGCCCATATCTGTGGCTATGGATCGTATCAAGTTAAGTAAATCTTTTTATCATTCTTGTAATAAAGTGAACTAGTGTTTCATATCTTCTAAGTCCGATCAGCCATGCCCCTAGTGCAATCAAGACGATTGCAGTTGCGTCTCGTCAGGTCATAACAGAGTTAATAGAATCGAGTAGCTCAGGTAACCTAATAGAGTTCTGCGTACTGTTTGAAGAGCTAGAATCAGTAGACCAAGACCAGATTGCAGTGAGCATGCTCACATGATGATAACGCCTCCGCCAAATTACACAACAAGAACAATGCTCTCAGGCTCACCTGCCATTCAGCAGATCCATACTCGTCCATCGTGCTGTCACGCTGCGTATCGTGAGTAATCATGTCAATAAATGCTTCTCCATTGTCCTAGTTACCAATGACACTATTTGCCCCTTTGTAGCGGACGACTCAGTGTTTCGTTGTCTCTAGTCGGCTGCAGTTCGCCCATTTACAGGGAACAACAACGAAACTTGGTGACTGCAATACGCCGCCATGAAGGGAGGCCGTTCAGGCCAAGGATGGGATTACAGATGCGCGATGTTAGCTAGTCATAGCTGCTGATTTCGAATTCATCATGAACCTTTGAACATCGATGGTCGACAATAATCGATCCCAAAACATTCGTGTTAAATGCAGAGTAAATAAATTGGCGTAAAAACTAGCATACAAATGGAACTAATATAATACTTATTGATCAGTAAATACAGAAATAATTAACATTAAATACCCCGTTACTGTTACTCAACAAACTATAATGCTTTTTAGGTTACCTGTTCAAAGTTCCATCAATGACTGTCCGGTCCCCGTTTATCGTAACACGGAATTTTCCTCAATTTTTAATGTGCGTTTCACAACGTATGTGTTAAAAAGTAAAAAAGAAAACGAAGTGTGAACAGCCACTGACATTGCTGGTCTGCAAATACGACCCCGCTACTCTGCGTGTAATTTCGTATTTCTTTTATGTTAACACAGACCTCGTGAAACCGACAGTTGAAAGTGTTCATTGTTCGTAAAAATTATCTTTCGAAGCATAGAAATGGAGAGGGTATTTCAGAACTGACAACGTCAACATCTGAAAATATCTTAAATGTGGATATGTTGGTTTCTTCTTTATATGTACTTACAATTGCACAGTTCAAATGTAATATTTCTTATCATGAATGGAAAATATATTTACATAATTCTAATTATCATTTTTAGCACTTAAATCAATTCCAAACTGTACGGCCGTACACTACTTGATACCACGAACTGAACGAACAATCAAAGGCTTTAGTCCGCGCTTATTACATCAACAATGTAACTTTTAGTCATAGGTACCTTTTGTGAGCTGTGCCCTTCGCTACGCAGTAAATGAGACAGTCATATCAGCTGATACGAGTTTTACCCCTTAACGGCGAAGCTTCTCGAGTTGTTTGAAAATTGAGTGACACGGCAGTATCTGTCCATCTGGCACGTCTGGCTATATAGAGATTATGAAGTAGATTAGCCACTGTTTCGTGTCAACAAAAAAAATGGCTCTGAGCATTATGGGACTTAACATCTATGGTCATGAGTCCCCTAGAACTTAGAACTACTTAAACCTAACTAACCTAAGGACATCACACAACACCCAGTCATCACGAGGCAGAGAAAATCCCAGACCCCTCGTGTCAACAATTTTTTAGTGTTCACCATACTGATTCTCTTTACGTTCATTCCAGCATTAAATGCATTGCTCGCGGTAGCCCCTAAGAATTTCCGTCTTTATTGCAACAAGCCTCTCATGGTTATTTGCTTCAGGGATAATCCAACCAATTGCTCAAAAAGAACATAAATCAACAATCTGAATGCCGGCCGCGGTGGTCGAGCGGTTCTAGGCGCTTCAATCCGGAACCGCGCGACTGCTACGGTCCAGGTTCGAATCCTGCCTCGGGCGTGGATGTGTGTGATGCCCTTAGGTTAGTTAGGTTTAAGTAGTTCTAAGTTATAGGGGACTGATGACCTCAGATGTTAAGTCCCATAGTGCTCAGACCCATCTGTATCTGAATTTCTGTTGGTCTTGAAATCTGGAAAAGCACCGGGAAGTGGTGGAATCCATCCCGAATTTCTTCAGCATTGTGTGACCTACGTAAAATGATGGCTGGCAGTATTCTTCACTGACATTATATCCGTTTGAATCCCACACAAAATGAAGCAATAAAAAATAATAGCAATATTCAAACATGGCAAGTCACCAGGGCAGCCAAGGAACTATCGCAGTACTGAAGTCTATTTATAAGTTTCTTGAAAGAATTAAGGAAAACTGGATCAATACAGTGATCTTTCAGAACCTTCCTGTTGAGCAATCTGGATTTCACGGGACAGAGTTGCGCTGATCAATGTAATGGAGTCTGAAAGCATGGGCCGCTTTATAAAATATTACTTTTATTTTATGTACACGTACAAAAAAATAATTAACAGCATGTTAACTGGAAGGACATTGGTGTAACTACAGGAGAAGACTAGCTGCCCAAAAGTATTGAATAATGGCTTACCACAGAGATACGCCTTCGCTGCTGTCTTGCCTAATTTCTGTGTGTATATGATATTCCTCCAACACACTCCAGAATGTTTGTCTGCATGGATGATTGGGCAATAGTTAATCAACGTAAAACCTGCGAAACAACTGAAGAAATACCAGCTTCAGATCTAGGCATCTTAAGCCAATACTTCAGTAAAAAGGTTACATCCTAAATCAAATAAAACAGAAATCGCATGTTTCCATCTGTCCAATAGATTGGCACACAGAACCTTGATAGCCATCTTTAGGGAGACAAACATTTATCCAAAATACCTCGGCATCTTGTTAGATAGGACACTTTTCTTTTAAGGTGCACTTTACACGAACATGTAATGTAATGGAATGATCACATAAAACAAATAGTGGGAAAAGCAGGCGCCAGGTTGAGATTCATAGGAAGAATTCTAAGAAAATGTGACTCATCGACGAAAGAAGTAGCTTACAAAACGCTTGTTCGTCCGATTCTTGAGTATTGCTCATCAGTATGGGACTCTTACCAGGTTGGATTAATAGAAGAGATAGACATGATCCTGCGAAAAGCAGCGCGATTCGTCATGGGGACATTCAGTCAGCGCGAGAGCGTTACGGAGATGCTGAACAAGCTCCAGTGGCGGACACTTCAAGAAAGGCGTTACGCAATACGGAGAGGTTTATTATCGAAATTACGAGAGAGCACATTCCGGGAAGAGATGGGCAACATATTACTACCGCCCACATATATCTCGCGTAATGATCACAACGAAAAGATCCGAGAAATTAGAGCAAATACGGAGACTTACAAGCAGTCGTTCTTCCTACGCACAATTCGTGAATGGAACAGGGAAGGGGGGATCAGATAGTGGTACAATAAGTACCCTCCGCCACACACCGTAAGGTGGCTCGCGGAGTATAGATGTAGATATGTAGATAGATATGTGCTAAACTCAAAAGTAAAACGTACTTCATAAGCGCTGCGGCACTAGTTGGAGATCATCAGCAGGTAGTCGTCGAGTATCGGAACTCGGACTGGTATATTCAATAACAGAGTGCTGTGTGGCTGTCAGTCTTATTAGTCCGTATGTGAGAAAGATAGATGCACTGCTTAACGAATCCAAGTACATTATTAGTAGGTCATTATGGTCTATTCCCACATACTGGTTACCTATCTTGAGTCACATTCCGCCTCATGAAGTCAGAGGGACGAGTGCGTTACTATGCGTAGGTCAGGAGACTGTTGATAAACCCGACCTTCGAATATTGAAAGATGTATTCTCTGGGAATGAAAAGTGTAAGATAAAGACATCCCACTCTTATCACAGCCAAGATTCTTGTTGAAGATGAATCCAGTGCCATCGATGGATGGCAACGCTACTGGCAACAAAAGTGTCCTCCACAATGCTTGAAACTGCCCTGCATGTAAGAGAAACCACCTAGATTTGACGAACCTCGGTTAGTTTGGACTAATCCGAATCGTGTCCGAAGGGTTCGTGCAAGATATGCTGACACATTCCACAAATGGGGCAAATCCTCAGGTACCGAATGACACAGTTGCTCATGTTTTACCATGTCCCGCATGTGCCTGCAAGGGTCCTTTCGATGATTTGCTGAGTGACGAATGGTTGAGCAACTATATACAACACACCATTAGTTGGCTTGTGGAATATGATGTAAATTGTAACCTGTTAAGTAAGAACGTGGTCGCCATTACACACTGATGGTAAAAGATATCTCCTTTGTTCTTTCGCAACCTAACAGGGGGAACCTTCGTTCCTCATGCCGTGTCCATAAAGCATTACTTTACTTCGAATTCTTGACTGAGATACAGAAGAAGAGACACGAGTGCAGCTTACGCGTCACGTGTATCAACTGATGTTTAGTGCTGACTGCCAAACGTTGGTTCATCGACAAAAAAGATGATATGATACTGCAAGAGGACAAGGATCAGAAGCACCGCAGCAGGTTTTGCGGCGACTGGACAAAGGTGTGCAGAACAGAATTGTCCCTCACGGTCGCCTGACGCTAATTCTATGTAAAATGTATGGTCTTACATCAAAAAGAAGTTGCAAGGAAAAAAGATCTTCACTTTGAAACAGCTGTCAGCGCAAATTGGATGCATTTGGAGATCTCTTCCACGTCAATACACGAGAGACGATTTCAAGCACGCATCGGAGATGCCAAGCAATTATCGACGCTGCGGGTGACTGGACGTGTTATAAACTGTAATTGCATTTCTCTTTGGTTCATGTATGTATATGTTTTAGTTTATTAGATATATTTTTCTACTGATTAACCCGTCAACGATCTTACTTAACAGACTCTATATAGTTTTACATGAATGATCTTTTACTTAATAAACACTGGTATTCTTCAATAGCCATTGACATTTGTATTATATTATGCTGGAGCGCTGTGTTGAAGTGTTGCGATGTAGCTGCTTATGTATGTGTATAGCTATTCTTGTGATTCAAGTACTCTGAATGTATGCCACATGATAAATGAGTAAATGCAGCAGCAACCAATGTTCCTGTCATATTTCGTTCAGAAATATCTTTTAGATAGCTGCTCTTCAACTTTCTGATCATCGTGGGAGGCTAATTCTTCATTACGACTTATGTTTCCACCTATACACGTTGACTGTGGCGCAAGAAGTCGGTGAAAACGATTTTGTTGCTCGGTAAAATGCATTGAAATTGCCTGGACACGTTGTCTCACTACTTGCTGTTATTCTTTAGTAACGAAGACCACTTTAATCTACGTGCCTGAATAAACAAAACATGCGCCACTGGAGTGCCAACTACCCCATAGAACTTCAGAAGACTCCTTAATTCAGAACCCTTGACTGGTGTATTGTCAAGAGTAGGAACCGCTGATCCGTAATTTGTTTTTGACGAAAACGAAGATGGATCAACTGTGAACTCTGAACGATTTGTCAAAATGGTTCAGAATTTTCCGTGAACGTTCTTCAGCCTCTCTGACAGAAGTCTGTTGTATATCGTTTGCAGTTAACCGAATCACTCGCAGTCGGAGTTCGTCTAACGAACGAAATAAATGGAACTAATGGCTACCGACAATCGTATCAAGTCAAGTGGTGTTCAGTTCGTGTCGTATGTGCATTATCATTGTTATAGTGTTGTTCGTTGCAGACATAAGTTTGGTCATTAAGGGAAACCTAGAATGCTAGTTATATTTTGTTTACGAGGTGCGAAAATAAGCAATGTTGGTTAATGAATATCCACCTTTATGAAAACTGATATACGTGTGACAGCCCACAATATCAGGTTTTAAAGTTTTGTGTATAGTAAGAGTGTGATTGCTTTTACTTGATCTCTCAGTTACGGTCTCTGAACAGAAACCGAAGCTACCATCTTCAATGGATGCGCCTTATGCGATAATTAGCTGTCGTAAACGTTATTACGCTGGCTGATTCTCAGAACTAACAAAAGTGCCCTTTGAAGAGCAGCACGAAGTACTTAGAAGGAAATTACACTTGTAAGTATTCTGTATGTTGGCAAACATAAATAAAGTCCAATAATTACATTACTTACGTAGTCGACACATTAAAAGCCTCCAGTGTAATAAAAACTAACCAATAATGATACTGATTAAAACAGCAGCACACGATTATTTGAAAAGCAGAAAGAAAGCATTGCTTTTGGCGTAGCGTTGATGAACTTTATGTGGATGCACATTGCTAGTTGCGGCGTGTGGTTCAAATGGCTCTGAGCACTATGGGACTTAACTTCTAAGGTTATCAGTCCCCTAGAACTTAGAACTACTTAAACCTAACTAACCTAAGGACATCACACACATCCATGCCCGAGGCAGGATTCGAACCTGCGACCGTAGCGTGCGGCGTGTGGTCAATGACGAGTTGATCAGTGTGTATGCTGCTGATCAGTGAACTTGTGTTTTCGACGCTGCGTGTGTATATGGACAGGTCCTGCTGGTGTTCTCTGACAAAGAGCGCTTTGAATCTGTCATCATGCGGGTGTACCGGATGTGCCGCCGAAGCAGTGGCAATAGGCCACCTTGTTGAAGCTGGGCAGCTGCGTTTCCCGACCAAAGTTTGTTTAAAATGCGTTGTAAGGCTCTGTGTGGGACGCTTGACCTTTAATGAGCTTTAAGGGTGTAGTTTATTGTTCATACGTTGCTTGCAGCTTTCTTTGAAGTTAATCGATCATCTGTAGTCTCCTTCATACGCTAATTTAGGGGGACAACGACATAAGTTTACTATTGCGTATTGTTTTCGGTGAAGTAAGAGAAGTCTTATTTGCTGCAATAGCTGCTGTTAACTGAATGTTTATTACATCTTCCTGAGTGCGCCCATTTGGATTTTTAATATATCGTAGGTAAAAATCCTCGCTTTCACAACTAAGAAAAGCTCTTTTCTACTTTATTGATTATTTCCCGTACATACAAACAGAGTGCTGGGATAATGATGGTCAAACGAAGTGGAATTAATCTTTCCTCATTTTCATCTTTTTCATCTAAATATGCTGCACGTAAGTTTCTTGCGTATCACATTTTGCTGTTACGACCATTTCGCAATCGAACTATTGGACAAGTGAGACGTAACGTCAATCGATTCTTCCTGCAGCTGTGTAACTGAAATCAGTATGTCTATTCTTTTGCTATATACAAATTTGATACGAAAAATGTACTGCCTAACCGAACTTGTGCGATTAGATGCAAAAATTTGCAGTTTCAAAGCAGTAAGTAGCAACAAAACCAGTCGTCGAGTACTGAGCGCTTCGTCGCGTGACTCTTATGCACGTGGGGGGAGGCGCACCTCCTAGCTCGCTCTCGCAAGAGGAATGAGCAAAGGAACGAGCTGTGTGTTTGTCGAGACGATCAGTGGATTAAGATAACGCACTCGAAACCTTCCATATCTCAGGAACGATTAAGATTGACGTCAGTGAGATACATCTGTTGTTGTGCGACACCTCTTCAATACTGAAGCGACTAGTTTCATTTACAGTCTCCAAAGTTCTAGCTTCCTACGGGTTATGCGATATGGAATCTTGACACATACGTTGTCATGGCCAGTGGCCTTGAGTCAATCAAACGTCTTCGGCGTATGCCAAGTATTGCTCAGTTGTCCAACACCTAGAGCGAAACTTATGCAACACATACTGTCTGTCGGAAGAATAACCAAAACATAGCTAGGACAGCTAAATACCACGTGGAGTCTCTCTCTCTCTCTCTCTCTCTCTCTCTCTCTCTCTCTCTCTCTCTCTCTCACACACACACACACACACACACACACACACACACACACAACACCACCACCACCACCACCACCACCACCACCATCTTCTTTTCCAGGGATTAGGCAGAGTTCCTATTCAGTTTTGTTGAGCTTATCTCTTTTTCCCGTACGACTTGTGTAATCAACCATCCTTTCACATTAATTAATAGATTTTAATTTTCTTAAATAGTGGGCTTAATTTCAGGTTAATTGAATGTACTTGATTACTGTTCTCTTTTTAAAGGCGTTGGGCTGTTACACATTTAAATGTTGAAAAAACTCACTCTATTGGTACCTACATGGATGATGTCCGAAACCGAATGATAAATTTTAAAAAAAGTTTTTACAAATGACCGGTAGGTGGTGTTATTGAGATATGACAGTGCCATTTTAAAATTTATTACTGTTTGTTAAAATGATGGCAAGGCAGAGGTTCGCCCAGTAATTTATTTACTCTGAGCGTTTAGAGAGTATTGTGAAAGAATGGAAATTTCACGTGAAGGTTTCCTGTGGAAAATTTTTTACGGTTTTAGTAAAAGTGTGACCCAGTAACAAGGAACTGAATCACTTTGTTCAGCTTTTGATAACAAAACTCTTCCAGAAAAGACCGTCTACAATATCAGTTCGCAAATTTCGTCTTGGTTGTCCTATCGTCAGCGGTGAATTTTGTGTTACAATAAATATAGATGCTGTGCACAACATATATGTTGTTTATGTATTTATATTATTCATATTAGTGACTGTAGAATTTCCCGGCGTATACAGCTATCGATCAGAAGCTCTTGGTTTCCAGACGAGTGGCAGTGTTCACATACTGCTACATTTCTAAGAGTGTCACCTCATCATCTTCTGGTGGCTTCGTCAGAGTAGTGAGGAACTGTTCGGATTTTCCAAAAAAAAGTTGGTGAAGCACTTTTACGAAAAATTACCGTTACACAGGAGGTGATGTGACCACTGCGGAAGAGGAGAAAATGCTCAGTGATACACAACGATGTGTTTGCCGTTAAGTCTTGCTTGAGCCAACGGTCTTGCAGCAGTGTTAACGCCGGTTCCCGTCCGATCACCCAAGTTAAGCGCTGTCGGTCTTGGCTAAAACTTGGAATGTTGACCGTCTGGGTCTGCCGAGCACTGCAGGCAAGCGGGTGCACTCAGCCCTGGTGAGACCAATTGAAGAGATACTTGATTGGGAAGTAACGGCTCTGGTCACGAAAGCTGACAACAGTCGGGAGAGCGGTGTGCTGATTTCATGCCCCTCCCTGTACGCACTCAGTGACAATTGTACGATAGTGGCACAGTTGGGTCTTCCGAGGCCTGTTCAGATGGAGTATAAGTTTGAAGTTATCGGTTAAGTCAGAAAAAGTTACGGCAACATCGCATCATTGTTAGTCGTGACAATGCAAGCTGTCACACAGAACATTACACAATTCATTATTTCACAGAGAAAAATATGGAATTTTTGACTGCCCGCATTCAGCTCCTTTATTGCTCAACGAGTCCTTTTTTTGTTCCCTTATGTCTAACAAAAAGTGCGTGGACAATAATTTTCATCAACCCGAGAAGCTGTTGAATTCTTCCAAAATCATGTTTTTTACATCTTAATATCAGCGATGAAAGTATCCGACTATCCCTAGCTAAGACGGGACAGACCATTGGATGTCACGAAAGGCGAAACCGACAGTAGAAAAAGAGACAGCGAGGTAGAGAAATAATAACAGCAGAATGGGTCGGTCAGGAAAGCTGAGGCTTCGAGCGTGGACTGGCCATTGAATGTCGCCTGAGTAGCAAATCATCAGGGACAATTCAACCCCTCGAAAGCGGCCCGAGGCTGTTGGTGACGCGACTGTCGAGTGGAAACGCGGAGGAAAGAGCACATGTAAATCGTCCAAGACCTCACGTACTGATGGACAGGGACCGTCGAGCATTGTGGAGAGTGGTTGTAAAAAAATCAAATGAAATCGGCGGAAGGAACCGCTTGTGGCGTCCAAAATGCTACCATCAGTCGTTCTTGCACAGTGGTGGTGCGTAGGCAGTTACAAGGAATTGTCGGGGTACAATCGTCGAATAGCTTTTCAAAAGCCACCCATTTCTGCATCACTGCTGTGAAGAGCGACGCCATTGGGCAGTGGGTTACTGGAAACAAGAGATTTGGAGTGATATTTCGAGCTACATCCTTTGGCAGTCAGATGAAAGGGTTTGGGTTTGGCGAAGTACTGGGGAACGTTACGTGTCATCGTGCGTAGTGCGAACAGTGAGCTACTGAGGAGGTGGTATTACGGTAAGAGACAGATGCATCGTTACTGGAGCTAACACACTAGTTTGAAAAAAATAAACTTAGAATTAACACTGGAAAAACGGTGGCCATGAACTTTCATATAGCCGGCCGCGGTGGCCGAGCAGTTCTAGGCGCTGCAGTCCGGAGCCGCGCGACTGCTACGGTCGCAGGTTCGAATCCTGCCTCGGGCATGGATGTGTGTGATGTCCTTAGGTTAGTTAGGTTTAACTAGTTGTAAGTTCTAGGGGACTGATGATCTCAGATGTTAAGTCTCATAGTGCTCAGAGCCATTTGAACCATTTTTGAACTTTCATAGGTCCCACTATAAACAACAAAATGAACACGCATTGAAAATAAACAACAAAATTGTAAAATTAGTTGATGTTAAGTTCCGAGGAATATATCTGCAGAGTGATCTCAAGTGCAATACACACATTAAAGCTCTTACAACCAAGCTATCATTAATCTGTTACATGCTACGGATACTAAGCACAAGCTGTAATATAGAAATAGTAATACAGGCAGATCACGCACATTTCCAGTCAGCATTCCGATATGGAATAATATTTTGCGGGAATGCACTTTGTAGTCAGTCTGTTTTCAAAACCCAGAAACGAGCTATCGGAATCATCTGCAACATACAGAGGCAAGGTTCATGTCGCTCTCTTTTTTTCCTACTCTAAAGATACTGAACCTTCCATACATATATGAAACAGTAGTATTTGTAAGAGAATATTCAAGAACCTCCAATGCCTATCAGCTGAACAGCTCTGTGCACAATTACATAACAAGAAATGGCAATAACATTCATGTCTCATATGCCAGAACACCAGCCTACCAGAAGACTGTCCTTCATAGAGGCACACAATTGTATAACCATCTTCCTAACAACATCAAGTTGGTAAAGCAAGACAGTTTGTTCAAAAAAAAAAAAGCTGAAGTCATTTCTGATGGACCACAGTTTCTACTCTGTAAATGAATACCTCTCAGAATGAAACAGAATATTATAACGTTAATTAATAAACAATTTATGGCAATTATTTGTTTATTAAAGTGTACTAGTTGTACATGTAACGTTGTATTAATGTAAATATTTGTAGTCCACAGCATTGTATTGATCTTATTATGTATGTGTAATTTTTAACTTTCTGTATCATTTATTGACCTGTCCTATATCTGTACAAGATGTCACAGGACCAAAACTAAATAAATAATCATTCCGTATGTCATGGCTTCATTGTCGACGGGACGTTAAACACTGATCTTCTGCCCTTCAGATCGTCTTGCAGTTCGTTTCTACGTTCACAAAGTTTCTCGATCTCTTACATGTCCCCGTTCAGTTACTCCAGGATCACTCGTAGTCGCCCGTTTGTTTGTATCACTGCCCTGCGCGTTTGTGTTTTTACGGTGCGTACCGCTCCGTTTCCCAGGCATCTGCTGCAACAGATGCCGGAAGCGAAGCTTTAGAGTATGTATTGACACGTGTAGCGGATGTTACGTGCACATGTGAGTCATAAAATACAGGTAAATGATTGGCCTTCGGACTCTAATCCCATTTGCATTAACTTGTCAGTCATTCATTTCATATGTCAGTCACTTCAGAGATATGTGGCAGAGTTTTATTCATGTTCGTGTACTTAGCGAAACTTTTTTGTCTTTCGCTGTATGTAATGGTCAGAATTTCTGTTTGCTGCGGTGAATGACGGTTGCTCTTAAATAATAAAAATTACTACAGATGACTAGGAAAAACAATCCTATAACTTTCGAATACAGTATTAGTGGTGAGCAGCTTGGCAAACTCAGCTCTATTAAATATCTAGGTGTAACCTTGCAGAGCTATATGAATTGGTAAGAGCAAATAATGACTATGCTAGGGAAGGCGAATAGTAGAGTTAGGTTTATTGAGACAATTTTAGGAAAGTGTAGCTTATCTATAAAGGATATCGAGTCTACTAGTGCGACCTATTCTTGGGTACTGCCCGAATGTTTGGTACACCCTCCAGATGGCATTACAGGAAAACAACTAAGCAATTCAGAGACTGTTGAATTTGTTACCTGTAGGTTCGATCAACAGGCGGGTGTTACGGAAATACTACATAAACTCAAAGTAGAATCTCTGGAAGAGAGACGACGTTATTTTCACGAAACATTGTTGTGGAAGTACACAGTACAGGCAGCTGCGACAGCCTGCAGAACTGTCTACTGCCAGCAACCTACATCTCGCTCAATTTTCTCCGGAAATGTATCTCGAGTACCGGACAGAAAATAGCTTTGACTGTTTACATTCCGACGTAAATCATCGAAAATTTTTGTCATGAGTATGTTTCTGACAGTTCCCGAAATGCTAAAATTTCTAATAAATATACGTTTGCATCAGGAAGTTATTGCATCCTACATACAAATCTGCCCTATGTCGTATATGGATTTACAGACGTGAAAATTTCGCTGCCTACAGTCGACTATTGTCTGAGTTCCGTATTGAAGATCCAGTGCAGTTTTCGATTTTTTAATGAATGAAACCAAATGAATCGAAAAGGTTGCTTGGAAAATGGGTCCACTTACACCAAAGCAAGATACCAAAATCAGAAAAGCTGTTAGAGTAACAGATCGGTATGCCGTAACTATGCGATTTCTAGCATCGGGTAAGTAGTTACTAACACTACTCGATGAAATTTATCGTATTTCAGGGAAGTATATTGCCTGAAATCGAACATTATATATGTACATGTGAATCTTATGTACTGACCTTCCTTGCAGAAATAACAAATGTTCAAATGTGTGTGAAATCTTATGGGACTTAACTGCTAAGGTCATCAATCCCTAAGCTTACACACTACTTAACCTAAATTATCCTAAGGACAAACACACACACCCATACCGGAGGGAGGACTCGAACCTCCGCCGGAACCAGCGTCACAGTCCATTACTGCAGCGCCTTAGACCGCTCGGCTAATCCCGCGCGGCGCAGAAATAACAGCAAATTATAGTACATTCATTCTGATACATATTGTTCGTCACTGTCCTGGTCGAATCTCATCTTTGCCCTTCTTTTTAAATCTATCGTTAAATTGATTTGTAAACTTTTCCTAGAATCTCCTCTATAGTCAAACCAAATTTTTGGCCATGAAAGTTAAAACATTATATTTCTTCGGTCTGTCTTTATAACTTTTGCAAGTAACGATCCATGGTTCAGGCTTAGGTGGTACATTTTAATTAATTCTTCAGCTTCAACTTCAATCTCTTTTGTCACCCATGTTCACTCGACACTTAATTCTTAGCGACAGAAAAGTAGACGAGCAGCCAAATTCTTCGATATCTGTCGGACGAGTTTGAACTTGCAAAAATCAGCGTTTACCTTTGCTGGTATAGATGCGCGCGCGCGCGCACACACACAAGCCGTCGCTTGTGGTAGAAATATGTATCACTGACATAAATTTCTCGCTGTTCATGTTAGTTACGACTTCTTTAATAAATAACATACAGTAACCGTCAACTGTAAACATTCCTTAAAAACCGCGAAGACAAAACAAGATAAATCGTGGCTCGTCAGGAACAATATAGACGGTCATTCCCTCACTCTGTTTGCAAACGGAAAGGGAGTGATTAGAAGCAGTACAAGGTACCCACCTCTGTGGACCTCATACAGAGTTGCTGAGTTTGTATGTAGATATAATGTTGTGAAATTCATTGATGGCTGACAGCAAAAAATATCACTCCATAAACTTGAAGTGCTGGTAAACGTTGCCTTTGTACTGGCACTGAAGGTAGTGTCACCGAACGCTTTATCCAGTAATATCTGTTTTTGCTACAAAAAACTGCCACCATTCGAAAGGAAATCGCAGCAATTCTATTTAGAAATAAACGCATCAGGTGAAATATCGAATAGCAACTAAAACTTGATGCAGTAAGGAAAAAAGATCATGATTTAACGTCCTGTCGACGCAGAGATCATTAGTGGCAGAGTACGTACTCGCGTTGGGGGAAGTGTTCGGAAGCAGGTCGACCGTGTCCATTTCAAAGGAGCCGTTCCAGCATTAGCCACAAGCGACTTAGGTAAATCACGGAAAACTTGCATCAGAATGACCGGACGGAGAGCTAACCGCCGTTTTCCCGAAATCGAGTGCGGTGTGTTAACCATTGACCGCGTCGCTCGGTATATTTTGCGAGACTACGCATAGTATTAATGTCCGACTCATGCAAGTCTTCTTCCTTTTTGTACAACTAATGGGTTATTTTTCCGTTTCGGTTTGAATTAAGAGATGTAAATGTCGTGTGACTAGGGCCTCCCGTCGGGTAGACCGTTCGCCGGGTACAAGTATTTCGATTTGACGCCACTTCGGCGACTTGCGCGTCGATGGGGATGAAATGATAAGGACAACACAACAGCCAGTCCCTGAGCGGAGAAAATCTCCGACCCAGCTGGGAATCGTACCCGGGCCCTTACGATTGACATTCTGTCGCGCTGACCACTCAGTTACCGGGGGCGGACAATTAAGAGATGACATCACAGGAAAGCGGATGCATGCCGCTATGAAGGACTCGGGATTTGAATACGTGAATGGGAGAGCGTAGTGAAAAGAATGAACATCAGTATGCGATAGGGGAAGCTCGTGTACTTGCCGCTTGTCGCTTTTGGCGGTGGGGCCACGGAAGGAAGCGGGAGACCGCATCCGGCCAGAGGTGTGTGGCCATCCGCTGCAAGCAACGTCTTGCGAGACCTTCTGCAGCGTCGAGTCTGCTTTTTGCAGTCTACAGGGAAGTCAGCAATTTTCATAGGAGCAACAAGAGAATGTTTCGCATGTTATTAGAAGACACAAATGCTTGTAAAAGTACCTACGCAGTGTTTGACTGCCGCACAGACTCACAAATAAGATTGTAACGGTATTGAAAAAACAATTAAGACTACGTCAAGCGAAAAAACCAGACGTTGATGAAATTCCATTTAGATTTTACCCTGAATTAGTCGCGGAATCAGCTCCTTTTCTAACTCATGTGTACTAGATTCGTTTAATAAGTATTGCAACATATTCTTTTTCTCAGTCAATTTCGATTGAAGAAATGCGGAATCCGTTGTGGAATAATGCTGCTTCAGCCTTCATAGTTTTATGAAGTTTCAACAGGTGGCGGTCCTATACGTAATCTTCAAAACGGCTTCTGTAACGGAGGTGTGTTCCAAGGAGAGAGCTGTCATTGAGTTTCATTTGGCGGAATACCAAATCACAGCATATATTCATATGCGCTTACAGAATGGCTACGGTGAGCAGGCAGTGAACAAAAGCTGGGTGAGTCGTTGGGCGAGGCCTTTGTCATCGCAACGAGGTCGCACAAACCTCTCCGATCTCCCTCGTGCTGCCAGCCACACACAACTGTGCTACCCTCAGGAAACGGAAGAAACGACTTGAACATGTTCGTCGGCACAAAAATGCAAACGAATTTCTCCTTTTCCATGACAACGCAAGCCCTCGCACAAGTCTCCGCACCCGAGAGAAGCTCACAAAACTTCATTGGACTGTTCTTCCTCATGCACCCTACAGCCCGCGTCTCGCACCTTCCGACTTCCATCTTTCGGCCCAATGAAGGATGCACTTTGCAGGAAGCAGTACAAGGTTAAGAGGAGATTATTGATGCAGGAAGACGTCTGCTCCGACGCCTACCAATGGAGTGGTACCATTTGGGCATACAGGCCTTCCCAGGAAGGTGGCGTTGGGCCATCGCTTTGGATCAAGATTATGTTGAAAATTAGGGTTTTGTAGGCAAAGGAATGGGAAATAATATGGTGTTTCGAAATCCTGAATGAAGCCAACCTGATGTCACAAAAAGGTATTGAACGCCCCTCATACAAGGAAGTTAGCGAGCAGCGTTGTTCACAACAGTAATAAGTGTGTGTTCTACACGCCATTAGCAGACTCAGATGCTTTCAAAAATACCTAAGCAGTGTTCGGGAGTCGCATAGACTCGCAGATAAGATAATCGATTTTACAGTCATTAAATCAATTGCTAGTACTGAATACAGAAAATCATGCACTCACAGTCATGGAACACCAAATAAAAACTCGCAATTCCATTTACAAGGGACACGACTTACAAAAATGGAATAGCACCGTAAGTTAGTGTCGGCTGTGGCGAGAAGTGGAGAGCAACAGTTTGTTTATTCAGTGACTGTTTAGGGCAATTCTTATAACGTCACATGATCTCGTGCGTTTCTGGCATAATGACAAGTTTACTACATGATTTCGAAGTCCTCTCGGATGCTGCTTCGCAGTGGTATAAAGCCGCCGTAGAAACGCGCTTTATTTGTACAATCATGAAAAGTATGAGCTTGTGTCAATTCTGCTTACGAGAAGGTCGCCCACTCCACCTTAATATACCGTGTTCACTGACCGTGCAATTTGTACGTTTAGAAGCACCTCAGATAACTTCATTAAGGGTGCACAAGGAAACGCAGTCATGGTCCTTATTTCCAGTTGTCACAGAATAAGGTAGAACACTTGAAATAAGTTGTAAACAACTGAAATCATTTTTTTCCCGCATATGGACACTCTATACTACATAGCAACCGCAGCACATGTTACAATATTATGAAAAAGATAGTTGCTACTCACTAGTCGCAGATAGGCACAACTGCGACTCACCATCTCGGCTATAACGTGAGTGGAAACTATGCTCTTCATAATGTTATTACATTCCACTGTTTGATTTTGCCTTGTAGTACATGTTACACTGCCTCCTAGTTGAATACTTGATTATGTATGCGAAGGCAAGCTGACTCGACTTTGCTGCTCAGTAGTCCACGCAGCGAGCAGTGAGCTCAGATACCAAATTACTCTATCCAAGGACGATTTTGAGATGCCTTGGCTCCTTCCACACGTGAAAGGAATTCAGTTAACGTGCCCCGTGGCCCTCGTTCCACATCACTCAAAACAGTTGGAGTTCCTATAGTTTCAACGAAGTCTACTGAAAAGAAATATATCCCTCAATATTTCCTTGCCATTCTGCTGCAAGAAACATTCTTTAGCGTCTGCCGATAGATAAAAGTTTTGATTTAAATCTTTCTTTTGGTAATGTAGTTTGACGGACTCCGGTGCTGCCTTTCTTGCAGAAGGACCTGTGTTCGATTCCTGGTACCACCTCAGCCCTTTTTCTGGTGTTGAGAGGTCTGGTATAGGGTCCACTCACCCTTGTGAGGTCAAATGAGAAGGTGCTTGAATAAATAATCAACGGTATATCAGGATTCATCTACTGGCAATAACGGTTGGAGGGACTGGCGACATGCAGATTCCAGAATGAGATTTTCACTCTGCAGCGGGGTGTGCGCTGATATGAAACTTCCTGGCAGATTAAAACTGTGTGCCCGACCGAGACTCGAACTCGGGACCTTTGCCTTTCGCGGGCAAGTGCTCTACCATCTGAGCTACCGAAGCACGACTCACGCCCGGTACTCACAGCTTTACTTCTGCCAGTACCTCGTCTCCTACCTTCCAAACTTTACAGAAGCTCTCCTGCGAAACTTGCAGAACTAGCACTCCTGAAAGAAAGGATATTGCGGAGACATGGCTTAGCCACAGCCTGGGGGATGTTTCCAGAATGAGATGTTCACTCTGCAGCGGAGTGTGCGCTGATATGAAACTTCCTGGCAGATTAAAACTGTGTGCCCGACCGAGACTCGAACTCGGGACCTTTGCCTTTCGCGGGAAAGTGCTCTACCATCTGAGCTACCGAAGCACGACTCACGCCCGGTACTCACAGCTTTACTTCTGCCAGTACCTCGTCTCCTACCTTCCAACATGCAGATTGTTCATCCGAGGATCATACGAGGGGTTTCCCAGAAAGTAATGCACCGCATTTTTCTCTTCAACAATTCCTGATGAAACATAATGAGAATTACACACACGAAAGAATGGTTTTTTTTATCTACGCACCCTATTTTTCCACGTAATATTCATCCCAATCAATGGCCTTCCTCCTGCGCGAAACAAGGGCGTGTATGCCCTGTCAGTACCAATCCTTGTCCTGGTGATGGATCCAGTGCTTCACTGTGTGAATCACCTCCTCATAGTCCTCAAAATGTCTTCCACGAATGGCATCTTTTAATGGCCCAAACAGGGCTGTAGGTTGGATGGGGTAACACTGTTCAAAAATGGTTCAAAGGGCTCTGAGAACTATGGGACTTAACTTCTTTGGTCATCAGTCCCCTAGTACGTAGAACTACTTAAACCTAACCAACCTAAGGACATCACACACATCCATGCCCGAGGCAGGATTCGAACCTGCGACCGTAGCAGTCGCGCGGTTCCGGACTGAAGCGCCTAGAATTGCTCGGCCACCACGGCCGGCTAACACTGTTCAACCCTGTGTTGCGATTGTTCAGCAGTCCTCAGACTTGTGACCTCACCCTCCGTGCCGAGCTAACTATACTCCTGTCTGCAGCAGGTGCTCCATAGACTTTGTACAAGCGTTTATGAATTTCCCACAGTTTCTTTCTCTGCTGTGAGAAATTCAATGACTGCTCGTTAACATCACCTACAGAGACCATTTGAGACTGTCCTGCAGCTACGCTATCTGTAGCAAGTGACGGAAACTTGGCACTCTCACTCAGGAGACTTCAAATAAACACATCAAAAAAAAATTTGCATCACCTCGGTTCCGAGAGGTCTGGAACCTGTACAGAAAATTTGAATAGAGATCAACATCATTTCCGCCCTTTTTATTGCTCATGAAAATCACACACTGCGTATTGTACCACCATATAGCGAGACTTTCAGAGGTGGTGGTCCAGATTGCTGTACACACTGGTACCTCTAATACCCAGTAGCACGTCCTCTTGCATTGATGCATGTATGTATTCGTCGTGGCATACTATCCACGAGTTCATCAAGGCACTGTTGGTCCAGATTGGGTCACGTCGTCTATAAACAGCCCTTTTCAATCTGTCCCAGGCATGTTCGATAGGGTTGATGTCTAGAGAACGTGCTGGCCAGTCTAGTCGAGCGATGTCGTTATCCTGAAGGAAGTCATTTACAATATGTGCAAGACGGGGGCACGAATTGTCGTCCATGAAGACGAATGCCTCGCCAGTATGCTGTCGATATGGGTGTACTATCGGTGGGAGAACGGCATTCACGTGTTGTACAGCCGTTATGGCGCCTTCCATGACCACCAGCGGCGTACGTCGGTCTCACATAATGCCACTTCAAAACAGCATGGAACGGTTGGTTGGTTGGTTTAAAGGTTAGAGGGACCAAACTGCAAAGGTCACCGGTCCCTTGTTTCATAAACACACAGAGCATATTTAAACCATCCACCAGTCAGGCTGAGCACAAAAAAAAAAAATTCCAGGGAACAGCATGGAATCTCCAACTTGCTAACACTCGCTGGACAGTGTCTCTAAGGGGTTCAGCTTGGCCAGGTTGCCTCCAAACACGTCTCCGATGATTGTCTGGTTGAAGGCATATGCGACACTCATCGGTGAAGAGAACGTGATGCCAATTCTGATCGGTCCATTCGGCATGTTGTTGGGGCCATCTGTAATGCGCAGCATGATGTCGTGGTTGCGAAGATGAACCTCGCCATGTACGTCGGGAGTGAAGTTGCGTACAGTTTGAGTCGTAACACGACGTCCTGTGGCTGCACGAAAAACATTATTCAACATGGTGGCGTTGCTGTCAGGGTTCCTCCGAGCCATAATTGTAGGTAGCTGTCATCCACTGCAGTAGTAACCCTAGAGCGGCCTGAGTGAGGCATGTCATCAACAGATCCTGTCTCTCTGGATCTCCTCCATGTCCGACCAACATGGCTTGGTTCACTCCGAAACGGTTGGACACTTCCCTTGTTGAGAACCCTTCCTGGCGCGTAATAACAAATGCGGACGCGATCGAACCGCGGTATTGACCATCTGGTCATGGTTGAACTACAGACAATAGGAGCCGTGTACCTCCTTCCTGGTGGAGTGGCTGGAACTGATCGGCTGTCGGACCTCCTCCGTCTAATAGGCGCTGGTCTCGCATGGTTGTTTACATCTCTGGACGGGTTTAGTGACACCTCTGAACAGTCAAAGGGACTGTGTCTGTGATACAATATCCACAGTCAACGTCTGTCTTCAGGAGTTCTGGGAACCGGGATGATGCAAAACTCATTTTGATGTGTGTAATACATAACGTTTCGCATTCGTAACATTGTTTTGATCTGAGGAAAATAATGCGGTGCATTACTTTCTGGGCAACTTACGTAGATTGCTCGTCTTACTGCTGTACAAGTAGCAGTCGAAGCAGGCTTAAGGCCTACTCCTTGAGTAGTGCTTACGTTAGTTTTATTACGGCATGGCTTCGAGTTTTTTTTATAGAGAGAGAGAGAGAGAGAGAGAGAGAGAGAGAGAGAGAGAGAGAGAAGGAATAGACATTTGAAAAGCTGTGAGTGCATATGTATATTTGCTGGAAATCAAGAAAAACTGGTGAACAATGTCTGTTAGGATTCTTTTCCTCTTGTGGCAACCAACACATCCGAATGAACCGTCGTGATTCTGGTTTATCCACTCGTCTAGAATTTTTTATTTTACTCACAGGTGAACATTAATATTAGGTTGATGCGTAAGTTCGTAACATTTTTCCATAAGTTTAATAAGCACAACAGAGACTTAAGTCTTCAATAATATATTCTCCTTCATTATTTACAACAGCCTGTCAACGCTGGGGTAACTTAACGATCCCGCGAGTGTAGAAATCCCGTTCTTATGAAGCGAAGAACTTGTCGAGCCATGTTTGGAGTGTATTTTCGTCCGGGAAGGGGGGTTCCTCGAAGGTTGTTCGATAGAGAGCGGAAAAGATGAAAATCTGAGGACGCAAGATCAGGTGAATAAGGTGTGTGCGGAATGACTTCCCAACCCAGCTCCTGTACAGTGTTAATCTAGCAGAATGCGGACGGGCGTTATCGTGCAGCAGCGTAACTTCACGCAGTCTTCCTGATCGTTGTTCTTGGGTTGCGTCTGCAGGACGTCTCAGTTGTTGGCAATAATCGTCAGCAGTGATGGTTACACCTCGAGGAAGCAATTCGTAGCCGTTCCACCCGATGCACGACATTATATTTTGTGGATGCGCGCAGGTCTTTGCAAGGGGAGTTGCTGCTTCGTTTGGGCTCAGCCATTCCTTTCTTATCCTTATGTTAGCATAAAGATACCATTTGTCATCACCAGTGACGTTACAGGATAGAAATGGTCAGTGTTGTCCACGAACCAGTTGATCACGAGCAAGCAGAGATGCACACGTGGCAACCCTCTGATTTTTGTGTTTTTTTGCTTAGAGCATGCGGCACCCGTCACCTGATTTTTCAACCTTCCCCGTTGCAAGGAAGCGTCGCACGATGATGAGACGATCAGAGTCATCACATTTGGCAGTTCTCGAGTACACTGACGTGAATGATTGTGGATTAAAGCCTTTAAACGATCTTCATGAAACCCTGATGGTCTTTCTGAACGTGGAGAATGACTAATGCCAAACTGCCCTCTTTAAAACGAGAAAATGTATCCCCATACACGACTCAAACGTTTCTGGGTGCCTCCGCTGGTGTCATCCCGCTGTTTAACTCAAACAGAAGAGTATGCCAGAATATTCCAATATCTCGAACTGGGCACTCCATTTTCTAGCGTCCACTGCTCCACTCACAATCTACTGATAACAGTATGTAAATTCAAATAACTAGAGAGAGGCATAAGTAAAAAATGACAATCGATAAATAAACCTATAGAAACGGGAGTGCCAACATGCAAAACAAAAACGCTACGAACCCATGCACCAACCTAACAATAACAATGCTTAATATTTTTTGTCGTTATAAAATGTTGATATCTAAAAGCAAGATAAACGCGCATACAAATGCAAAGCAATGTCGTTTTTAGTCAAAGGGCCGTTTTGATGCTTCTTTAAAGCACAGAGGTTGTACGTTAATGATGATTACGATGATGATGATACTAGATATAACATACTAGTTGTAAAACGCCACGTATCTTTCGAAAAATACTCGTTGTGCAATTATAAACTTTCATTGATGAGTGGACTATCTGTTTAAGTCTTCTCTGAGGATTGCCTAGAAACCTGACAGCCGTTTCGTAACTAAGTATGAACTAAATATTATTGTCAATTTGGGAAGAGACGGATTGCTACAAATACACTCCTGGAAATTGAAATAAGAACACCGTGAATTCATTGTCCCAGGAAGGGGAAACTTTATTGACACATTCCTGGGGTCAGATACATCACACTGACAGAACCACAGGCACATAGACACAGGCAACAGAGCATGCACAATGTCGGCACTAGTACAGTGTATATCCACCTTTCGCAGCAATGCAGGCTGCTATTCTCCCATGGAGACGATCGTAGAGATGCTGGATGTAGTCCTGTGGAACGGCTTGCCATGCCATTTCCACCTGGCGCCTCAGTTGGACCAGCGTTCGTGCTGGACGTGCAGACCGCGTGAGACGACGCTTCATCCAGTCCCAAACATGCTCAATGGGGGACAGATCCGGAGATCTTGCTGGCCAGGGTAGTTGACTTACACCTTCTAGAGCACGTTGGGTGGCACAGGATACATGCGGACGTGCATTGTCCTGTTGGAACAGCAAGTTCCCTTGCCGGTCTAGGAATGGTAGAACGATGGGTTCGATGACGGTTTGGATGTACCGTGCACTATTCAGTGTCCCCTCGACGATCACCAGTGGTGTACGGCCAGTGTAGGAGATCGCTCCCCACACCATGATGCCGGGTGTTGGCCCTGTGTGCCTCGGTCGTATGCAGCCCTGATTGTGGCGCTCACCTGCACGGCGCCAAACACGCATACGACCATCATTGGCACCAAGGCAGAAGCGACTCTCATCGCTGAGGACGACACGTCTCCATTCGTCCCTCCATTTACGCCTGTCGCGACACCACTGGAGGCGGGCTACACGATGTTGGGGCGTGAGCGGAAGACGGCCTAACGGTGTGCGGGACCGTAGCCCAGCTTCATGGAGACGGTTGCGAATGGTCCTCGCCGATACCCCAGGAGCAACAGCGTCCCTAATTTGCTGGGAAGTGGCGGTGCGGTCCCCTACGGCACTGCGTAGGATCCTACGGTCTTGGCGTGCATCCGTGCATCGCTGCGGTCCGGTCCCAGGTCGACGGGCACGTGCACCTTCCGCCGACCACTGGCGACAACATCGATGTACTGTGGAGACCTCACGCCCCACGTGTTGAGCAATTCGGCGGTACGTCCACCCGGCCTCCCGCATGCCCACTATACGTCCTCGCTCAAAGTCCGTCAACTGCACATACGGTTCACGTCCACGCTGTCGCGGCATGCTACCAGTGTTAAAGACTGCGATGGAGCTCCGTATGCCACGGCAAACTGGCTGACACTGACGGCGGCGGTGCACAAATGCTGCGCAGCTAGCGCCATTCGACGGCCAACACCGCGGTTCCTGGTGTGTCCGCTGTGCCGTGCGTGTGATCATTGCTTGTACAGCACTCTCGCAGTGTCCGGAGCAAGTATGGTGGGTCTGACACACCGATGTCAATGTGTTCTTTTTTCCATTTCCAGGAGTGTAGTAAAGAGGGCGTAACTAAATGACACATAAAGCTTTCGCCCACAGCCTTCATCAGTAAAAGAGACACACATTTCATTCATATACACAAGCAAGCACACGTCACGCACACATGACCGCCAACTCCAGCCTCTCGGCCAGGTGTTATATTTGTCTTTTGTGATACGCTCAGAAAAGTCCTAAAAGTTAACAGAGTGGGTGTCTGTTGCAAATGGCAGAATATATTATCTTTATTTGTGTCGTGATATTTGAACAGCGTCCAAGCTCTCGTAGAAAACTGTATGGTTCAGTTTCCCCAACAGGGGAGCAATGTTATGCCTTTGGCGGGTGTTTTTTTTCCCGTAACTTCTCTCGGCGCTAGATTGGAGACAGCCTTAACACAGCTCCATTGTGTGTAATTGGCGTCACGCCTTTAGGGCAACCACCGCAACAAGTGCCTCGTTGTTAATGTGGGAACATGGGAGGTCCTTAAGGCGCGGTTCGTCTTTTTGGCGTCAGTCGGTCTGTCCATGTGTGTAGGATCCGGCACGCGCCCAGTGTTGAACTGTTTTTGTTTACATCTAGAGGCAAGCGCCCCGCACATTGCTTAGCTGTGGCGCCCGCAGGGGTCTTTCCCGGCGATGGCGTCTCGTAGGCGGCTCCGGTTGGTGCATTGCATGTGCTGATCGAGAACTGAAATATGATTCTCAGCAATTAGCAGAATTAATCAGGTGTCCGTACTCGCATGGCAGCGTCGCTTGTACTTGCCTGTTTTATTCCGGCCTTGATTATGGGACCAAGTTTTAAATTTTTTGTTAGTGCCTGCGTCCACCACATGTAAATGAATAATCAAATCATAAAAACGCGATCGCACAGGTGAAAAATAGCACCTACAAAAGAAATTGCGTCATCTGCAGCTTACGTTTGATTTAGACTTCACGTGTGAAAACTGACTGTCTGGGGTGAATGTCTGAAAGTTAGTGTAAAAGGAAAAAGACTGTAAATGAAGGGACAAAGTCTGCATGGGCAGCTCAATTAAAAATCGTTGCAGATTGTATTTCGATCTGTTTGAAGCCATCAATTTTCGCGTCAAAGATTACATGATTAACTTCAGTAACTTCCTTCGGGGAACTGTGCTAATTGTGGTGCACATCAAATTTAAGTATCACAAACTTAACACACAGTATCATCCATAACCGTCGTCAGTTCTGTTAAGAGTAGCGACTTTAATTCTGTGCTGCCCTCTTTGTGGACGTCGTCGTAAGCCAAAGGACCCTATCACCGTGGCATTTGACGTTTATAACTGGTATTAAAGTGTCTCGAGCATCTCCATTGACGCACGCAGCACGTAGAGTCTGCTGTGTCTTGACGAGCTGAAAGTGCTACCGTGTATGAGATGTGAAAAAGGCCTCTGACTGTCAAGCATCTCCGCGTTAATTATACCACAGTGTAATATCGATTGCAGTGTGCGTTTTGAGAGCTTTTATCGGATTTAAGGAAACAAGAAACGTCAGGTTTTCACAGCACGGCAAGGAATCGTAGGTATAGGAATGTTTTTAATCATCGTATTATCTAGGACTCACTCCCTCTTCCAGTGCCCTAGTGCAACTATTTTAGAAGTTGGCCTTGCCAAAGAGAAATATAACTACTCAGTTTCACCGGAAAGATTTGTTCAAAATACTGGGGATTTTAACTACACAACATGAGAATAATTATCTACCAACCAATTGTGCATATCAAAAACAGCATTGATAATTACAGCACAAACAGCTCTGTTCTTGACCATAGAACAAAATATAGACTAAATTTAAATTTAAATTTACCATGAAAGAATTAACTTAAAACTCAGAACGCCGTATGCTAACAATAATAAAAATTTGCAATTAATTTCCCTAGGAGATAAAAGAGATTATAAGAAAGGGATTAATTTAAAAAGACATTTGAAGAGTGTGTTACGCAATAAATTCTACACAATGATTGATTACTTCGATAACACACGACAGGGGTTTTGTAAAAAATGTAACCACTTTCAAATTTTTTTTCCTGGAAATCATTACCCCCAAATCTATGCAGTGCATAAATAGAAATGGCGACTCCATATTTCAGGCTAGCAAATGGGAAGTTGCGGAACAGAAAATGGAAATCAGACATTGTCGCTACGGTCTTGACGTCAGCCAATAGAGTTCGTAGTGTTACGTTGTGAAAGAATGTTTGTATAGTGTGTGCAGCGATCGGGAGTGAGAAATGAATAAACGTCAATGAAAAACTTAAAGCAAAACAGTATTGTACACAAGGTATAAATAGAATGCGGTAGCACTGTTCTAAACAGAGGCCGAATAATGGAGATCCATCCATCCATCTTGATTTAGGTTTTCCGTGGTTACTCTAAATTACTTCCAACCAAGTGCGGGATAGTTACTACTAGTAGGCCACGACCCACTATCTTTCCCTTCTTTGTCAAACTAATTCTGTTAGTATGTAAATGCCTGTACGTACGAATTCAGCTAGTTTCGTTGTTCTTAAGGTGAGTTAGAACGGAAAAAAATTGTTTTCACATTTTTATCTCGGTATAAAATTTGCAATTTTCCGAATAAAATGATATACATGTCACTTATAAACTCACTTGGGAAGAATTTTATTTTATGTTTTTAAATATAATCTACACCGGTTGAAAATGTTAAAATTTTAAGTGCATTATTTCAAGATATAATAAAATCGGTAATTTTTTATATAGAAGGTTGTGGTGGATTGCTGTGTTGTAAAGGTTAAATTACGTGTTTGTATTGGAGCACTGTCAAAAACAGTATCGTATCGTTTCGTAATGTAAACACGCGTTGTATGTCGAAGCGCTGTCGTTTTTCCGAGGAAAAGTGACTAATAGATTTGTAAATCTCTCAAAAAGTAAAGTATGTCGCCAAAACGAAGTGTTTTTAAGACACATGGGTTTCATGGTAGATTTTCAAATAAAGGTAAACATTGTGTTCAGCATGTGGCGTGTGAAGTTACAGACAATGAAATACAGGCAAACTCATCAGTATCTAGAGAAACACCCATTAGTGCTTCGAAGATTAAAATAAAACGTTGTGATACACAGTTTTGTCAACACGAAAGTGATGTAAATGGTAGGTTAGGTTATATTCTGATAGATTTACATATCGTAACGAGGGTGTTAGGTGAATGTGTGTGTGTGTTGTAAAATATGTGGGGGCCAGCAGGTAATTTGCGTGAAGACAGTGAGGTATCAAATGGACTAGCCAGGAAACTTATCATTAATTGTGCCAGTTGTAAATATGCCCATTCATTTTGTACTTGTGATATGTGTAACGATAATTATTTCGAAGTAAATGTTAGGTGGTTTTATGGATTGAGACCTCTGGGCAAAGGACACACTGCACCAGAAACGGTGTGTGCTGTGATGATTGTAAAATCGACAAGTATGCAGGATTTATTGGAGCTGCTGTGGAATCTGTTGCATGTGAGTCAATGAAGGGTGCTGCGAACGAAGCTGTTAAATAAATGATGGTATGACTGAGATAGCAGTAGCTTTTGATGGCACTTGGCAGAAGTGCGGCTGCAGTTCTAAGAATTCTGTTGCTGTGGTGACCAATGTGGATACTGGAAAGGTAATAGATTTCCAGATTTTAACCAAACATTGTTGTTTGTGTAAATCAGGGAATGAAGAAGGGCATATCCTGACAGAAATTATGAAGGTACAAGTGGTGGTATGGAGACCTCTACAGCTATTGAAGTTTTTAGTCGATCTGTGAACGAAAGGGGAGTGTGTTACACTAAGTTCTTAGGTGATGGAGACTAAGAAGCATATAACAGTGTAGTAGCCGCTCAGCCTTATGGTGAGAAGATTATCACAAAACTGGAATGTGTTGGTCATGTCCAGAAGAGGATGGGCATCAGATTGAGGAAGTTGAAACAAAATTTGGGAGACAAACTTTCTGATGGTAAAATAGTAAGAGGCAGCCTGACAGACAAAATGGTTGATGAACTACAGCAGTATTATGGGATGGCCATTGGAAATAATACTGTATTTGTTGAAAATTTCAGGGAGTGATAACATACATATCCTGAGTCTACTGAGCTAAAAGAAGAACATAATGTTATGTATAATTAAAATTATTCGGGATAACGTACAAAAAAGTACACAAAATTTTAACCGTGTAATTAAAAAATTGTATTTCCGAAACCATTGGCTGGAATGCAATTATTGTAGTTCAGTAGACTCTGAACATAAAGTTTAATGTCCTGTAAAAGTTTTATGTCAATCACTACAGTGGTTCCTAAAATACAGGGACGTCAAGTCACTACATTCAACATTGTCGGGATAGGGCGTTCCAACTCCCCTTAAATAGTAAAATTATGAAATTTCCAGTATCGTTCTTAACGTGATCCACTGATGATTACCACTGCTAAAATACATACAATTTTTGTGCAAGGTCATTTATACAGAATTAAAAGCTGCCTACACACCTCCTGATCAGACGAAACTGGTGAGTTCATCCAGGAGAACAAGTGTATATGGGAGTGAGACAAGTTGAAATCCAAGCCAAGGTGCTCTTTGTGGAAGCTGCCGTGTTGATATTCGTGAGCGGTGTGCAGGAAGCGACAGAGCCGTCGTTATCCCGAAAGGAAGTACAGTATGGCCAAGAAGCACCAGCTTGTCGCCTCTGTTTCGTTCGCAGCTCCCTCTGTCTGAGGAGGAAACTCAGTCACTACAGTAAAATTCTTTTTTGGGTGTGGCGACGGGGCCGGGCTAAGTTTGGATTTCTTCGTAGCTACTCAGCCGAAAGAGTCATTCTTCTTGTCTCTTTAAGATTTCATTCTGGTGACCACTTACCGAAACTATTTGTGTTAGGATCTAAAACCAAACAGGGACAGGGAAAATGAACATTTGACGATAAAACCCACTTTTAGTTGCAATCTCTCCTAATAGGATGGAGAGAAATACGAAAACCGTGAACCAAAGAAATGGATATACAGTGGGATACTAACGGTGAAACTAAAATCGTCGTCACAGGCTATCCGTTGTAAATAAAACCATAATTTGAAGTCTTCGTTTTAATTTTTCACATTTTCTTGTTGCAAAGACCCAAAATAGAAATATTTTTCGAGAAAGAGAGAACATGGTAAGTAAGTCATTTGGTATCATCTTGCATTTTAGTTTTTTACATCAGTGATGAGTAAGGAAAACTTTTAAGATCGTATTTATAAATGTTGTGTTGCAGGCTGAGCCTTCCTCCCACTGCAGTCGTTTAACACGAAATCTGTTCTGTAATTTGTACACTTTCTCAAATAGGAAACATCATGACAGGTCGTCAGTGCTACTTTGCCAGCATACAATTTCAGGTGGTTTATATGTAAGATAATTCAATAAAGATATTTGTACCTACGACCTGTTAGTGTCCGCTGTGGTCCAGTACGGCATTGTATTGTGCCATTCTCGCAGCAGGATTCTATCATTACATTTTTTGAAATAATCCCCATACTAAGACAAATATCACCACAGAATCATGAAAAATGCATTAATATAGTAAATTTTACGAGTGTTTGCATTTTCAATTTTTGTTATCCTCTTCCCGAGTATTTGTTAAAAAATAACCATATTACTGTGTTAGCAGTTAGATGAATTCTAATCTTGTATGTTTTTCTTTTGTTGTAGGTAAGCTGATGCCGGTTTATGTCTACGATGGCGAACTGCTCACTTCCGTGGGTATTTTACACTGTAGAAATCAAAAGAAAGACAGACGTTCCTCGTAATTTCTTCTTCGAAAATTCAGCACGAAAAGCCGGTCATGTGTTTGGGGCAGAACTGTCTGACAGTCGCATCAGCGTACAGAAACTGGTAATGGCTAGGAAAGTCTTTGCTATTCCGCGACGGTTCTTTCTACGCCACGCGCTATTTGCTTTCCTACACTATGTGATCAAAAGTATCCGGACACCCTCAAAAACTTAGGTTTTTTCATATTAGGTGCATTGTGCTGCCACCTACTGCCAGACTCCAAATCAACGACCTCAGCCCGCATCTCGTGGTCGTGCGGTAGCGTTCTCGCTTCCCACGCCCGGGTTCGATTCCCGGCGGGGTCAGGGATTTTCTCTGCCTCGTGATGGCTGGGTGTTGTGTGCTGTCCTTAGGTTAGTTACGTTTAAGTAGTTCTAAGTTCTAGGGGACTGATGACCATAGATGTTAAGTCCCATAGTGCTCAGAGCCATTTTTTTCAACGACCTCAAATAGTCAATACACATCGTGAGAGATCAGAATGGGGCGCTCGGCGGAACTCAGAGACTTCTAATGTGGTCAGGTGATGGGGTGTCACGCGTCTGTACGTGAGATTCCCACACTCCTAAACATCCATAGGTCCATTGTTTCCTATGTGATAGTGAAGTGGAAACGTGAAGTGACACGTACAGCACAAAAGCGTACAGGTCGACCTCGTCTGTTGACTGACAGAGACTGCCGACAGTTGAAGAGGGTCGTAATGTGTAATAGGCAGACATCTACCCAGACCGTTGTTGTTCTTGTTGTTGTTGTGGTCTTCAGTCCTGAGACTGGTTTGATGCAGCTCTCCATGCTACTCTATCCTGTGCAAGCTTTTTCATCTCCCAGTACCTACTGCAACCTACATCCTTCTGAATCTGCTTAGTGTATTGATCTCTTGGTCTCCCTCTGCGATTTTTACCCTAAACGCTGCCCTCCAATACTAAATTGGTGATCCCTTGATGCCTCAGCCCTTCTTTTGGTCAAGTTGTGCCACAAACTTCTCTTCTCCCCAATCCTATTCAATACTTCCTCATTAGTTATGTGATCTACCCATCTAATCTTCAGCATTCTTCTGTAGCACTACATTTCGAAAGCTTCTATTCTCTTCTTGTCCAAACTATTTATCGTCCATGTTTCACTTCCATACATGGCTACACTCCATACGAATACTTTCAGAAATGACTTCCTGACACTTAAATCAATACTGGATGTTAACAAATTTCTCTTCTTCAGAAACGCTTTCCTTGCCATTGCCAGCCTACATTTTATATCCTCTCTACTTCGACCATCATCAGTTATTTTGCTCCCCAAATAGCAAAACTCCTTTACTACTTTAAGTGCCTCATTTCCTACTCTAATTCCCTCAGCATCACCTGACTTAATTAGACTACATTCCATTATCCTTGTTTTGCTTTTGTTGATGTTCATCTTATATCCTCCTTTCAAGAAACTGTCCATTCCATTCAACTGCTCTTCCAAGTCCTTTGCTGTCTCTGACAGAATTACAATGTCATCGGCGAACCTCAAAGTTTTTATTTCTTCTCCATGGATTTTAATACCTACTCCAAATTTTTCTTTTGTTTCCTTTACTGCTTGCTCAATATACAGATTGAACAACATCGGGGAGAGGCTACAACCCTGTCTTACTCCCTTCCCAACCACTGCTTCCCTTTCATGTCCCTCGACTCTTATAACTGCCATCTGGTTTCTGTACAAATTGTAAATAGCTTTTTGCTCCCTGTATTTTACCCCTGCCACCTTCAGAATTTGAAAGAGAGTATGCCAGTCAACTTTGTCAAAAGCTTTCTCTAAGTCTACAAATGCTAGAAACGTAGGTTTGCCTTTCCTTAATCTTTCTTCTAAGATAAGTCGTAAGGTCAGTATTGCCTCACGTGTTCCAGTGTTTCTACGGAATCCAAACTGATCTTCCCCGAGGTTGGCTTCTACTAGTTTTTCCATTCGTCTGTAAAGAATTCGTGTTAGTATTTTGCAGCTGTGACTTATTAAGCTGATAGTTCGGTAATTTTCACATCTGTCAACATCTGCTTTCTTTGGGATTGGAATTATTATATTCTTCTTGAAGTCTGAGGGTATTTCGCCTGTTTTACATCTTGCTCACCAGATGGTAGAGTTTTGTCAGGACTGGCTCTCCCACGGCCGTCAGTAGTTCCAATGGAATATTGTCTACTCCGGGGGCCTTGTTTCGACTCAGGTCTTTCAGTGCTCTGTCAAACTCTTCACGCAGTATCATATCTCCCATTTCATCTTCATCTACATCCTCTTCCATTTCCATAATATTGTCCTCAAGTACATCGCCCTTGTATGGACCCTCTATATACTCCTTCCACCTTTCTGCTTTCCCTTCTTTGCTTAGAACTGGGTTTCCATCTGAGCTCTTGATATTCATAAAAGTCGTTCTCTTATCTCCAAAGGTCTCTTTAATTTTCCTGTAGGTGGTATCTATCTTACCCCTAGTGAGATAGGCCTCTACATCCTTACATTTGTCCTCTAGCCATCCCTGCTTAGCCATTTTGCACTTCCTGTCGATCTCATTTTTGAGACGTTTGTATTCCGTTTTGCCTGCTTCATTCACTGCATTTTTATATTTTCTCCTTTCATCAATTAAATTCAGTATTTCTTCTGTTACCCAAGGATTTCTACTAGCCCTCGTCTTTTTACCTACTTGATCCTCTGCTGCCTTCACTACTTCATCCCTCAAAGCTACCCATTCTTCTTCTACTGTATTTATTTCCCCCATTCCTGTCAATTGCTCCCTTATGCTCTCCCTGAATCTCTGTACAACCTCTGGTTCTTTTAGTTTATCCAGGTCCCATCTCCTTAAATTCCCACCTTTTTGCAGTTTCTTCAGTTTTAATCTACAGGTCATAACCAATAGATTGTGGTCAGAGTCCACATCTGCCCCTGGAAAAGTCTTACAATTTAAAACCTGGTTCCTAAATCTCTGTCTTACCATTATATAATCTATCTGATACCTTTTAGTATCTCCAGGGTTCTTCCATGTATACAACCTTCTTTCATGATTCTTAAACCAAGTGTTAGTTATGATTGTTGTGCTCTGTGCAAAATTCTACCAGGCGGCTTCCTCTTTCATTTCTTAGCCCCAATCCATATTCACCTACTATGTTTCCTTCTCTCCCTTTTCCTACACTCGAATTCCAGTCACCCATGACTATTAAATTTTCGTCTCCCTTCACAATATGAATAATTTCTTTTATTTCATCATACATTTCTTCAATTTCTTCGTCATCTGCAGAGCTAGTTGGCATATAAACTTGTACTACTGTAATAGGCGTGGGCTTCGTGTCTATCTTGGCCACAATAATGCGTTCACTATGCTGTTTGTAGTAGCTTACCCGCATTCTTATTTTCCTATTCATTACTAAACCTACTCCTGCATTACCCCTATTTGATTTTGTGTTTATAACCCTGTAGTCACCTGACCAGAAGTCTTGTTCCTCCTGCCACCGAACTTCACTAATTCCCACTATATCTAACTTCAACCTATCCATTTCCCTTTTTAAATTTTCTAACCTACCTGCCCGATTAAGGGATCTGACATTCCACGCTCCGATCCGTAGAACACCAGTTTTCTTTCTCCTGATAACGACATCCTCTTGAGTAGTCCCCGCCCGGAGATCCGAATGGGGGACTATTTTACCTCCGGAATATTTTACCCAAGAGGACGCCATCATCATTTAATCATACAGTAAAGCTGCATGCCCTCGGGAAAAATTACGGCTGTAGTTTCCCCTTGCTTTCAGCCGTTCGCAGTACCAGCACAGCAAGGCCGTTTTGGTTATTGTTACAAGGCCAGATCAGTCAATCATCCAGACTGTTGCCCTTGCAACTACTGAAAAGGCTGCTGCCCCTCTTCAGTAACCACACGTTTGTCTGGCCTCTCAACAGATACCCCTCCGTTGTGGTTGCACCTACGGTACGGCTATCTGTATCGCTGAGGCACGCAAGCGTCCCCACCAACGGCAAGGTCCATGGTTCATGGGGGGGGGGCTACCCAGACCATCACACAGGAATTCCAGATTGCATCAGGATCCACTGCAAGTATTATGACGATTAGGCAGGAGGTGAGAAAACTTAGATTTCATGGTCGAGTGGCTGCTCATAAACCACTCATCACGCCGGTAAATGCAAAACGACGCCTCTCTTGGTGTTAAGGAGCTTAAACATTGGACGACTGAACAGTGGAGAAACATTGTGTGGAGTGACGAATCACGGTACACAATGTGGCGATCCGGTGGCAGGGTGTGGGTATGGCGAATGCCCGGTGAACGTCATCTGCCAGCGTGTGTAGTGCCAACAGTAAAATTCGGAGGCGGTGGTGTTATGGTGTGGTCGTATTTTTCGTGGAGGGGGGCTTGCACCGCTTGTTGTTTTGCGTGGCACTATCACACGACAGAGCTACATTGATATTTTAAGCACCTTTTTGCTTCACACTGTTGTAGAGCAATTCGGGGATGGCAATTGCATCCTTCCATACGATCGAGCACCTGTTCACAATGCACGACCTGTGCGGAGGCGTCACACGACAATAACATCCCTGTAATGGACTGGCCTGCACAGAGTCCTGACCTGAATCCTATAGAAAAACTGTGGGATGTTTTGGAACGCCGACTTCGTGCCAGGCCTCACCAATTGACATCGGTACCTCTCCTCAGTGCAGCACTGCGTGAAGAATGGGCTGCCATTCCCCAAGAAACCTTCCAGCATCTAATTGAATGTACGCCTGAGAGAGTGGAAGCTTTCATCAAGGCAAGGGTTGGCCAACACCATATTGAATTCCAGCATTACCGATGAAGGGTGCCACGAACTTGTAAGATATTTTCAGGCAGGTGTCCGGATACTTTTGATCATATAGTGTATGTCCGTCCTCACAGCGCCCCTATGTAACTCATTAGCTCATTTTTACGTCTCCCACTGGCATATAAACAGCGATCACTTATCAGTTGCAGATAACCAACAGCCAGGATGATCAGATAAGTATTTGATATCTCCGTTATTAATTTGATATGAAAGATATATTAACAGAAATAAAGAAGCTGATAAAGTGATAAGTACTTGTTTGCTGCCTTGTTCATGTGTGAAGAGATTGTCATAGCCCTCCTCTAGCAAAAAAAAAAAAAAAAAAAAAAAAAAACCTTGAAAACTATTTTATTATGTTATGTGGATTCAGCATTTTATTCCTTATATACGTACTAGCCGTTAATTTCTGCTTCGCTCACACGTCGTTTTGTTATGAAGAGTGATGGTGAGTAAGTAAGGTAGTAATACTACGCGATGTCTGTGTGTATAGTGGTGTAGAGACACATGTATAAAAATGTATGAGATGCCGATATGTAGGTTCATAATGGATGCGCCTCCATTATTTTGCTGTTTGTCGAATATGAAAGCATGCATTATATTTTCTAATTACATTTAAACAATGCCTCGATTCACTGTATTCGTGCTGAAGTAGAGTTTTTAGGGGTTTCTCTTGCTCACTTGGTTCTGAATGTGTGATTTTGCCACTAGAGCAACACATACCAACTGTATCTCCTTTCCACTTTAATGCATTTGGTACCTACATTTTTGATTCATCCCCCTATGACGATAAATTTATGATTAACATAGCTAGTTAACAGACCATAATCAAATGCAGCCTCACCAAAAGCCTCCAACGTTCCACATGTGAAGGTACGACTCTCTGTTTGTTGTACAGCCATTAAATGACGCTGTCATTGTGAGTCTTCAAGCGTCTTGAAAGCTGTTAAGAGACGTGTGACGCTCAGCTTCTAAAATGCAATGAGCTCGTGACTGTCCTATCTTTGTTGCTCTTTAAGGCCACCGGACGGTCTGCATCCAAGTTCCAGCGGTTGAGATTGCTGTGAGGTTTATTGGAGTCGCGTAACTTTCACAGCTCGAGCTCTCTTAGAACTTCGCACTAAATCAGACTTAAGTTTCCGAGGCTCACCGTAATAATTTTAAACACGTTCTCTGGCGCACCTTCCGATATTTGTCATCTCCAGCAAAACCCTCCAGCTTTGCCAGGTGGTGTAGGAACTCATTATCATAAACCACGCGCACAGTAACGTGGGATTTGCACTGACACGGAATAATCTAGACACACCTAGGTATCGCCAGCGTAGTCTGCATGCTGCTCACGTACACCGTATTTAAAAATGTTAACAATACTCAGAAAAATACAATTTTCTAAATTAGCCTGTGGTATTCTTCAGTGTTCAAGCTACCTCCGTACCATATACCATTGGAATCGGTTCAGCGGTAGAGTCGTGAGAACGTAACAGAGTGAATTACTTTCGCAATTAATAACACTAGTATTAGTATCAAAGTATGGATTAAACGCACTAAGAATTGAATAAGCCTTGTATTGAGTACGTTGAATCATATTACGTACAACATATCAACCAATAAAAACATTTCCACATGTATCATAAAGTTCAAAAGTGGAAAAGTAAATAGCTTTCCCAAGGATTAAATGTTTTTCCTTAATTTGCATAATGTTCTTCAAATCAATGACTATATTGTACAACAAACTTCGTGAAGTAACCTATGTTCTTCATCAGGGTTCAAGCTATCTCACGGCAAATTTCATGGATATCGGTTCAGAGTTTTAGTCGTGAAAACGTGACAGATTTACATTCGCATTCATAATATTAGTATGGAAATATGGACTGGTTGAGGATAGTATAAGCATTGTATTCCAGCTGCTACCCACGGCTGCGCTCGCGTATCAGTAAAATGAAATCAAATGTGTGCACCGGTTGGGATGTTCGGAAGTTTCGAACAAACCTTTGTTTGACGCTACTTCGGTGACTTGCACGTGATGACCGTAAAATGACGGTGAGGACAACGCACACATCTAGACGCGAGCAGAAGAAAAACCTACCCGGACGGGAATTGAACCCACCATCATGAAGCAGCAACTCTAACCGCATGACCACGAGATGTTCACGCAAGCACCAAAAAAGTTAAGAGACGCATGATGCTCAGCAGCTGAAATGTGACGGGTTTGTGAGAGTAATTATTGTTCCATATTTAGCGTAATGTCTTTCAAATCATCAAACGTGTTATATTACACACGTTCTAAAGTAGCCGGTGTTCTTCCTCAGCGTTAGAGCTATCTCAATACCAATTTTTTTTTCAAATGTTCAGCGGTTTAGTCGTGAACCTGTAACACACAGTTACTTTTTCATTTGTAATATTGGTTTGGAAGCACATACTATTGCAGAATACGATGTGTAGACAAGTACACTCTTCGTGACTTGTCTTGGAGTGTGTGGCACAGAAAGCGTTACAGGTATTATTACCTCATTATCGCTGCAGGCAGTGACAAAATAACATTAGGTTACGTAGTTCTTCCATTTGCTAGTTCAAAATTCACGTGACAAATATTCAACAGGAACTGGAAAGTGTGAGGGGAAAATTGTACTTACCCGTATTACAGCAGTGATCCATCTTAAGGCGATGCCCAGCGTGAGCTTTGTGTCTTTCGAATGTACAATGTTTTTATTTATGCCCTGCTGATTAACTTACCGACAGAGGTGAATTGGAGCGTTGGGAATACGATGGATTCGTGTTCCAGAGGACCGCTGCTCAAATCCCTGTCCGACCACTCAAATTTAGGTTTTCCGTGGTTTGCCTCAACTGCATAAGTTTAATGCCGAGATGGCTCCACTGATAAGTACACAACAGATTTACTTCCTCCCACACTTCTCCAGTATGAGCGTGTGATCCGTTTCAAAAGACTTGGTCATCGACGGGACGACCACCGTTCCTTCCACCGTTGACATCGCTTACTGTGTTTCGAACGTATTAGCTACATTACGTTTAAAATGTGGATGTGCTCCAGTCGGTTTATCAAAATTTACATTTCTTTGAATACCAAATCGACCGTTTCGTCAAATCTGGCCAGACTTATTGTAAACTATATGTACACTATCTGATCAAAAGTATCCGGACACCTGGCTGAAAATGACTTAAAAGTTCTTGGCGTCCTCCATCGGTTATGCTGGAATTCAGTACGGTGTTGACCCACCCTTCTTAACCTTGACGACTCTCTCAGGCGTACCTTCAATCACGTGCTGGAAGGTTTCTTTGGGAATGGCAGCCCATTCTTCACGGAGTGCTGCACTGAAGAGAGGTTATGGATGTCGGTGAGGCCTGGCACGAAGTCGGCGTTCCAAAACATCCCAAAGGTGTTCTATAGGATTCAGGCCAGGACTCTGTGCAGGCCAGTCTATCACAGGGATGTTATTGTCTTGTAACTACTCCGCCATAGGCCGCGCATTATGAACAGGTGCTCGGTCGTGTTGAAAGATGCAATCGCCATCCCCGAATTGCTCTGCAACAGTGGGAAGCAAAAAGGTGCTTAAAACATCAGTGTAGGCATGTGCTGTGATAGTGCCACGCAAAACAACAAGGGCTGCAAGCTGAAAAATACGACCGCACCACAACACCACCGCCTCCGAATTTTACTGTTGGCACTACACACACTGGCAGATGACGTTCACCGGGCATTCGCCATACCCACATCATGAAACCGGATCGCCACATTGTGTACCGTGATTCATCACTTCACACAACGTTTTTCTACTGTTCAGTCGTTCAATGTTTAGGCTCCTTACACCAGTAGAGGCGTCGTTTTGCGTTACTGACGTGATGTGTGGCCTATGAGCAGCCGCTCGACCATGAAATCCAAGTTTTCGCACCTCCCGCCTAACTGTCATAGTACTTGCAGAACACCTCAATATGTCAACAGATCGCCGAGAAAGCCTAAGGAATTACATATGTGCACGACTATCGGCTAGTGCCTTATCCAGTTTTTGCTTGTTATCTGCAGTAGCAAAAGCTGCAGTATCCCAGTTCGAGAATGGAACAACAGGTGTAGCACTCTTCCGTTGTTCTCGGTTCTACGTTATCCATGAAGTAGACAGACAACAAACATCAGACTCTGATGTCAGGCGCGTCATTTACCGAACGCTTCCCGGGACGTGAACTGCTGGAATCACTATCTAATGTTGATAAGCAGCTTACTTTCCTGTGACAAGAGGCGAGGTATTCCCAGAATATTAGCTTTCCGGTGGCGTGCCGACTCAACGCCACGCCCGCACCGGGTTTGCGATGACGCGTGTGGATGTATTGCTACCAAACTTGATTTTGCAGCAGAGAGGAATTGGATATTTAGTTTTCTATGCCCATTTAGGTATGTTGGTCTGCTTCCAAAAATATAGATTTTAATGATTCCTGACAGTTTTCGTCGCCTCTGTGAGAGGAGATTTCTGCTCTAATCCGTTAGGAAAAACCTTTCTCCTAAGTGACATTTTCAGCGAAAACTGGCTAAGTTTTAAAAAGGTGAGAGATACATTTACGAAGTGAAAGCGTTAGCATTTACAGCCGCTAGGGCTCAGCACATCCTGTCGCGTATGATTTGTTTGTATGACCACCTGCATTATGTGTGTACGCGCGTCATAAGCTCCATCCCCACTCCTCCCCAGTTTAGTTTTTCGCCCGGTTTTCTCCCTCAGTCCTTTCCTTTCTCGTCACCAAATAATAGAAAGCCTGCTGTCTCGATATTTCTAAGGTCTCCTTTACTAAGTTACTAACGGGATGTTTTGCAGCATTTTAATGTGAGCCGATGCACAGTGGCATATTTTTTTTCCAGTTTGTCTTGGAACTTGCGCTATGCACGATGTTTGTTATGTACATCTAATGAAAGTACATATAAAGTAGTTATTCGATAGCACCAGCTTTATACAATAAAAGAACTACCTCGCTAGTACATTGTTCGTAACATAAACTTTAAATCACGCGTTTCAGCAGATTGATAGTGTAATGGCACTTTGCCAAAACGCGTAACAGTTTACGTGTATTACTAAAGTAGGACCTAGACAGTTCTTTTATTGTATATCATGACCGCTGACCTATTAAAAGATTTTCTGTCTTTTGTAATTAATACCAACCAGTCAGTATTCTGTAACTATTATGGAGATTATTGTAAAGGCAGATCATTCCTCAGTACCGTCAGTTTCATGGTTGCTACATATGGAATCAAACCTGCTACTTCTTGGAGACTTGGTCGTATACTGGGTCAACCAAGTGCTGCATGCCGGTTGTTCCTTGAGAAATGTTCAAAAATTATTTTATCCATTGCTGGATTTGTGAACTCAGCTGCTTGAGTGGCGAATCTCCCAGAGAATGTTTCGCAGTTTATCGGATATGTTGGCTCTAGCGTAATAGCTTTCCCCCTAGAAGAACGCTTTCTTTCATCTGTAGGTTCTCATTTATGTTTCGGGGCAACATCTCAGTGGCACATTTTTTCTGAACTGCACTAGTTCGTGTCTACCAGTAACGGCTATGATGTGGCGGAAATAAAGAAGACGGGCACATTCAGTGGATCCGTTTGGTTTCTATCCGCGCTCATCTCTCAGATCTATACGCGAATTTAACGCAGTGAATATTTACAAACGGTGAATATCTCACTGTCCATATCGCGAAGAGAAAGGCGTAGCCTTTGAACTTTCGATGTGTTTAATCCTAGTAGATCGGAATCAGTATTCAACATTGTAACGGGTGACAGGGGGTTGTACCAGTTAGGCCTGGGTACGAAGAAGCAGTCATATTTCGCGATTATACTAGTTCAACAAATGAGAACAGAGGGGCAAAAGAGTAGTGTGATTTGATCGCTATAACGACAGTAACCGCCGATTGATAGACTGCAGTGTGCCTTTGAAAAGAATTTAGGAGCAGACGCGAAAATTCTGCCAGTGTTGAATCACAACGAGCCCACCTACCGGCTGGCCGAAACACGAACGTAGACTTACTGTACCAGATTTGCACCCTTCTGGTTTCTTTCTCCAACCAGAAAGTACACTAACAGTCCGAGGACATCGTTCTCCCCGCAATCGGCGTCTTCCTCACTAGACTTGTGTACAGGGTATTTTCATGATATTGATTCAGACGTTCAGAGACGATGGAGGGAGGAAGAATTCCAATTTGAGATTAGGCACTCTGGTCCGGAAACGAGTGAAACAAATGCTGCGAAGCCGAACGTGTTAACTCTGTTTGTGGAATAGCTATTAACCTACTAATCGTAGTTGATGTTGCAGATGTAAGAAACTGATTGTTGAGAATGAACAAGGAGGCGTTCAATAAGTAATGCAACACATCTTTTGTGGAAGCAGGTTGGTTTTTATTCAGGATTACTATACATCATATTATTCCCCACTCATTTGGCCAAATAACCGTATTTTGAACACAATCATTGTCCAGCGTGACGGCCTTACGTCGCCTTAATGGGAGGGTCTATATGCTCGCATGGTACCACTCTACTGGCCGACGTCGGAGCCAACACCTTGCACCATCAATAACCTCCACATCATCCACGTACTGCTTCCCGCGGAATGCATCCTTCATTAGGCCAAAGAGATTGAAGTTGGAAGGCGCGAGATCTGGGGTGTAAGGTGGATGAGGAAGAAGAGTCCAGTGAAGTTTTGTGATCTTTCTCGAGTGCGCAGACTTTTGTGAAGCCTTGCGCAGCTGTGGAAAAGGAGAAGTTCGTATGCATTTTTTTGTGAGGACAAACTCTCTGAAGTCGTTTCCCCAATCTCCTTTGGGTAGCGCAATACACTTCAGACTTGATCGTTGCACAGTGAGAGAAAATATCCCACAGAATACCCCCTTCGGAGTCTCAGAGGACCGCCGTCATGACTTCACCAGCTGAGGGTGCGGTTTGAACTTTTTCTTCGGAGGTGAGGTGGTGGTACACCACACCATGGATTGTCATTTGTTTCCTGTTTGGAGTAATGAACCCATGTCTGATTGCCTGTGACGATGTTCGACAAAAATTGTCACGATCAGTCTCGTAACGCGCAAACAATTTCACACAGATGCTCTTTATGATCTGCTGTTGGACGGCGAGGAACCCAACAGGGACACGCCTCTGACTACCGTAACTGGTGGAAGAATGTGTCAGCGCTACCAACGATACGTCGAGTTGAGTAGCGAAATGTTTGATTGTGTTCTGTCGATCATCTTGAATGAGTGTGTTCGTACATTCCAACATCGCGTGAGTGGCAGCTGTCGGCCGGCCGGCACGCTTGAGATCGGAGAGGATGCGTGACCTTGTTACGATGATGATTGATACCTCGCCCAACGACTCACCGTGGTTTTGTTCACTGCCAGGTCTCCGTAAACATTCTGCAAATACCCATGAATATCTGCGATGGTTTGGTTTTCCACCAAAAGAAACTCAATGACAGCTCTCTGCTTGGAACGCACCTCCGTTATAGAAGCCATTTTCAAGGTTACGTATAGCGCCGCCACGTCTCGGAACTTCGTGAATGTATAGTGGCTCAAGCGTGAATATTGCAAGATGCCGCACAATTTTTCAACCGAAAATGGCAGAGAAAAGAAATACGTTACATTGGTTTTTGAACGCCCCTCGTTGTTTCTAAAAGGCAAAGCCGATCAAAGTGAATGCACGACGATGATAGAAAACACTAATACACTACTGACGACATGATCTTGGCGTGTCAGACTCGAACATCATGGACCACCGAGGTCGCTTTGCGCATCCTGATCGTACACAGCTATGTCTTATGTTCCCTGGAACGTCGATGGTCTTGTTGCATTATGCAGTCCGTACCGCTGATCTCACCCCGCTTGATTTCGTTTTATTAGGTCGTGTGGGAAGTATTCTGTCAGAGACCGACGTTAATCAGTTGGTAGCAATTCTCGCTGCCTGTGACTTTGTGTGAACAACATGGGGGTTGTTCAGACGGATAGAACAGAACTTGGTGCGGTGATGTTATGTCTTCACAGAACCTCGGGGATTCCACCCTGAACTCTCGCATCTCGTGGAAACTGTGGAGATAGATAATTAGAAATAAGTTTCTACTTGAATATTTTTCGTCTCGTATGACTTTCGACCCAGTAATTCCCGGAAGAGGGTCACGTATCTCAAATTTTATCATCCCTGAAAGACAGTATCACAATCAAGACAGATTGCGCAAAACCTGCAACGTTCACGAAGGGTTGAAGTGGATGCTGCTGTGAATACGACTACCAGATTGCTTGGAGAAGATTGGAAGGTATGTTTAGGGTTCAAATGGCTCTGAGCACTATGGGACTTAACTTCTAAGGTCATCAGTCCCCTAGAACTTAGAACTACTTAAACCTAACTAACCTAAGGACATCACACACATCCTTGCCCGAGGCAGGATTCGAACCTGCGACCGTAGCGGTCGCGAGGTTCCAGACTAGCGCCTAGAACTGCTCGGCCACCCCGGCCGGCCATGTTTACGGGACACTGTTATGTCGCGTTGGCGGAGCTTGTGCGAGTGGGAGTGGATTGTCTTGTACCGGTGAGATCGGGTTTCAAATTTTTCGTTGTTTCTCGCTCTTTCAACCTGTAGACGTGTATATGTCCGTAATGAATACTCGTATGGTGACGGCACTAGAAATGATTCCGTCGCGGAGAGAGTTGCGTATGTACGACTAGGAAAGTCACAAGCGTTCCTGAGTACGTGCGGCTGGAACTTACCGAACTCCTACCACATCCTTCACACGATATGCTTTCTGTCAGAAAGCTAGTTCGACTTAGAACGCAGAAGAGCTTCAGTTGAATTTCGGAAGTAGAGAGAGAGAGAGAGAGAGAGAGAGAGAGAGAGAGAGAGAGAGAGAGAGAGAGAGAGAGAGAGGAGGGGGGGGGGGGGGAGTGGCAAAATGGAGCTGTGACGACGGCCGTAATAGTGTCTGGAAATCTCACTTGATAAGAGCGTAAGCCGCAAAAGATAAGGATTGGAGATTCTGTCCGGTACACAGTTTTAATCTGTCGGGAGGGTTCCCTACGAAGCTTTTCTCTGCCTCTTTCTGGTCGGTAGCTCCTGTTGGAGGCCCGAAACAGACTGCCTGGCTTTGTTTCCAGATGGTAACCCGAGTCAGTCCGCCTTAACTGACCTGAACTGCGCCCTTGTTTAGTAGCCAATGGCTAGCATTAGGACGATTGGAATAAAGAGGCTGTCGTTAATAATTGGTATACGCCACTCGGGCTCTCGCTAACGTCGGTGTAGAGTTACGGTATGGACATACCTAACACAACTTTCCCTGTTAGTTGTTACGTTCAAAACTGCAGAGTGGCACAAGTTAGAGTTCCAGTTGTGTTTGTGAATTTCCGGCAGAAGACTTGTTTCATGCATCTCCCCCCGTTAATCTGCCTTGTTAAGGTCTCTCATCTCTGCATAACTACAGAACCTACATCCATCTGAATATTCTTCTTGTAGTGCAGCGTTTGTCTCACCATGCAATTTGGCCTTTCCCCGTGCAACACGGGAGCCTACGCACACGCACGTAACATAATTATTAACTATTCCTTGATGCCTGTCAGTCTATCCCCTCTGTTTCTAACGGCATCCAGGGGCAACAACAATTATGTTTTCAGTTTTTCATATAATTATTGATCCATTTAATAGTTTAAAATGTTCGTGATCTAGTCAACTATTAAAGTTATAGTATGTGTACATTATACGTCTGTGACAGTGTAACTCACTGTGCACAAATTACCCGGACTACATTCATTAGGTATTTGAGAATGAGAGCACTAGCAACTTACAACAAACTTTGCACGTAGTTTCAAACCTTTACGAAACTTTTCCTCGCTGACACGCCCCACAACATACAGGAGAGAGGTTTACTGCTTACTACATTTTCGAGAAAATTATTTTACTGCATTTGCGTGTGTGTGTGTGTGTGTGTGTGTGTGTGTGTGTGTGTGTGTGTGTGTGTGCGCGTGTGTTTCGTTTATCAGAATGAGATTTTCACTCTGCAGCGGAGTGTGCGAAACTTCCTGACTGATTAAAACTGTGTGCCGGACCGAGACTCGAACTCGGGACCTTCGCCTTTCACAGGCAAGTGCTCTACCATATGAGCTACCTAAGCACGACTCACGGCCCGTCCTCACAGCTTCACTTCTACCAGTACCTCGTCTCCTACCTTCCAAACTTTACAGAAGCTCTCCTGCGAACCTTCCAGAACTAAAGCTCGGTAGGTAGGAGACTAGGTACTGGCAGAAGTGAAGCTGTGAGGACGGGGCGTGAGGCATGCTTGGTTAGCTCTGATAGTAGAGCACTTGCCCGCGAAAGGCAAAGGTCCCGAGTTCGAGTCTCGGTCCGGCACACAGTTTTAATCTGCCAGAATGTTTTGTCTATTTTCGACAAAGGCCTTGTTGACCGAAAGCCCACTTTCCGACAGTCTTTTTGTTGTGCCGATCTGTGGCTCAGCATCTCGGCTTTATGGTGAGTAGTAATTATCGTTTTCATAATATTGTTACATTCAGTCCTGGATTTTCCATTGTTTTATATTATTTTATGGTACATTTAACACATTAACTCATTTGTAAAGGAATCAGGCTTTGAACCTGTTTTATGCTTTGGGAGTTAGATTCTTCAAAAAATCCTCTCAGCATACACGAAACTTAAAACCTTCCGTCGTCGTCTTGTCTGAACTACCGTTTTATCAGCCGCAGCTCGCTCGGCGTTAACTCCTGAAAATATTGAAAGCCAGGTTCATGTGCAGAAGGTGGGTAGTACAGTGAGAAGGCTGGAATAAAAGCTGCCTGCATCTATGGTGCCGCCACTCCTTTGTCCCGATCTGACAAACGGCAGCCACGCAGTATTCGGCTGCACTGCCGTAGGATCGCGCGTTTGTGCAATGGACTGCGGCCGACGGGCGTCTGGATCGGCTGGCGCGCCCTCGGGCACAATAGCGGCCGCTATGCGCCGGACAGCTGCCTGCCTGCGCTTTCTCCATGCCTGCCGCCGTTCTGGGCTCAATGCCAGATCGCAGCGCGCCACTGCAGTTGCGGGAATGGGCCCGTCGGACAGATGTGCGTTTCGCGGAATGTCCGCAGTGACGCTGATTCACACCGTTCCCAGCAGTTTTAGTGTAATTACCCTAATACTGTAATGTCCGGGTGCATCCCCCCTAGTCTCCGTTCTCTTAGTGCATATAGTCAACTCGTGCCAGTTCGAACCTGGATGGATAGAATTACTCAAAAATCGAACTGTAAGTCACCGGCAATCATAACACTCGGTAACGTTGATATTTCGCCAAGGTCGTTAACTGTTCCGACATTCAAAATTTTGCCCATTCGTTTGTTTAATAAACAATGAATATTCGTTTTTTTTTTTAAATTTTTTTTTTAATTTTGGCTTGGCTTAGCTTTATAGAACCCTACTGCCACAGCTTGGTACAAATATAAAATCATATATACAGAAAAATCACAATATAATAGTTTGAAAAATGATTTTGAATCGTTTAACGTTTTCCGCATACAAGTAGGCCCCGTTATACGCGGTTTAGTTATCCGCGGTTTTAGTTTTCAGTCCAGTGCTGTCATCTGTTAACAACACGCAAAAGCAGAAATGGGTTAGCACATCTCGACGCGCGTCTTCCGTAGTCGTTGTCGATGCGTGAATCGTTAGTCCACGTTAGTAGAGCTATGAAGTTAGAGTTGACAGGGTCTACATCTAAAATATCGGGTAAAAGGAAAGTAAGTGCGCCTGTCGAGAGTAAGAAGCGTGTACGAAGTTCATGTTCTGTAGAAACAAAGTGAGAGCTTTGGATCGTTATGAGTATGTTAAGGGTATTGCGTGATTTGGGACTGACTGAATCAAATGTGTGACTCTTCGTGACAATGCAGAATCATTTCGAGAGACTGCTCACCGTTCCACTGAGTTAAGTATATGACAAGAGTGACAAAGTCTCTCACGGAGGCGATGGAGAGACTGGAAAAAAATTGCGAAGCTGTTGTATTCAGCACCACAACCAAGAGCACATACCTTTCTCTGAGCTGCTATTCAGGCTAAAGGCAAGTGCTTGTATAGAGATTTAACAAAAGAAAAGGACGCTCCAGCAACTTTTTCTCGGTCAGCTGAGGTTGGTTGGTTTGATCGTTTCAAACATCGTTTTGGATTTTACAATATCAAAATTACAGGAGCTGCGGCAGACGAAGTTGGAGCAGAGGAATTTTAAGAGTTTTACAGGAATTGTGATAGAAAAGGCTAAGCGATGAAACAGGCTTATTACAGAAATGAATGCCTAGCTGTAAGTTCATTTCTTTTGAAGAAAAACAGCACCTGAATTTAAGTCTGCCAAGGACCGGTGCACTCTTCTTTCGGACGAAATCCTGCAGCAGATTGTAAATTAAAGCCCTTTCATGTACCACTCTCAGAATCCTATGGCACTAAAGGGATGTGACAAGAAAAGGCTGAGAGTTTATTGGAGATAGGCTAATAATTTCAGTAATTATCGTGCATTTATGTTAAATTTTTAAGTATACAAAATTCTCATTAAAATGTTTCGCTAAAGGGAAGGAAGGAAAATTGAGTCTAACGTTCCACCGACATCGAGGTCATAAAGACGGAACACACGCTAGGACTGGTCAAGGATGGGGAAGGAAATGGCTGTGCCCTTACAGAGGAGGCATCCTGGCATTTGCCTGGAACGACTTAGGGAAATAAAGGAAAACGTAAATCAGGATTGCCGGATGCGGATTTGAACCATCGTCCTCACGAATGCGTTTCAGTACAATGATAGTAGTCATCTCTGTTAAAGATATTAAGAAACACTGTTCCTTTAAACTCAGTATGTGAATAAGCGAGAACCCAACCCCGTATTTGACATACAAAATGACTCTCGATTTACTCGAATTTGGTATGCACGGCGATTTCGCGGAACGTAACTATCGCGTATAACGAGATTTGCCTGTAGATCAATACGTACATCTAAAGAATATGAAAAACAGAACTCAGCGGAGATTGGGAACCGTGTCCCCAGAGATGAATGTCTATGCAACCCCAGATAGAACACCAAATGCCATATACATACGATACTGTCTCATATGAAACAAAAAAAAGCTTTTGTATTTTGAGAATATTGAAAGTGAGACCAATTTCAAACGGTTTTGCTGTGCTTCGAAAAACTGCGGGAAAACAGCAAGTGGATCACATCTTTCTCCTGACATTCGCAGAAGGAATTACCTTTGACAGCTATCTGATGTAGTAATTTCGAATCCAGTGGGTGCTTCTAGTTACTGGCTGTATCACAGTGTGATATTGACCTTTATGCGAGATTGAAGGGTGCCAATACCCTGCTCAGTCTTCCTCTGCCGGTTTACGCATACGCAACTTGGTAGGCTGACGTTCATTACTGGGCCACATACAGTTAGCCCCCTTAGCCAGCTGGTCGACCTTCTCATTGTAGACCAATCATACGTCAGCTGGGACCCTTAGAAAGGACGTTCTCATACATTTTCGTTGACTTAGCAACCAGTAAACACCCGATTCTTTAAAGGAACCGAACTCCCATTAGTAAGGCATCGTCAAGCGCCTGATTACTTTACAAATGAGTTAAACATTTCACATTAAGCATGTGAGAGAAAATTTTTTTAGACAGTTTAAAAGTATGCTTAAAGTTTTCTGGAAGTCGCTAGGAGCCTTTCATTCTCAAATCCTGGACGAATGAACTCCGGGTGTTTGCTCACCGCCAGTTACGCGACCTCAGGACATTTACACAGTTCGTAAGTGTAATACTTGTCTTATTGTGTTAAAGATTGATATGAGATAATGCATATTAATGAGTAAATTATGACAGAAATTTAAATTTTTAAATCCAATTAGTAATTACACGAAATATTGAATATCTAATTTTTGTTGCCCTAGAAGCCGGTAGATGGCAACCTTAAAGGCGGTTCCAAGACAGTAATATAATTCCATTTAACTCCTAGTTATGACGGTGGCGATGG